>NC_141993.1:29765668-30086418 GCF_049901715.1 Pseudonaja textilis
GATCTTACATCATGAAAGATTAAAGTTTGAAATCCCCTACACAGTCAATAGCAAACGATCAAGTTATGACCAAAAACTTCATTGTTTTGTAACAAACTTTTCCAGCTGAACTTACCACACATTTTTCCCAAATTATTGACATTCGTTCTTCAATGCCATTTGTTCCTTCTGGGATCAGAGTGAAGTTATCCTTTCCCACTGCCTTCTGGGCTGTGGTGAAGGCACAGTGAGCACTGCCCACCACTTGAAGATCCCCACTAATTAAAAGAAATATCAAATCAGTAAACAAACAAACAAACAAAAAACCAAGAGGCTCCATGACACTCAACATCTATGGCACTTCTGAAATTTGATTTGAAGTCTCATTGGTAAAAAGCAAAGAACTACAAGTTGATTAATTCTTAAGAGTACGATATAATTTATTCTGGTAGCACATTGAAACTGAAAGTTGGCTAAATCCACATCTTTTCACCTCTCTAAAGTTTTCTCAGCTCTCGTCAATTCCTGGTCTGAATAAGTAGAATGCAAAAACCTCCCTGCTATTATCTTCTCTTGGATTTAATTAAGGGAAGGAAGCCAGGGAGGTTACAGAGAGGACTGTACAATGAAAAACAGGTTTTGATTACCTTTATACTTTAATAATTGCCCCCTGGGCAATAATACAATATACCAGATTTCAAAGCTATGGACACACCAAAGAATATAATGTCTTCTTGGTGACTATGGTAAAGGCCTGCCAGTTGGTTATTAATAGCTAGATCCCAAGAAGATTTTGAGAGGTCCTATTATGCTATTTTCCTGCTTTCCATTGTGCCCATTGAGATATCTCTTGGGCTTCCTGATCCAACTGATTTTTCAAAATAATCTCTCTTAATTTAAAAAGAAGTGGGAAGTTGATATTCTGCCAATAAGCACCAGCATTGAACATCATTCATTTATTTATTTCCAAGAATGTTTGAGGCACTCAAAGGAAACCCCCCCCCCCTCAAATATTTCTTTAAGTAAAATTAAAAGTAGATGAAGTTCAGTACTTTGGAAGTGTTCAAAAAAGAAATCAAGCTGAGGTAGGAGAATCTAGGCAAGCGGTACAGAACAACCTCACTAGATCACAATTAGCAAATGGTATGGAACTGGCTGGATTTCAAATGTTTCCTCCACCTTAGAAAAGCTTTGAAAGTCCTGCATTAGCTCTTCCCATAAAAATTGCCTTTTGTTTGGCAGATTGAGAAAATGACTTACCAGGCTAAGAGTGAAGTGAGATAATCAGGGGTTGTGGGGTCTGGACTGACAGGTGGAGATGTGACAAAGGCTGCCGCTTTTGCCCAATTCTTACTCCAGTAATGTGAGCCATCAGTACCAATGCTTGCTGTAATGGGCTCTCCATATACAATGGTGCCTAAAGACATAATTGTGTGTTGGTCATTTTTGGGGAGAAATGGATGAAATCTCTCCCAACTAGATGTTCTTCAACTAGTACTGGACATTTGATGGGAAGAGACTGCTCTTGTTCTTTTTGATTTACATAACTCTTGCCCTCTTTGCATCCCTCATGGGAAAAAGAAGCATATTTACAGGAAAAATCCGCTGAGCCTCCCTCCCTCCCTCCATCCATCTATCTGTCTATCTATCTTCACTCTGAAGTCTTGAAAATATGTGCCAGGGAAAAAGAACACACACTAACAAAAATCCTATGATAGTCAATTCCAATTCTAAGTGAATGACAACTTCTCAAATGGACAATAATCAAATTAGCAAATCACTAGGGGCAAAATCTATTCAGAAAAATGTAGAGCTTTTCAGGTATAGAAAGTATCTCTGTTTTTTTTTTAAAGCTGACATTTCTGGACCTTAGGGCTTCTGGAATAGGAATGGGACTAAAGACAATCTGACAATTTGACAGTAACTTGCCTACAACATCTTAGCATGTAAAAGGCCTGCCAGTGCTAAAGGCACATGCATGAAAGAATTTCAACTTCACTTCTAAAAGGAAATCAAAATGCACCGCAAGCAATTTTGCTTAACCTCCCAAATAACTGTGCCTGTTATAAATGGGGAAGTCTGGATCCTCTCTTTTTCCACTCAGAAACTCTTTAACATAATAGGAAACTACCTGTGATTTCCAAACATCTGAAAAGAAGTTAATTCTAATTAAGATAGACTGAGGAAGGAGGCAGTGGCAAAGTCCTTCTAAAAAACCCTGCCAAGGAGACTGTAGGGACTTGCCTAGGGTGTTTCCGAGAATCAGACATGATGGAACAGAAGAGAAAAAAAGTTAGGCTCAAGATAACAAGAGTTAAATACAGATAGTCTTGACTTACGACCACAATCAAACCCCAAATTTCTGTTGCTAAAGTAAGCCACTAGTTAAGTGAGTTTTGCCTCATTTTAGGATCTTTTTCACCACAGTTGTTAAGTAAATCACGGCAGTTAAATTAGTAACATGGTTGTTAAGTGAATCTGGCTTCCCCATTGACTTTGCTTGTCAGAAAGTCACAAAAGGCGATCACATGACCTTTGCAACTGGCATAAATATGAGTCGGTTGCTAGGCACCTGAATTTTGTTCATGTGACCATAGGGATGCTGCAACAGTCTTAAGTGAAAAGGGGTCATAAGTCATTTTTTTTCAGTGCCGTTCTAACTTTGAATGAAGGAACTAAATGAACTGTTCTAAGTTGAGGACTACCTGTGTACTCACAATTACAACCAGACTAGTATCTATTTGCATAACCAAATAGATACTCAATATATTATTCAATACAGAGACTGATGGAGTTGAAATGGATATTCTGATCATGCAGGCCAGCTCTCTACTCAAAACAGGAATTTAATTTAAAGTATCCAGTCTCTGTTCAAACACATCCAGCAAAAGGGAATGTAGTATTTTCATAAGACTCTTCTCATTCAGGTGTTTCAACCAACTTCCCCGTTTACTTTTCCAGTTTGCAGATCCTTGAGCTCTTTAATTTGGCTGACAAAGTTATTTTTCTAGTAAGTAAACCAAGTAACACTTGGACTTCTAACACCAGCATTTCCAAAATCAAGCATTTGCACAAAAGGGGGCATTTATAGCTTCAGTGAAAACAAAACATTAAAATAAATAATTTTTAAAAAATTAAGACAGAAATTCTTGTATGAACAATTGTAATCTACGTTTAAGGGTTACAAAAACAACACTATTATAAAATCGTTAAATTAACCACATTAACCTTTTGTTTATCTGTTTCTTTTTTTCCAAGTTCACCTGTCCTGTCTTCACTCTCTTACCTCCAGGATTGAATTTTTTAAAACTATGACTACCTTATGAAAGTTGCTTTTCTTCCCCGCCACTACGTTTATTAATTAACTAAACGTATATGCTACTCATCTCCATATCCAAAGCAATTCTTTGTGGCTTACAGTATGATAAAAGCAGAAATACAAGAACATTAAAAACACTAGAGATTGCTCCTCCTAGATCTCTTTCTACTTTCTACACTGATTTCAGTTTGCCAGGATCATAGACAGCCTATAAATATCACTTGAATTTGCACTGATCTTTGAGCAACCATGTCACAGGTGTGATTCCTACTTGGTTTTTAAATGGAAAAGTTCTTCATGTTGACCTATGAATATATTTAGGCAGTCTTGTGGGAACAGTATGGAATGGTTTATCACTGCTTCTTTTAGAATGTTTTTAGCCCTGGGAATTCCTAGTGATCTTTCTTCCAAGTCAGAACTACTTCCAACAATAGTTAGCTGTTCCAAGATCATCTAAAATTAGCTAGATGCTATCATCTAGTTAGGCATTAATAGCAATAGCACATAGACTTACATACTGCTCCATAGTACTTTACAGCCCTCTCTAAGCAGTTTAAATCAGCATATTGCCCCCAACAATCCGGTCCTCATTTTACCAAGCTTGGAAAGATGGAAAGCTGAGTCAACCTTGAGCTGATCAGGATCAAACTCCTGACAATGGGCAGAATTAGCTTGCAATAAGTGGATTCTAATCACTGTGCCACCATGGCTCTTGTGATTAGCTAAAATTTTCTCAACTATTAAGAAAGGTTTCCAACACCCTATATATTTGCTTTATTTTTTCTAATTGAAGAACTATGTACAAAGTTAACCTTCACATTGAGAAACATCCACCACCACACCCAAATCATTAATAAAAATGAAGAATGGTTGAAAAATACCAGAACAACTTGGATGCCACAAGGTTTTTTGTATTAAGTAAGCAAACAATTTCTCTACCAATCATGGTTTACACTGCAAGTTTTAATGCAAACCAATTTTCCTCTTTGCGGATGCATAACAAAATTAGCATTTAGGATGAAAAATAACTGAATTGCGTGAAATAGTAATGGCATAGGATAACAACTATAGATTTCTTTAGCTTAGAATGGATGGATATTATATAAGTACTATTGCAACTACTAACAACATTATTACTTCTACAGTCTGGATACCAAATTCTTAGAAATCAGTTCAGCTCAACTCAGCTCATAATTAGCAGTAACCTAAACAGTTCTTTGTTTTTCAAACTTAATATCCATGAAATCCCACCACCACCCCCAGCTTTTGACTACAAATGCAGGCTCTACTTTTTTCTTTTCTCAGATCATGGATTGCAACAAGAATTGACCAACCAACTTGTCAATCAAACTGTTGTGGGCTAAGGCAAGGGTCTTCAAACTTGGCAAGTTTAAGACTTTTGGACTTCAACTCCCAGAATTCCTGAGCTAACATGACTGGAGAAGGAATTCTGGGAGTTGAAGTCCACAAGTCTTAAAGCTGTCAAAAGTTTGAAGACCCCTGGCCTAAGGGATTGCCTGGCCCAAAGTCACCCAAGCATGTTTGAGATTAGACTAGAACTCACAATCTCCTGATTTTCAGCCTGCAGCCTTAACCAGAAGGCCAAATTGGCTCTCAATTTCCAACACAAAGATGTAAGAAATAAGGTGCAAATCCATATCAAAAAGGAAATATAAAATGGTGCTTACCTTTCCTCTTGGCTTGTGCTATGATATCTGCAGCACCTTTGCTCATAACTTTTGTGACATATAAGGGGCAATTGGCTTGTTTTGCTATGGTAATAGCACGGTACACTGCCTCTGTTTCAACCTTGGAAAACACGGATAATCAGATACTTTCTTCAAAGTGACTTTTTCATCTAGACCTGCATGTTTAGAGAATCTTTCTATTCTATACTCATGGGAAAATTGCAGTTCCAGAAAAAATAGTAAAGTTAGTGTTATCATTTTTGATTTTGGAAATTGTGAATAATTCAGTAATTCATTATAGTTTGAAGCTCAGTATTAAACAAATGGGAAGTGCAAACCTAGATATACAAGGTATAAGTACCATTAAAAAGAACAGACTTGGGATTACTGCCACTTAGAAAAATTTAGATCAGACTTTTTTCTTCATTATAGGTAATTCTGTGCCCAGAATTACAGTTATAAGCTATTCTGGTTGTTAAGCAAGTTGCATGCCTTAGTTTATGGCCTATTTCGCAGCAGTCATTAAGTGAATTATTGTAGTCATTAAATGAATCTATTGTCCACAATTGGTATATTTTGTAGGAAACTGGAAATAAATGCCAATTTCTGGCGGAAAAAAAATATTAAATTGCAGTCACGTGCCTGAGGAATGTTATTAATGTCTATGAGGGCCGATTGCCAAGATCTTAAAATGCAACCAAATGACGGGCGGGGGGGGGGGTCAGTTGTAACTTTGAATCCGAGTCGTAAGCAGCATCCGTCTATTGTAACTTTGAATGGTCACTAAGAGACCGGTCATAAGTTGAGAAATTCCTGTATTTCTCTAAGTGCCATTTGGAACATTTCCTTTTTAACAACTTGTGAACTAGTTATCAAAATATCTACGAAATACATTTTTACTAATTTTTCCCTTTTAAATTATGTTTCTGTTTTAGTGCAATAGGTGTATGCTTTCATTCAAATTCTGAAACCTTTATATTTTTTGATCCAAATTTAGAATAAAAGGATTGAGATCCTAAACCAGTGGCTTTCCACTGATGTCAATGAATTCTTTGAACTGTCCATGGTTGTCATCAATGGAATGTTTTAATTCACTGTGCACTAATTCCTATGACTCCAAAGAACACCCCACATTGGATCACATCCTGTGAAGAATCAGAGAAAATGCAGTGCTAGCCCAGGAAATGTGGAGTACATTTGGCATATACAAATTTGCAGCAAAAAAGTAACTCTTTAAATGTGCCAGGAAAAGATTAGATAAGATTCTTTTTCTGTGAAATGCTAATGTTTCATAATGTTGCATAAATGTGCATGGGGTACATTTAAATATGATCTGTATCTTCACTGTAAAGTGTTTTAGTCTTTTTGACTTTGTGGGGGAAAATTTTTCTCTTTCTTTCTTTGTTAACCTTCTTGAAAACATGAAAATGTATGAAATTTGCAAATGAACCAATTTTGGTTTGCAAATTAAGCTAATTTTGTGGAATAATAAGTATTTCTATGAGACAAATTAATATTACCTCTTCCGGTTGGCTGAGGACATGACCCTCTGGACCTGTAATCCCCAATTCCAGGAGTCTTTTTTGCTCCTAAATCAATCAATAAATATAGGAAGAATGATGAAGATGTGCAGATATTGTATCTCAAGAAAAAAAGTAAAACTTTATAAAATCTTCACTTTTTAAATATCCTCTTCTGGCTGGATGCTCTCTAGATAAGTAGATTACAACTGCTATAACTCTGAGTCAGAAGTCTGAATAAATGAATGAATCAATCTATCTACCATCCAATCTATCTATCTATCTATCTATCTATCTATCTATCTATCTATCTATCTATCTATCTTCTATTTATCCATCCAATAAAACCTGCCTATCATACCCTAGGATAACTCTATACCTGATCTACCAAATCTAAATAATTTACATTTCTATTTTACAATATCTGCAAACAGTATGCTTTGAGAAATCTTTCTGATGGATTACAAAGAAAATGGATACATCTGTATTTATCTGAGAATTTATTGGCTGGGGAATTCTGGGAATTAAAATCGACCCATCTTTAAACTTGCCTAGGTTGAAAAACACTTGCCTTACTGGTTTGTTTTCTTTTGTAAGAGATTGTTTGGATAGCTCCTTTTTAAATAATAATTCAACATTTACTCCAAGTTGATTAATTATAGATAACTTTCTGATTTTCTAACATCTTTGTTTAATATTAATCTCATTGACCTCATTGATGAAAACCCTTAAAGATACTAATATAAGAGAAAAAAACTCCACTCTTGGGATTCTGCCCTATAGCCGGTTTCAACTGCAAATTGTCCTATTATTAAGCACCAAATCATATTATGGTGAAGAATCCTGATTTAATTAGGTGAGATATATCAGCTGAACATTCCCATGATTTATGAATCTCTTAGGGTTCAAGGTTGGTTATCTCCAGTTAGAACAAAGGGGGATGGATGCAGCTTTTGAATTCCTCATCTTTAGTTTATCCAACATAGTGCTCCTGAAATTCAGGAAGCAGCTGAAGAGGAGGGACGCAAACATGTCACAAATGATTCAAAAGAAATGCCTTGGACCTTGCACAAGGGTGACACTTACATCGTTCATTAAAACAGCCTACCATTTTTCCTGCTTCTGTACAAGCTGGGTAAGAAACACTGCTGCTTTAAGGCATCCCTTCAGTGATTCTTAAACCGTGGAGTGGCTTTAATGAATAGCAGAGATGTGGTGCTTGGTGAGGCCTGAAACCTCCATCCAAATCACTGTCAAACTGTAAAGACCCCTAGAGGAAAAAATGGGCCTCATTTCACACTCACCCATGTGGGATGATGTCATGCCTCAAAGAATAGATGGACTATTAGCATGTAAGGTTTGGCCATAATCCTGAAGTTCATCTCTCTGTCTTCTATCTAATGCAGTGTTTATCAACCTTGGCATCTTGGAAGTGTGTGGACTTCAAATCCCATAATTCTGGGAGCTGAAGTCCACACCATCTTCAAGTTGCCAAGGTTGAGAAACACTAAGTCTAAGTGATTCCCCAGCCTTCTGGGGCCCCAAGATACTGACTTTTGTTTTCTTAAGAACACGGCATTGTCTAAAGGCAATAGGTGGGTGAATGCCAAGTTGCAGATCTTGAGTGATTGTTTTGGGTGAACTAGCCTCCAAAGTAGCACAGCCTATTGTATTCAGAGGGTAGTAGTAAACAATGTAAAAACTGAAAATCAAATTATAAGTCTACATAATGGATTTTATTTCCTTCCTTTCCCTTTTACGATGTAAGGATGGGGTCTTCAGAGGAAAAAGTATAGCAGAGGGAGGCAGCTTCAGGCTAACTTTCAAATGACATGAATACAGACTCAAGGCACATATAAAAATGCAGGAATGACAATCAATCAGATGGGGCAAAATGTGTATCCAGAGAATAGTTGATATAAACAAAGGCTCTGCAAATACTTGTAGTCAAATCAGCAAAGAACTGAGATCAAGGCTTGCACAGAAGTATGTCAGCAATGCCTTAAGGCCATTATCTTCTCCCTATTACTGATTACAAGGAGAGTACCTGCTGTAACTTCAGGTCTCAACCAATCTATCAGCTGCCATAAAGCTGTTAAGGGAATTCTAATGAACTGTCTACGTTCTTATCTGCCACCATGTGCACATAGGAGTGGTCAGGCTTAGAAGAAGGGAACGGGAACAAAGAGTATGTAAAAGAGGAAAGTCAAAAACTGTCAGAAACTGTTATGAATCCTAGTTTTCTTATAAATTGTCCATAAGTGCCATAATATTTGCTGGCATTCTTGTAGGTAACTGGAAAGTTACTCTTCTGATTTTAAGGAATGGACCCAGGATATGCGTTTCTTACCTATTTTGGAAAAGACTTTGGCCTATATAAATCAGAATATGACATATTAGGTTGCTATATGGTCCAGGTTTAATAAGCTCAACAACTGAATACATTCCATTTAAGTATTTACAGGTAGCTGTTAACCATTAAATGGGACTGGAATTTCCATAAGTCATTGTAGTCATAAGCGGTGTCAGACCTGATTTTACAACAATTCTGTTCAACAAATTCCAAAACAAATTCTGACAGCAGTTGTTAAATGAATCACCCAGTCATTCAGTAAATCACAGAACTGTTAAGCAAAGCCAGTTTCTCCAATGAGCTTTTTTTGTTGGAAATCAGCCAGTCACAGATGGTGATCACATGACCATAGGGCAGTGGTGGCTAACCTTTTTGGCACCCAGTGCTGAAACAGGAGCCCATGTGGGAAACCAGAAGAGCAGCTGCCCGATGTATGTGCGTGGGAGTGCTCGAAACCAGAAGCTTAGCTGGTTTTTCAGTTTCTAACACGCATGCGTGCGTGAGGACCAGCTGACCAGGGAGCTGCTCTTCCACTTTTCGGCACTCCCACGTGCAAGACCAGTTGGCTGGCATGCGCATGTGCTCCAGGGAGCTGCTTTTCCGGTTTCTGGTGCTCCTGCGTGCGTGAAGACCAGCTGGCCAGCACATGCACCTTCCAGAACCAGAGGAGCAATGGGTGAGGGCTGGTGTGCCTGGAGAGATGGCTCTGCATGCCACTTCCGATACACGTGGCATAGGTTCATCAACATGGCCGTAGGGCATGACAGTCATAAAAACAAGCTAATTGCTAACTGCTTAAGCTGCAATCATATGGACCATGGGGTGCTGTAATGGTTGTAAGTGCAAATAAAGGTTGTAAGTCACTTTTTCTGGGGTTGTTGTAACTTTGAGTGGCTGTTGAATCAATATATGAATAAATAGACTACCTGTATATTTATATGGAACTTTGGTTTTCATTAATTGGGAAGAGTTATACTTAGTTCCTTCAATCAGTATAATCCAAGCTTCTTTTCCTTCACTGTACTACTACTATTCAAGATAGACTTTTTTCTATTTCATGACAGTAAGCAAATAAGCAACATAAATGATACCATCTGCAACATTAATATGTGACTCCCTATCACATCCCAAAATATAACACGGATAATTGAAATAATTACCGAGCTAATATATGCTAATGACTGCTGACCTTGGTAATGCGTGTATCTGTCAGACAAATAATATCTAAAGCAACAGAGTTCTTTAGGGATTCAGCTGAATGTGTGGGAAGGTTTCAATTAAAAACTAAATACACTAGTCAGGTCTTGCCAACTTCAGGGAACACTAGAATTAAGGGGAAATGTATCTGTACCGTCTTGTCTCCTTTTTAAACTAAAAAAATGTCTACCATGATGAACATTTTTCCTACTTCATCAATGATGTCTCCATTTTCTGCATGAACTTGGGCAATGGCACCCATTTCGCGAATAAGGCTGAATATTTCATACATCTGACAGGAAAGAGAGAGAGAAAAACAAGCCCTAAAATGTAAGTTTCCATTTCTGTACTACATAATTTTAATATATTATTAAAATTATTGTGCTTCCATTATCTTTAATTACCTGAGCATCGGTGCACTGGAGCTTGTCTTTGTAGGACATGAAAACAAGAAAAGAGTTCACACCTTAACAAAAACAAAAGTGAATTATTGATTGCAACTGAAATAAAAACAGTTTTAAGGTTACAAAGCTTAGCTATCTATGTTCAGAGAGGATAAAATGTAAGACTTTATTGAAAAAATAATCAAACAGAATCAATGCTCACGGTTATGTTTCTAATTATGAAATTGTTTACTTAAAAGTAAAACCACATTTGTAATTTAACTATTATTGGTACTGCTACAATATAATTTATATTAACATAATAGAATGATATTTATATGTGTAAATATCAAATAATTTAAGCTTTCCTGCAACAATCATTCCAGCAATAGTAACAGGAAAAACTGTATTTGGGTTTCCCCATCAGAAGAGCTTCTAAGAAAATCTGTTATTTTTTAGTCCTTTGGATAACCTGTGTAAAATGATAGTCAAAGTTGTCCTCTGAATTCCATAACCAAATCAGCCAAAGCAGATACCCTCATCCATCTTCAGAACTGGCCTTGAGTATTCCAGCAACAACATAACCACTTATGCATGAAGTCATGTTTTACTCAGAAAAATGGCTATTTTTTTAAAAAAAAAATTGGCCAAATGTTATGTAATAAATAAGCATTTAGGTTGCAATCTAGTGATATTCTGATAGAGTTCAAGGCACCCCGAAATATATCATATTCCTTTCTTCAATCTAACAGGAGGAAATCTGATACGAGCTACCTACTTCTTTCTGAGATCAGGAATTCCCAACCAGGGGTGGGAGGCAAATATTTTTACTACTGCTTCCGTGGGCATGGCCATGTGACTAGGTGGGCGTGGCTTCTTTTTTTTACATCACCCCTGTGCTCCTTTTTTGCCTCCTAGGCCTCAGGGAGGCCTCCTGGGAGGCTATTTTTGCTCCCAGGAAGCTTCCCTGAGGCCCAGGAGGCAAGAAACAGAGTGCAGGGGTGGGGGTCGCATAGCTGATTGTCAGAACAGCTGATTGTTGGGAGGAAAAAAAAAGAAATACCAGTTTGGCCAAACCGGTAGCTGTTTTTTTACTGCCGGTTCAGCCGAACGGTAGCATTTTTTACTAGTGGTTCCCAACCTTGCAGAGGTTAAAACAAGGGTAGAGGAGACGGTAGTGAACAAAATGTGTGCGGTTTTGGACCGGAAGCTTCCTTTTCCTCCATGAACATTGACAAAGTTAATAAGCATCAGACACATATGGATCCTGCTGCTTTCTATTTCTGTCTTGGCACTTCAAAGACAGCAAGGCTTTAGAAGTTAAGGAAAGTTTCCAAGTGTAAACTATATCTACTCAACGAAAGTAAGATTCTCTAAAACTGTAATCCCATACAATTACTTGGAAATAAGTTCCAATGGATTTAGGAACTTAAATGTAGAATCACACCATAACAAAATAAAATCATTTTGGGATACTTGTAATCATGTATTATGGTACAACCAGAATCAAATCCAACACCAAGGAACTTGTTTGGAGAGCCTTCCTCAATCTGATGTTCTCCAGATGTGGCTTCAAAGGACAACTCCCATTACCACATATCACAGTGAACATATCCTGTCTATTTTGCTTGAGATACTATTTGCAGGTAGAAATCTACGTGAGTCGTAGTTCCTGTTCACTTAGTTGTTCATGCAAAACTTTGTTGTTGTTTTGTTTCTTACCTTTGTCTTTGACAAGAGCTTCCAGCTCTTCTTTTATACTCTCATGCCAACGGGTGATGTCAACATGCAGAGAATAGTCACAGCATGCTTTACTATCTGCATTTTCTTTCCACTGGTCGTAGGCAGTCAGTAGGTTTGTTCCAGATTCAGGGAATACGTGATCAACTTGAGAAACAAATACGTTTATTTAAAAGTAAGGATTTAATTGCCCAGAATCTGATGAATGCTTTTCACTTCAAAGAATAAAGCATGCCAAAACTTCTGAAATACATATAAATATATTCAGAATAATCTAAATGTATTTATTATATGTGGGCATCAAAAATCTTCTGCAACTTTTAACAAAACCAAAACCACAGAGGCATCGAAGCATTACAGTGACTGGAGAATATGAGCTTTAATTCTACTGCACAGAATTATTGAAAGATTTTTCTCTATATATAGATAGTCCTTGACTTACAACAGTTTATTTAGTGACCATTTGAAGTTACAATGGGATTGAAAAAGTGACTAATGACCAGGGGTGGGCTTCAACATTTTTAGCAAGGGGTTCTTTGCCCGGTTGCTGGGTGGGGGTGGCCATGGTGGGCGTGGCCTAGTCAGCTTCCTGCACCATGGCGGGTGAGACTTTTTGCCCTCCCGGGCTCTGGAGGCTTTCTTTGAGACTCTGGGAGAGCGAAAATGGCCTCCCCAGGCTCTAGAGGTTCTCTGGAAGCTGGAAATGGCCCATTTCTGGCCTTCCCGAACTTCGAGAGGCCCGCTTTTTGCCCTCCCTGAATGCATGGGGACTCCTGGGAGGAGCAGGGTGGGCGGGGCCAGCCAAGATTGGGATTTGGGGGTTCTCCGAACTGCACAGAACTTAGCTAAGGTCTCTTGTAAACCCCTGTGAACCCCCACCAGCCCACCCCTGCTTATGACTGGTTTTCACACTTGTGACCATTGCACCATCCCCATAATTATGTGATCAAAATTCAGATGCTTGGGAACTGGTTCATATTTATGATGATTGCAGTATCCCAGGGTCAAGTGACCAGCTTCTGTGACCTTCTGAAAAGCAAAGTCAATGGGGAAGCCACATTCACTTAACAACTGTGTTACTAACTTAGCAACTTCAGAGATTCACTTAACAACTGTAGCAAGAAAAGTTGTAAAAAGGGGCAAAACTAACTTAACAAATGTTTCACTTACCAACAGAAATGTTGGACTTAAATTGTAGTCGTAAGTCAAGTACTACCTGTAAAGGCATTTTATACGTATGAGTGATATAAATGCATCCACGTGCAGTTTAGGGGAATTACAGCCTTTTATTATTGAGTCTTGAACTTAATCTGAATTTGCTCAACTTAGAAGACAAAGAAAATCTTTACTAGGGTAAAAAACCAGAACATATAAAACTCACTTGTGTAAAACAGTTACAGATATATGGATAAGCGCAAATCATAAAATTAACTGAGCATATCATTTGACTGTGCATTTTGCATATAACAAAATGAAGTTATGCTTAAAATATCAGGATTACTGTTATTTGCAAGTTAAAAGTACAGTATAAATAAAGGCAGTCAGAATGACTGGGAAATTTATTTAAAAGTGGGCTTATCAATTCTGAACATATACCAGCATAAAGCAGGCAATATAAAGAAATGAGTTCCATGATTTTTTAGTAGCTGCTTTGCTGCATGGGCAAAACTTTTACCCCAGTGATTGCTGTACGAAGGTCATCAGATCTCTGTTGTGGTTTTAATTCAGATCACATAACTCTTTCACTTCAAATATTTGAATAACTTAAAACATGTTGGCAAGTTAGAGCTTCCTAATTTGAAATGAAGAGGAAAACAGCTCTTTGGTTTCCAAGTTTCCTTTAATTTTCTTAACAACGGGTTCTAAACAATTCTATTATGGTCTGCAGGTGAGTACAGGTGCAGAACTTGGCAGGATGCCTAGTCTTAGAACACACTGGGTAGTTTTGAAGTACAGAATGAAACGGATCTGATCTGCTATTCAGGAACCAAAGAGTCTCCCACTCCACCCCAATGCTTCTGGGGCTACTTAGGAATAACCTTCACATGGTTGCCTTTCATCAGAAACAACATTTGAACATCAGACATGCATTCCTTGCTTTGTTCTCAGATTCTCGGCTAGATGACTTGAACCAGTCTGTGATGACTGAACTCTAGATTGACAGGGACAACTTTTGTTTTATGTCATTGCCGTACTCCTATTTTTTCCAGACCTGCATGTTGTTGGTTTGTTCCTTTCTAAGCCTCCTTTTATTAGTTATGGCTACAACTCCGGACTAGACTCCGTGAACCTTTAGCTATAGACTTCTAAATTCTGCTTCAACCCACTAGACCACCAACATTTCACCCTGACTGATACAGTAACAATAATTTATTAAACTTGCATGCTGCCTACCTCTGAGCCACTCTACCTCATTTTTCCTACTTTTATCTTGCAAGTTTTATATCTGCTCAATCAGACACTATAGCTGTCTTGTTGGTTGTATGAGTTACAACCCATCACTAAACCAGTTGCAAATTTGCTACTGTGCGATTGTTCCATCTAGAGCAGGACAAGTACATGGCAAAATGACTACATACGTATCATAGTGGTTCCTCCTGCAAGAGCTGCTTTTGTGCCTTGATAAAAGTCATCAGCAGAAGTCATTCCCATCAAAGACATCTGTAATCTAGTGTGGACGTCTATTCCACCAGGTATAACTAACTGGCCATAAGCATCAATTGTTTTCACACCTCCAGGAACTATCAGGTTTTCTCCAATTTGCCTGAAAATGACATTAAAAATTACACCTTAATAATTTCATTCAAGGGAAACAAGACTTTAAAGATATTCAGCATAACTGAAATGCCCTGAAATTGATGGAACATGTGAATAATGACTTGTCCTACTGAATGTAATGAAAACCAGAGGTTTAATTCAGTAAATTATATTTTCTGATGTTCACAGGGTTGCTTTTAGTTATCTTTTTTTTATGATTAAGAGACACTTTTAACATAAAAATGTCTCAAACTCACAATTATTCAGCTCTACATAAAGAAGAGAAAAAGTGCCACCTTGGGGCAACATTTCTGTCTAAGTTACAGATATATTTCTTTTGAGGTCAATATGCTGCTTTTCTAAACGTTAGTTTCCATAAAGATAGAGTAGAAAATAGTGGGAAATTCGGGGTTTTGGTGGAACATCAGTCAAATCACTCTATACAAATAAAACGTAAACAAGCTGTTTCACGTTCAAATGAAGTGTAGTTGTAATCTAAACTACAAACTAATTTATTCAAAATAAAGCACCTTAAAATTAATCTTGATCTAGAGTTCCCCATATGCAAATATCTACTAGCTTGCTTCAACCCAGTGACTTCCAAATGTAAAGGTCCCTTCCAACTCTGTTATTCTATGATCTATCTGGACTATTAACTCTTAGGATTCCTGCCGGTATGGCCAATGGGTATAATGGTTTGGGAAGGCTGTTATAACAATAGCATGTATTATTTTGATATAAAAATATCAACAGAGTTAAATCATGTAACTGTTTCCTGTGTATTATACAACTTTTTGAAGCAAATATATGTAATCAAATCACCAACTTACTTAATCAGACCATCTTCCACAAAGATATCTGCATAAAATGATTGATCGTCATTGACAACCTTTCCTCCTTTGATGAGTAACCGGTCAGTCTAATTTAAGTAAACAAACAAAACATTTCCAAGGTAACTTTAGATGTTTCATTCAAAGGCCACCTTAGGTATATAATCAGAAACCCAATGCATGTAGAGTATAGATTGCCATACAGACACAATCTTCAAATTCTGAAACATGCATTTTATTTAAATGAAACATAGATAACAAAACCATTTTGTGCATCCTTGTCATTGTGAATTGGCCAGTTATAATTTGAAAAATGTTCATTTATGAATTTTAAGGATTGTCCCATTAATCTATGAAAGAGGAAACAGAGCTCTTAATACAAAGGGAAAGGTTTCCTACATTTTTCAGCCTTACAAATAAGGAGGGTTGATTGTTTTCTCATGAAAAGCCTTTGTTTCTGCTCTCTCCAGGCCTCCCTACCATTTCAAATGCTGTCTCCAACACAATGAGATACAGACCAATGCAGGCTGTGGCATAGCTACAAAAAAGGGGCCGGGGTGGTGGTGGTATACTTCTCTAGTCAAATTGTTTTCTTTTCTTTTCCTCACTAAAATGACTATTTTTTTTCTTTCATCTGATGTTCTTAGATAAAAAAATAAATGTTAAAATACCATACTTTCTATGTTCTCTGTTTCAATGAGCACATGGGAGATTCCAGGATCTTTTCAGTAGTGACAGTCTAGGATAGGAGGCTGCTGACAATTTTTGAAACTTCTGTAATCTTTACTTATCAAGCAAGGTATCAATTGATAAAACAGACACAGACAGTCCTAATCTCAAAAAGAACATCATTTCCATCAAAGAAATATACAAATTTTGTTATGTAAAACAAAATCAATAATATTCATTAAGCAAGGAAGAAAGTAGCACAAAAAAGAAAACAACTTTTTATTTTAACACAACTCCATTTTTTTTATCCCAAGCAGAAATGTATGGCTAAAATTGTCTTGTGACTGAAACTTTATTGTAAAGATACTTCTAAAGATACACGTGTGTTTGCCTTTGTTTCAGAAAAAATACTCTCATCACTAGTAGTAGGAGCTGACACTGAATTAATTGGACATAATCAGTCAACACTGGCTTCTTTATTAAACTGAGATGGATAGCAGGCTAGTCATGTTCAGTCTCATAGTCATATGGAGCTTAGGTTCCTAAATGCAGACTCACCCAAAAATGTAGGTATGGAAGGTAAATAATCCATAATGGCATTTTTCAAGGTGTTAATAGTCTAAACCTTCCTTTGCTTCTAACAGGTAGTCCTCAACTTACAACCACAATTGAGCCCAACATTTATGTTGCTAAATGAGAAATTTGTTAAGTGAGTTGTGCACCCCATTTTATGACTTCTTGCCACATTTGTTAAGAGAATCAATACAGTTGTTAAATTAGTAATCTGATGTTAAGTGAATCTGGTTTTTCCATTGACTTTGCTTGTCAGAAGGTTACAAAAGGTATTACATGACCCAGGAACACTGCAACCGTCATAAATGTGAGTCAGTTGTCAAGCACCTGAATGTAAATCTCATGTCCATGGGGATGCTGCAATGGTCATAAATGTGAAAAATTGTCATACGTCATTTTTTTCAGTGCTGTTGTAACTTCAAGCGGTCACTAAGTGAACTGTTGTAAGTTGAGGACTACCTGTAATCATAGAACAGGTGGTCTAACACAGGTGAGTTGAAACTGTGATCCATGGGCCACATTTGGCCCTGGACAACCAGTAATGCAACATAGGAGTTTAATAAAAATTTAAAAAACTAAAAGAAGTTTGTTCAACTATTCTGTTTGAATTATAACCAGGGAAAACTAGAGCCAACCTATATTTACTTAGCTTCTTTTCAACTCAGATTTCCAGAGCTGGTTTGCTCTGGCTCATACAGCGGAAGGAAACATTTTTAAAGAAACCCTTTAGTCAAATACTTACAAAAAAACCTCTTATATCCTTAAAGCTATATTTTTTACTCAAGAGGAACAGTGGAATATTATCGAAGAAAAGAATCAGCCAAGTTATTTAACATTAGATGGAGAACTGCAATAGAGAGGGCATGCAGAAATGGAATTCTTCCATTAAAGCATTTTAAGAGTTTGTAAGTTCTAGGGCCATTAGAAGAACAATGGTTCAGCAGCCAAGAATAAATGGATAATGCATAAATGAATTATGATAATGCATACTTAAATCTCAACCCCATAAACCTTAAGTGGCATTAGAATATAATCAAACATATTGGCCAAAATAATGGTTAGGTTCAACCAGGAAAGATTAGACCAATGAATTTAATTGGGGAGAAGTATTGGGAGCTAATTGTCCCTTACCAAACTTCCAAATGAATATGCCAAGAAGCTTTGGGAATAACTATTCTGACATTGTCATGGACTTTCTTTTCCCTTCAGAATCCTGATTGGTAGATTACATGTTACTTCAAGGAGGTTTATTAATAACTCAGCATTTTCATTTAATTCAAACATAATTTACTGTATGAGAGTCTGCGTATCCTTACTTACACATCTTTAAAAAGCCATCAGTGGGCCAGAAATTAGGAACTTTTAGCAAAATATAGGGAAAGAATAAAAATATATTGAATAGTAGCTTTAATATCAGGCTCTTTTATATGCATACTCAGAAGTAAACACCACTAAGTTTCATTAAAAATCATTCTTAAACTGGGAACAGGACTTCAGTCTGAGAAAAAAAGTATACAGACTATTAATATTAAGGTAAACCATAAGCATTATGTAACTGTGTTCCATAAATAGAAGTATGCAGATGTACAGTGATGCAAGTGATTATTTTTTGCTCCTCCCACTGATGAAGAAAGGGTGGCAACAGAAGAAACATGGGATGTACTAAAATTGAATCCCTAACAGCCACCAAAACGTTGATCCCTTCTGACACAACACCCTTTTGTGCTAAATGAGCATGGAAACTCAACGTATATCTACTCATAAGCCTAAACTAAAGTCAATTATGCACAGGATTACACTACCCTGTGCTATATAGAGATCCAATAAAATAGATTGGAAAATACAGGTATCTAGACAAATAAAAGGAGTATGAAATAGCTGATTGATCAGCAAAACACAGAACACAGGTAAGCCATTATGAAGAGTCTCCAACTGAAGCCGAAAACACCATTGAATCCTTCTGAAGTTCAGTTTTACAGTGGGAAATTACACCCAACAAACAAGCAAATGAAGATTCCAGGTGTGTGCTACTTTCATTAGAAAAACATCTCAACCCCCCCATACAAAGTAGGGTGACTTAACACCCAATTCTACCTTGCAGGGTTCAGTGAAGATTTTTAAAGGAGATGCATCAACACATTGTATTGCTTATCTATTCCAAATGTCATCTTAATAGCTGGCATTGATTCGCATATCCTAAAAATTCTTCTTGATCTTCCGTTTGTACGGTTTGTCTGGACCAGTCTTGGCTTAATTTTTTTCACAATTCTGCAATGGTTCTAAAAGTATGTGTGTGTGTGTGTGTGTGTGTGTGTGTGTGTGAGAGAGAGAGAGAGAGAGAGAGAGAGAGAGAGAGAGAACGAACTGCCCTGGGATTTAAAAGGGCTGGACAAGGAACCCTCCCTTCAAACAATGGTAAACAGCGACAAAAATTTGTAGAGGGGGGAACGTTTTGAAAAGAATTAGCGTCGGTCCTTCCTTCTGAGTTTTGCCTACCCAACAATCTGAAGATCTTTTACTGGCAGGATCCAATCCGGGTCGGTCACCGGGGCCAGAGGTTTTGTCTTCCGACATTTCGGACTCGTGCTGGAGCCCTGGGAGACAATCTTTTATTGTTTTATAAAGACACATTGGGCGGCAAACAAACCTCCTGAAATAAAGCGGGAGATCGCTTTCCACAAACGGGCGTGAGCAATAAGATATCCCACCAAATCAGGGAGATGCGGCTTCCAAGGGGAAAAGGTGGCCTTTCAGGACAAAGCCTGAAATTCAGAGCTGAAATAGGACCGGGGAAATGCCGTCCTAAAGGCGGTGCTCTTCCATGCCTAAGCCAAGCGGGGATTCCCCCCACCAACCCACCCACTCCAAGGCCCGTGGCACCCAGCCAGGGCCTTCCCGCCTCCTCCTCCGCCAGCCGGTTCGAGTCCGAAACTCGGAAGACAAAACCTCTTGTCCTGGTGACCCAGATTGGGTCCTCCAACACGATCCCGGGACGCGCCTATTCGCCTTCATTCGTCTTTTACTAGCCCTACAGCCCGGTGGGCTTCTCCGATGAATCCGCCCGACAACTCCTCTCGTCACAACCAGAGCCAAGCCCGGTCGCGGCCGAGCAGCCTCTCTCCAAGCAAGCTCGGACGACCCGTTTCGAAGAGTTCCCGGTAGCGCTCGCCGCGAAACAGCCAAAGGCCTTTGGGACCCCGGGACTCCAGGCAGGTGGCCGGGCAAACGTCCCCCCCCCCCGCCCCACCCACACCCCGGGCAGGATCCTCGCTCTCCCCTCCCGGCCACTTCCACTTCCCGCTCCCCCAGCCCAAGTCACCTTCAGCTCTGGGCGACGAAACCAATCAACCCCCCCTCCCCACCCCGCGCGCCGCACCATCTTCTCCTCAGGGGCGCCACAGCGAGGCCCCGTCCCAAGCCCCGACCTTCTCCCCCCCCCACCCCCCAGCCTCAGAGGAAGCGGCGAGGAAAGATGCCCGAGGCGCTTCACCTCACCGTGATCCGAGGGATGTTCTTCTTGCCTTGGTAGGACATCTTCCCCTCGAGGCCGCGCCTGCAGTGCGGGAAGGAGGGCAGCGGAGGCGAAGCGGCCTTTCTGAGGAGAGAGGAGAAGGGGGTGGCGGGCGCGTGGAGGGGCGCGTTTGCGCGGGCGCGCGCGCGCTCCTCCCCGGCGGGCGGATTGTTCTGGCAAGTGTCGGGGGGTGGGGAGGGAAGCGGCGACGAGGTGGCTCGCGCTGCTCGCTCCGCCGGCCCTCAGCCTCTCTGAGCAGCTGCCTGATTAGCATTCCGCCTTCGCGCCTCCGCCAAACAGCAGACAGACCCCTCCTCCTCCTCCTCCTCTCGCTCGCCAGACGGGCGGGCAGCTCCGCTTGGGGGCCTCCCGCCCGGGCAGGCTGCCTGCAGACGCGGCCCCTTTCCTTGCCCAACAAAAGGTTCTGGGCCGCCCTCGCTTGACAACAAAGAACACGTGGCTGAGCCCGCTGGAGGTTGCTGGGTTGGCGGCGGGAACGCCCCGGGACCCCGGCTTGGTTAGGCATGGAAGGGTAGCGTTTTGGGGACTGGGTGCTTTCCTCCGCCCTATTTCAGGTCTGAATTGTCCCGAAAGCCAGATTTTCCCTTTGGAAACAGCATCTCCTTTTTGGGGGGATGGGGGTGGGGTTTCTGTTGCTTTGCGCCCGTTTGTGGAAAGCGATCTTCCGCTTTGTTTCGGGAGATTTGTTTGCCCAACCGTCTAGGAATGTCTCTTTTCACACAATATTTATCTGAAATAGATTGAGCTGTAAGGGGCCGCACGTTTATGGAAAGCGATTTCCAAACAAACATCAGACGTGTTTTACCCAACCGTCTCGGAATGTTTCCTTTTAAGCCAATAGTTTAAATTAGAGCGAAGTTCAAGGGGCAATTTATTAGCCAAGTCCCCATTTTCTCTCCCTGAGTATTAGCAACAACCTCCCGCGAAGATCTGGGAAGTCGTGTTTTTCCCAAACACGTGTTCTTTGTTGTCAAGCCAGGGTCTATTCCGTTGTCCCCGAGATTGTTGCCCCCAATCAAATCGATTACAATATCGATCTGATTGGGGATCTGGTTTAGCCAAGAGAGTCTATTCTAGCAAGAAGGGAGATTTCGATCTATAGTGGAATGCATTCATTTCAGATCCGGTGGAATATCGATCACCGAATGTTTGGGGAATGTCATTTTGCCTTAATTCCCCCTCCACGGACGGACAATACCCGTCCTTTGCC
This sequence comes from Pseudonaja textilis, assembly GCF_049901715.1. Taxonomy (NCBI): domain Eukaryota; kingdom Metazoa; phylum Chordata; class Lepidosauria; order Squamata; family Elapidae; genus Pseudonaja; species Pseudonaja textilis. The sequence goes on from NC_141993.1 coordinate 29,787,419, forward strand.
AAATGTCCGCTTATACATGCAGAAATAGTGTACCTATTTATGCTTCTGATCGAGTGGATCCTGGCCCCCAAATCCTGATCCCATAATGAATACATGCAACCTCGCAGAAGCTGTAGTTCTTACACACCAGAATCGGCGGTTGCTTTTGAACCCCTTGTTTTCGAAATCCTATGTAGAAATTCTCCAAAGAAATTGTCGTCTCCTCTTCCTCCTCCTTTCCACAGCGCCATGTCTCCCATCCTTTATTAACAGCCATAAATCAGCAATGACAGAAAGGTTTCTTTGCTACCCTTACTCCGCCCTCTTCCACCTTCGCCCGAGTTTTCTTTGCGTTCAAGTAGCCATTGAAAAGCAAAGGGGAAAAAGGGGGGTTGTCACAGCTTATCTTTGTCGAATGCTTCAGATAAAAACATTAGTGTGTCTTCTTGCCTGGCCTATTTCGCTTGGGTAGTGTTTTAATCTTGGTTATTTGTGCTGGTGATGGCTTAGGGACTTTGGTAAACGTAACCCGCTTGGTTAATTGAAGGCTTGGACGGACTACACTACACAAAGCCAGAAAGTAGGCTAATTCAGAAGGTCGGTTAAAGGCGCCGCTAAAGCCGAAGGGGTGCGCGTATGGCGCCGATTCTCTTCCTGGATCAGCTATCAGTAAGTGGCGACGTTACCGAGGGTGGTTTGTGTAATGAAACGTCTGCAATAAAGCAAGTTCAGAGAGCACCAAGGACCCCCCTGACTATCAGCTTTAGTGGGAATAAATGCGACGACTCAACTGCAACTTTATAAATGCCATCTTACACTGCAATCATATGCTCATCCCCTAAGAATAAATCCCTCTAGTAGGCTTAATGCTATTTACTATACCCCCACCCATTCCAGAGCAGCCTCGGATTCACGTTGGTATCAACCAATCAGCCGTCAGCGCCCATTGAGTTTCAAACACAGAAACCACTGCGATTGGATGTCTGAGCGACAGAGGTGGGAGACGGGACGAGAGCGTACCCGTCCGATTTAGCTGCAAATTCTGCTCCAGAAAGGTTAAGTCAAAATTCGCTCTTTTCCTAGGTATTTGCCTTGCAAAACCAACACGTGACCGATTCTTATTTCTGGTCTTTCTGTAGGTGGAAACCCCCAAAGTCCCACCAGCAGGAGCGAGAGGAAAGCCACGCGCATAAGTGAACACTCGTGAAACCTACCCCAGCAGGTTAAAGAGCGGTAACAGTGGCTGCAAATTCCATTCGCCTCTGCCCTATTTTTAGGTTGCTCCCCCCACCGCAAGGGTAGAGTAAAAAGAAAAAGACTTTAATTTAAAACCGCCCCCTGATTTAAGAAGTGGGTCTGACATATTGTGGCTGTTCAATAGGGGAAAAGACCCGCCTTCCCTGTAGCCCGTGGCGGTGCCTACTTCCCGGACAAACGCATATCTGGGTGCAAAATGCAACCTCGATTTAAACGATAGGACTGATTTTTTTTTCTACATTTAGGGACATGTTTCGAATGTTCTTCCATTAAATGCATTCCTGAAAAAAGGGCCAAGTCGAGGAGGATGAGGAGTGGCATAAGGGGAAATCCGAAAAGTTTCCTTCTTCCTGGGACGACTATCCTTCTTTTCTCCCTTACCTGATGGCCACCGGTAGGCAGCTGCTCCGTAATCCCAGGTGAAGGCGGACACGGCTCTGGCATTGAGGTCGTGGGGAGCGCAGTGTTTTGACCCCCATGGCTGGTTTCGACCTGCTCTTCCGATTCACTGGACTGCTGGCTGGAGTCTTCCCGGTCAAGCTTCCGGCTCTCTTTTCTTTTCTCACAACCGAAAGAAGCAAAGTTCAGGGTTTTGTTTTCAAAGGCGCCCTCTACGTTGCAAAACATGCCTCCGTATTTCTGCCTGGGCTTGGGACTCCCGGCGCCCAGGGCCGCGAAGTAATCGGGCAGTTCTTCTTTCTTCTCCGGCTGCTGCTCTCTTCGCTCTGCCATGGCTGCTTGGGAAGCAGGCCACCCTCTTGAGCCGACTGGAGCCGGGAAATGAACTGAAGCCGGAGATTTAGGGGAGGGTCACAGAAAAGCCAGGGGTTCGGCTTGACTTTTCCTAACGAATCAGTTCGGCGATTCGTTAAGCCTGGTAGTAAGCCGGGGTTTGACAGGGAGCTGTCCAAGATATATGGTGCTGAAACAGACGCGTCAGAGAAGTTCATTAGAAGGACATCTCGGCGGAAGCCCACCTACGGGAGAATTTCCATTGCTGTCAGTTATACTGCTTTTCCTCTTGGGTGGGGTTGATTCAACTCCACTTTGCTTTTGCTGGATCTGAGATGATCTCAGAGAAAAGAAAATGCTACTAAAATGTAGTGACAGCTATTAATACTGGATTAACTGTTAAAAGGATATAAAATAGATTTGCTTTGATTTTGTCCTAAAAAAAATGTTAGCCAAGGATGTGAAATATTATTTTGTCAAAACATTCTGACTATATTGGCTTACTAAATTCTGCATATTCTTAAGTCTGTAAACTTTGATAAATCTCAATTTTATTGTTCTAAAATTTCCAAATTGGAAATAAATGCCCATGTTAATAAATATGGGCTTCTTTACTAAGTACTCTTTTTCTGTTTTGTCTTCCCTTAATTTTTATCCAATTTTTCTACAGAAGAAAACTAGTAAAACAGAAATTATAACTACACTTTCAACGTTTTTGTAATAGTTCTTTAGGGGTAGTGCTCTTCCCTCTCCTATTTAACATCTACATGAGACTGCTGGGTGAGCATACCTGTCATCATGGAGTGAGGTATCACCTAGTGAATTAAGTGATGCTGTGGGACATCCTCTCTTGGTGTCCGGAGGCTATGAGGGTTTGGATGGGAAACAAGCTTCAACTGAACCCTAGGATGAATGTATGCATGGGTTTTGGAGGTCTCTGATTCTAGCAAGACACCACTGTGTGCAATTTGGAGGTCTATCTGGACTCAGGACTCATGCTGTATGAGGATGGCCAGGAGGATCTTTGCACAACTCTGTTTTGTGTACCAGATGTAGGGGTCATGATCACCCATGCCCTGGTCACCTTTCAATTGGACTGTTGCAATGTGCTGTACATGGGACTGCCATTGAAGACACTTCAGCTTGTGCAAAAGGCAGAGGCACAAGCAGTAACAAACAAGCAATTGATTCTGATGGCAGAAGCTTAATTTGGGGGTACCTAAAGCTTTTTGATATGTGCAAAAATATCCATCGGGTCCCATGTGTATAATTAAGAAAATAAAAGTATTGCCACTAAGCATGTGATAGCGTTGCTTTAGATTTTTTTCCTATTCTATCTAGAGCAAAACAAAGTACTAAAGTAGTTATAGGTTTTAAAATATTTTTAATTAAAAGTTTACAATAATTTATGTACTTTACAAATGAATAAAAAATCTCTGATATATAGGATATGAATCAAAATACAAAAATATGTGTAAAATTTTGTACATACAAGCCTACTTCAGGCTTATCAATATCTTTTAGCACAGAACTTGTATTAAGGATATGATTTTTGTGAGATTACCTTAAAAATAACACAAATAGAACATGGCATATTTACCATTGGGGAAAAAGTTATCCTAGATGCATTTACTTTATACAAATATTTACAGTAAATGTTATCCGCCGTAGAATTAATATGTAGCTATACTATACATATTCACAGTATGATTTCCTGAGTCTAAACTAAATCCATTACTGTTGAGAAACACATTTTGCACTGTAAGTTTCATAATGATTTTACTGATGTATGATGATTTGGCACCTGTCCACCAAAAATAACTTTGAGACAACATTTTCTACACAAGTATGTAATGTTAACAAGCTGTGTAAGGCACTCAGGGAAAAACAAAGGTATTTAGTGAGCTGAATATTTCTAAATAACAGCTACAGTCCTTCCAACAGCTTGAACAACAGGCATTAAGTCTAAAATACATAATATACAGTCACTGACAAATTAAGCAGCAATTCACATGGATTTTACATTTAGCCCTGATGGAAGAATGACCCAGAAATATGCCCCTTCTGGAATTAGTAAGTACAAACTATGCATGATATCGCTGACAGTGTGATGTATTTGTTAAGGCTTTTCTGAAAATCTGATATTACAATTAAAGGTACTTATATGAAATCATTTTCTCCCATTTTATATCAGCTATTTTCCTCTATCAGGCATAAAAAGGATATAACTGCAATGAAGTTCAGACATAGTCTCAGCTCACGAACTGTACAGTAGATGTGCTGAGACTGAAAATGAATTCCAGATAATTATTCTCTATCACAATTAGGAAATGTAATATGAATTGGATTTTTTATGCTTAAATTCCTCTTCAAATAGACTCAGCTCATATAAGGCCTTCCTATTTACTGAAATGACGGGACAGTGCCATTAAGATTGCACACAATTTGAGTAGATAAATTGGCATGTTCCAATCAATGAAGTTAGTAATTCTTCCTCCTCTGCCTTCCCAAATACTGGTTATGCATCATCAGTGAAGTACTGAGTACGCTAGACTTTTATAGACAATGCACACATAAGCTGCATCTAATATCAGAAGCAAAGTGCACCAGAACAGTACATGATGTTTTATGTTGCCATGATAAGTAATACCATCTGAAATATGCAGAATAGTTAAGGCTACAAATTTATACATATTAACATAGGATTAAGCCTTACTGAGTGCAGTGGGATTTCTTTTAGGGCAAACATTCATAGAATTGTACCCAAATTAGAAAGGCAGAGTTACATATGTACACCTATGTAAAAATTAAACCAACACAGTTTTGCTTGATTGCTTAGTTATTGCACTATCAAAGGAATAATGAATTTAAGCCGTAATTCTAATGCCATAATTCTTGAACATTCTATTAAAATCCACAGGAAATATATTTATCTAAGATCAATAAGTTTGGAGGCAGCTTTCTGAGCAGGATGAGAAGCTGAGGGAGAAAGTGACATTGGGAACCAATTTAGACAATTACAATGGACTTATGGTGTTTTTTCCCCTAACATAGATACATTGGTAACTTCAATCTCTGCCCAATTCTCTGTGCTAAACTATTCTGTGGGATAGTGGTGAGCATAGACTGCAGAGACAATCAGGGAAGCAATTCTGAAAAAGGAAAATAAGAACATTGGTTTGTGTTAAACCCTTTGGAGGAAAAATGCTTTTTTTCTGTTCCTTCAGGATAATAGTTTGAAGCAATCTGGACCAATCTTTGTAAAGGTGAGAGGAACCTCAAAATGTCCTCTATCTGGGTTCAGATGTAGTTTGATATACCAAAAGGCAGTGAAAAGGTCCTGTTCTGCATCCTTCAAATGAGGAAAAAGTGTCATTCTTCAATTAGTACTGGAAAATAGTATATATGCATGCTACTTTGCTATGATGCCATCTCTGGAGTCCAGTGTTATGTTAGTACAATCTAGGGTTGAGTATCTACTCCTTTCATCATAGACATATTTGTTTAGAATTAAATTGTGATTATTTCATGGGATTTTTTTCCATTAATTAATTTGTGGAGGACTTCAAAGCTGACAATCAGCTTCCCCAAATTTGGTAGTCTTCAGATGCATACAAATTCTGAGAATACAGTTCTGAGAATTCCTAGTTAATATGGACAAAGATATGGAATTCAAGGAGGTGAAGCACCAGAAGATTATAAAAGACTTGATATAAGCTCTACAGCTCTATAGTCATATGTTTATTGAAAAATGATAATTTTAGACTCGCAGATGTAACACTACATTTTTCTTTTTCTATATGGGAGGTGGATACATGTGAATGTAGTGTAAGACTTCTGAGCAGCAGAAAACAAAAATACATTCTTATATGTACAATGCATATTTCCATATAAACATTACCATATTTATATACACTCTCGCTTATTTTTTTACACTTCCCTGTCCTATACAGATAAAATTGTTTATATAAAAGTTTTAAAAAAGAGATGGTAATTGGCAATTATAGGACAACTGAATGAAACATCTATATGGCATGCTAATACGTCTGCAAAAATAAATGTATACTAGCCAATTTTCAATCCTGCAATCCATTCAATGCATTGCTCAATGTTACCAGGCAAATAGCAGCATCTGAAACCCTCAGCACACCAATGCACTCAATATTTATGGCGGTGTTTCTCAATCTCAGGAACTTCAACTCCCAGAAATGCCCAGCCAGCATACTGAAGTTGAAGTCCACACATCTTAAAGTTCCTGAGATTGAGACACACGATTTTAAGGCATTTAAATGGATGCCTACATACAGTGTTACTTTCATACCATTGAATCAGACTTCTGCTTTTAATAAGATTAATGATAAATGCAATGCCTGTAGCACTTGCACATGAGTGAAGTTGGGCCAAGGTATTAGACCAGGGAGACTTGGGTTCAAGTGCACCTTTGAGGCATGGAAACTCTCTGGGTGACTTTGGGGCCAATGGCCTACCTGGGAACTAAATAAAACAATATCCCCATAAAAAACAAACTAGAGCTCCTGGAGAAAAGGTGGGTTATAACTAACAACATCAAAAGCAAAAATGTAATGGTAATGAAATATGTAGATTTTTAGAACATAATGAATATATAAAGATGTATTTTTTAATTATATCTACAAAACGATTATAGGATAGATTTGAGATGGAAATATGAACTGTCATAAAATAAATTAAGTAAAATATGGATTATTTCATAAAACATGAATGAATAATAGTATAGTCAAATGATTGATTAGTAATGATATTGATGTATTTAGGAATATTTGATTGACAATATGAGAACATATACAATGTAATTCTAATTGAAGACTATGAAGTGGATGCACAAAACAATTTGTAAACCAACCGACACACCGTATGTATATATATGGAAGATGGTTTGATGTTTTTATGTTGTGTTTGTTTATGTTTGTCTTAAAAAAAACCAATAAAACTTTATTTTAAAAAAAGGCAAAAATGTAAGTTCGCATCTCCTGTTGCTAACATTTAGGTTCAACCTAAATGAGTCTCAGGTAAAGATGCACATGCAGATATATGTTGTTTATGAAAGAAGTGAAAATTGTGTTGTATAGGAATGAAATATATCCTGGAATTATTCCTTGTTTAAACACTAGTTGGGCAACTGCATACAGAGGAATTTCATTGCATGCATATATATCTGCCTGATCTGACATGCTTTGTGGGATGTGAGGTGGAGCTTGATGACATGAAAACTACCACAACATATTTATTCTTTAGGGGGGAAACTTATAAGTATTCAGGAATAACAGTAAATATGTGCATTAATGAATAAGAGACATAGTCCAGCTTTACACATATCATTAAAGTATCGGAGGGTTAAGCCTGAACTTAAAACGCAAAGTCAAGACATACCTGCCCACTTCCTGTAGATAAATGAAGAATTGCAGTCTTAACTTTTTTCACTGAAACATTCTCTGAGTGTTAATGCAGTAGCTATAAACACTCTTACTAGGGTAGAAGTCACTCTGTGTTACTTACAAGTTACAATAATGTATAAAACAGTGAAAGTCGCATTCTAGTGAGAATGCTGAGATGTAAATTTATTTTTTGAGCAAACTTTATTTAGCTCATTCTGACCAGGTGCTGAATTTCAAAGGGCTTGTTCTCTATTTCGGATTAAAGTATTATGAATGTAAAAACACAGGGTTTCTTTGTAGTTGTTTAAACTAAGACGATTCATATACAAAATTATCTTTTAGATTTCTTCCATTTGGTCATCGGTGGAAATCAGTTTAAATGGCAGACAGGAATGGCAATATAATTTTCGGATGGACCATATATTTTCCCCATGACGTCCACTTATTGTCATCTCCAGGTACATAAAATTGTTATAAATAATAATAACCATAATGAATGAATAGATCGATAACATTCAGTCTAAGCATCTTGCTGACTGTGCGACAAACCATGCCTATTCCTGGAGCAGATTTTAAAATAAAAAATAATTCTGCATATATTTTGTAAAACACTGAACTTATAAGCATTTGAGCAGAATAACATTAGGAAAAAAGTCCTTAAGGAGGACATAAGTCTCGTGTGGCTTTCTATCTAATTGGTCTCCAGGTTTCCTCGAATCTGGAATACTGTCATAGATGCATTTCCTGTAAATTCAGATTTAATTAGAATGTGCAGCATCCAACTTGCAAACTGTTTCTGAAAGAAAAGAGAAAAATGAAGCTAAATACAATGTTTGTTAAAAGATTTAAATTTCAAAAATAGTAATCTACCAGACTACATAACAAGGTTGTAAAGTGTAATTTTCAATAGTAATAGTTGTATTTTTTTTGCAAGTCATTGTAGATGAGTGTACAATATATTTTTGTGCTGAAAAGCACTGCACTTGGATGTTTTGCACAGCTCTGAAAATATAATACAGGGTAGTCCTCTACTTACAACCACAACTGAGCCCAAATTTTTTGTTGCTAAGCAAGACAGTTGTTAAGTAAGTTTTGGCCCATTTGACCAACTTTCTTACCACAGTTGCTAAATGAATTTTTGCAGCTATAATATGTTTGTTAAGCGAATCATTTTAGGATTTTGGACAACACTGTAGGAGTCTTGTTAATTTTTCAAATTAAACAAGTCCCTGAAGAGCTCCTGCCCCAAGTAGCTGACTTAATAGCACCCCTAAAATATCTATCTAACATGCTTAATCCAGACGCCGAAAAAATAGATGCTTTGGGTTATTTGTCTATTCAGCAAGAGCAGCCTAGTGAGGCAGCATATGTGACTGATGTGCACAATCTTGTTGAAACACCAACTGCATGCTGAGTCACAGCAGGCAACAATTCTAACCATCCTTGGCTGATTTGGAAAAACCTAAGCAGTGTTACTTCTGGTTAGTGCTTGGCGAATGGATGATAGGCAAGTCACTAGAAAATCACAGGTTAGTAAGTTAGACTGGGAAGGAAAAGGAAAAAGACAATGATGAACTATTGTCATCAAGAAAACTTATAGGCATGAGTCAAACTCAAGTTGAGAGAATCTTTATATTTAAGTTGAAATGATTCAATAAATGGCTCATAGAGTTTTGGGAATGAAATAATTAAAAAGCCATTGAGATATAGTGAAAATCTAACCATGTCCAGGTATACCGTTAAATATGTTTCTGGACCAGTTAAGCACACTGTAACTCTAGATACAGTTAGACATCAACTTACAACCATTTGTTTAGCAACTGAAGTTATAATTACACTGAAAAACGTGACTTAGGACAGTCCTCACTCCTATGATGGTTGTAGCATCCCTATGATGATCAAAATTTGGGAAGTTGACAACCAACATGCATTTATGATGATAGCAGTGTCCTGGGGTTGTGTGATTGCAATTTGTGACTTTCCCAGCCAACCTCTGAGAAGGAAAGTCAATGAGAGAAGTCAGATTCGCTTAAGGACTGAATGAGTTTCAAGGATTTGCTGAACTTTGGCAAATAAAAATAGGATACACCTCTCTGCCTCTCTCTCTGTGTCTTTCTCTTTGTCCCACTCTCTCTCTGTCTCTCTCTGTCTCTGTCCCTCTCTGTCTCTGTCTCATCTCTCTCTGTCTCTCTGTCTCTGTCTCTCTCTGCAAGGATAAAGTAACTGCTTCGCCTCACGCTGTCCTCTCAATGGAAAGAACAAGTGGGAAAATCTAAAGAAAAAGAAATACAGGGAGATATTTTTTTGTTGCCGGGGTGATTTTTGAGGTCTTCTGCAATAACCTGAGTACATCAATGTATAGCTTGGATTCCTCTAAAGATTTTCCACCCTACTTCTCCGAAATGAGCGGACAATCTATGTCTACATTTGTATCTGAGAATGGATTATAAAGCTAAATTTGAATCACTGTACAGATATTTCAATATTTGAAGAATTTTGCAAAAATATATTTGAGTCATGTTAATAATTTAATACTAACATTTCCATCCTCAACCACCAAAAATTAGCATCACAAACGTTTTTTCTCAAGAAAAGAGGCATTGAATATTATCTGGAATTCTAAAAGCACTCATACTCAAATTACCATTAAAAATCTTAAATAGAGATTGTAGAAATTTAGCTGTTCTGGAGTTGCAGAAAATATTCCAAGTATCAGCAGTGAAAGTATTCACCAAATGAATCAGTGATATGTTAATCATTGATAGAGAGAACATAGTTTTGATAAAAAAATACATCATTAAAATTCATAACCTTGGTTTGAAAAGTAGGGCTTCCTTAATCTTGCTTTTTTCTAACACGTTCTGAGGATAATCATGAATAAATAAGAAAATCCCCATTTGACACTCAGCAGATGGTCCATTTGACCTTGAAGTCAGTTCTCAACTGGGCATTAGGCATAAAAGTCTCCATATGGTTGAGAAAAACAAAAGATTATGAGTGGCTGAAGAGGGTTATTTTAATTTATTTATTTTGGAAGATGAATATAGAAAAGGGTCAAACTTCTTCAAACTCCTTGCCAACTATATTATTTACGAGTCACAACATAATTTGGATCTTTATTTTTTCACATTTAAGACAAACTGCTTTATTGATAGAAAGAAATGTATTTTCTTCCATCATTTCCTTGTGATAGATTTTTCTTTTCTTTTGTAAACAGAAAAACAAGCAGAACTAATATGATGGGATCAATATTATATTGAGGGATTATTTTTAAAGTCACTGATGTGGAACAAAATCACAATTTATCGATAGAGTAATAATAGCTCTTCTAAATCACAGCTACATGGCAGACAAAAGAGAGCATCACATTTCCTGTAAAAACAAAACGATACAGAATTAAAAGGTTTATCACCTAAGCATTTATTTTTAAACAAAACAAAGCTTGAAGAATTATATATTCACATTCTCCATGAGATAAGTAGGTTAATGTTGGATTTGTTCTTAGGAAGGCTAGAATCATATTGCAGCTTTGGAAGAAATTTATTATACTTATATCAATGATAACAGAAAGGCCAGCAATTAGCCAAAATCTTTATTTGGGATTTTTTTAAAACTTTATTTCCAGTTCTATCCCATAATATTTGGGACTTCTACAAAACTGAGGAAAACCATAATAAACCTAATTACTTAGCAAGTATAGAAGCACCCCTGTTTATTTTAATATGTGTTTCTCTATATATTTTACTCTTATTAAGTTTAGTTTCAATTCCTTCTGGTTTCTCTTTGTATTGGAAAAAAATTGTGCTAATATAGAAATGTAATCAAAGATGATCAGCTGCCTAGTCAGTTCTGATTAATTTCACCATTATTCACAGGGTACAAATATGGAGCTAAGAGATTTGCAGACAGTTTATATCAGACAAGATCTCTTTAAAAACTGAATTTCTGCAGCAGGCTTTCTTCTCAATAAAAAATAAGGTAGTATACAATATGGACTTACTAGTTAATATTAATATTTAGATATTAAAAATCAGCCAAAGTAATCCATTAAGATTTTCCTTCAAATGACAGTCAGTAGATAGACTCCTTGCTATCAGTAAAAAATAATATAACTAGAAGTTATAATTAGGTTCTAGAAATTGATAACCATATTCACACAAAGCTCAAATACCATTAGAGTTGACAAATTTAACCCAAGTTTTTAGAATGGGTTGGAAATAGCAAAAGCAATAGTAATAGCACTTAGACTTATATACCACTTTACAGTGCTTTACGGCCCTCTCGAAGTGGTTTATAGAGTTAGCATATTTCCCTCAACAATCTGGGTCGTCATTTTACCCACCTCAGAAGGATGGAAGGCTGAGTCAACCTTGAGCCTGGTGAGATTCGAACTGCCAAATTGCAGGCAGCCAGCAGTCAGCAGAAGTAGCCTGCAGTACTACACTCAAACCACTGCGCCACCAGGGCTCTGGCAAAATAGCTTTTTTTCAGAATTAGTTTCTTGTGTTATCAAAATATCTGACAGTTAAATTATATCTTGTTTCAATTTATATCCATAAAGTTGAATTTACTGTAAATTTCTTGCTTGGAAGCATGGAATAGTCCTTAAGATCATGACCTGTTGCCTCTATTTCTCTCACTAATTCATTCAGGACCAAACCCATTCATGCACAGAAGGCAATGGACATTTTCATCTGGGAGAATCCATGTTGAGTATCAAAACATAATTATTTTTTGCCCTTATTCACAAAGAGTGACCCTGTTAAGTGACCCTGTTAAGGATGATCTGCGACCTCCTGGGGAGGGAAAGTCCAAAGAATTATCTGCAGAGCCACAGAATGGGAAACACTCTAGACATCTGGTAAATAAAGTAGCTCAGATGTGTTCTGAAATGGAGTCCAACTGAAGAATTGACTGGAGCATAGTCAGTATATTATCTGGGAGGAGTTTGAATCTATTGGTTCCAAGGAAGTAGACAGAGACTATGGACTTGGCCATCAGATCTTTCTGGTTGGTTAAGGCTGCCTAGAAGGTAGTACATGGTTGGATTCAGATAGTGGTTAGTTCATTCTTCAATCATGGAATGATTCTGTCTTTGCATAAAGAAGTGGTGGTTCAGCCACTCCTCAGAAAACCATCACTCACTTCAGCAATATTGATCGATTTGATCTAGTTTCCAGTCTCCCTTTTTATGGAACGTTGTGGATAAGAAAGTTAAGCTCCAGCTTTAGAAAGTTCTGGAGAATATGGGTTAATCAGAAAACAGCCATGGTCATGGATGGAATTGATTACACTTGTGAATGACCTCTTTAGGATTTGGGATGACAGCCAGGGGTGGGTTTCTACCGGTTCTGTCTATCTCTGTAGAACTGGTAGCTCTGAAGAGCAGCAGACATAGAACCGGTTCTATGACTGCTGATGTTTTTGCCCACCCGCCCACCTGGGCTGTTACCTGATCTTTATTTCCTGATTTTTCAACTTCAGCTGCCGAATGAGGCACAGCTGCAGTTAAAAAAAACAAGAAAAGAGGGCTGTTTCAAAGGCTGCTTCTCGGCAGGCGGCGTGCTAATGACGATTTACAGGCACGCGGATCACAGTGGCCAGGGAAACTCGTAAATCCCGAACCGGTAGTTAACTCTGTCGTATCCCAACCCTGATGGCAATGCTATGGTATTCCCTGCCTTTTTTAAAAAAAAATTTCTTAGCAATTTTCAATATTATTGGTCATGATATTCTTCTGCACTAATTTAACAGGATGCAGGGGAGTGGGGTGGGATTCTCCTTTTTCTTCCAATTGATGGGGAGAGGAGACCAAGCCCTGGATTGCTGCTCTGGGTGATTCATGTATTTGTATACTCTCCCTGGTCCTTCTTAACATGAAACTGCTAGGTGAAGCCATCTGCTGACATAGGGTGGGGTATCATCAGTACACTAATAATACTCATTTATGCCCCCCCACATCCACCCCTGATAGCAAAAGATGACCTCAAGATTCTTTCTCAGTATCTGGAGGTTGTGGGAGTCTGGATGGGAAAGAACAAGTTATGTTCTTTCCCATCCATATTACGATGCTTAACCCTAATAATAACAAGTGCCTATACTATGTCCATCTCACCCAATGTAGAGCAATGTCCATTTTTAATTCTGGATGGAGTGCCACTTCTCTACACAGAGCAGGTTCTCAGTTTGGCAAGAATGATGCTTCTCAGCTTCTTCTGGAAAAGCACATGGAAGACCCTTTGCATATTTTCATATTGTGTTCCAATTTACTCATTCCTTTCTTCTCCCATCTAAGGGTGGAATCAACTACTGAGAGAACAATTGACTATCGGTCAACCTCCTGAAGTTATGGAATGGTGGAGTTAGGTATTTGAGTTGTCCATTTTATTATTTCATTTATTTTCATGTGTTGGTTTCCTGAAAAGGATGATAGATGGCCTATGTAGACCCAACCAACAACTTATTTGAAGGACATTCTCTTTCCAGTTACAACTATCCAGCCTACCAATTCGGGAAAGCAAGGTATGTTACATGTCCCACCTATTAGGAAAGTATAGCTAGTAGGACCTCCTCAAAAATGGCCCATGCGCAGAGTGCAGGCAGCGCATGAAATCACACCCACACCCACCAATCTGTGGAAAAACTTCTCTCCATAAAATCAGTCCCTGGAACACAAAAGGTTGGGACTGCTGAGTTCAATCAAACACTCTTAATTATTTTTTAAATTAATCATAAAGATGACACTTCTTATTGATCTAGAACAGCAGTCTGAATAGCATAATCCTGTTGGGTGTCCTTTGACAGTACTACAGCAGAGCAGAGATAAAGGAGCAAAACCTCTGTTCTCCCTGATAGCTTATTAATTTATAATTTAAAAGCAATTTTCTCCCATGGGAAGAAATACATGTTTAGATGAGATCCATGACAAATATATTATATGCTAGTTTGTGGAAAAAGTGGGGAGCCAGGGAGGTTTAGGACAGAAGAGATACCAGTCAGTTCTCAGGACCATCCTTTTGTGTTTCTTTGTCCTCTTAACAGAATCAGAATGTCCATGGAGATTCTCAGCAAGTCATGGTTGTCCCAAAGGTACTTTTTTTCTTCCAAAAAAGTAAGGCAACTGGATTATGTTGTTCTTGAAGACATTTTGTTTCTCATCCAAGAAGCTTCTTCCTTTCTGACTTCCATTCCATTCTCCATCATTCAGTCAGAATTGAAGAAGCTTCTTGGATGACAAGCAAAACGTCTTTAAAGAAATAAGAAAGCCCAGTTGCCTTTTGAAAAAAAAAAAAGAGCACCTTTGGGACAACAGAATCAGAAGTTCATGGGGGCAAGGGATGATTTCTATGTTTGGATTTCTTCTGCTTTAATTGAGAGGTTTTTTAAAAACCTTGGTAGGAAAAAGTGCCTGCCTAGGACTAAGAATTTCTGAATCAATTAGGCCAACATTTTAAAAAATGAAAATCTGAAAGATCCGATGTGAATTGTGAGATTTTTGCATCGAAGTCGATGCCATGTTGTCAGAGCCATGAATTGTTACTTTGGAAGAGATTGTAGTTCACCCTTTCAAAACAATTATTAATGGAAAACTTTGGATTGAAAACCTTTTGAAAGACTATTTTGGTTCTGAAAAGCAATATTTTAAAAAACCTCTTTTAATAGTGTTGTGTATTACAGTTTACTGAGGTAACCGTTTAGTGTTTAGTCTTTTTAATGCATCCAGTTTCTCCATTCTTAAAAAGGCTGAAGGAGTTGATGGAAAGCAGATCTCATTTCTGGCTGTTAGCCATTAACATCTTGATGGGCTTGTATAGGAAAATAACACATACAGATACTGGCAACACATGACAGATTGCAAGTCCATAGGGATTTCTAAATGAACAATACACTATTAAAACCTCTAGATGCAAAATGAGGTCAGAGTCTGCATTATCATTAGGAAGTACAGAAATAAGTTACAATCAAGCAATGAAACTATGGCTCACCAAACCGAATAGATCATTGATCAATTAATATCCAAAGAAAGTGACTAAGTGCATTTGTTCATCCAAAAAGTAAACCCAATAATATTTCTATATTCCATCTATCCTAAAAATAAATATATTATGAAAAACATATTGATCCTTTGAAGAATGAAACAATATGCTTTCTGGAAGATAAACTTTGAATTGACTAGTTATTGTTGATCCTTGATTTTTTTTCATTTTGAATTCATAATTCTTCTAACTGCATATGAGAATTGGTGTTCACATGAATGATTTTAATTCATGTTTGCATACAAAAATGAAATATATTCTTACATAGCAAGGAGGTCATTCTCCAAAGCACCTGAAGGCAGGATGAGAAGCAATAGATGGAAACTAATCAAGGAGAGAAGCAACTGAGAACTAAGGAGAAATTTCCTGACAGTGAAAACAATTAATCAGTGGAACAACTTGCCTCTAGAAGTTGTGAATGCTCCAACACTGGAAGTTTTTCAGAAGAGATTGGGCAACCATTTGTCTAAAACGGTATAGGGTTTCCTGCCTGAGCAAGGAGTTGAACCAGAATAGGGGGTTGCCAACCTTTTGGACCTCAGGGACCACCAAACTCATAATTTTAAATCTCGCAGACCACAAATATGAATTTTGAGTGATGGTGGCTTGCTGATGTTTTTCCAGGGTCTCTGCAGAAAGCAGCAGAGACCCTGGGAAATCCCAGGAAAAGTCTGCAGGAAAATTCCCCATCCTGTTTTCCTACCGATCGATCATTCTTTATTTGGGATCACAGGATACCATCTCCAGCTCTGTTCTCAGGGAGAGAGAGAGAGAGAGGGAGGGAGGGAGGGAGGGAGGGAGGGAGAGAGAGAGAGAGAGAGAGAGAGAGAGAGAGAGAGAGAGAGAGAGAGAGAGACTGACTCTGACTGACTTTTGGCTTCATGCAAGGAAAGCAGCAGAAGCAACAGAAGTCTTTCTTTCTCTCCCCCAAACTCTGCCAGAAATAAGTCTTTGTGAGATTTGTCACAGCGGTGAAGTCTCTCAGAGCAGGATGCCTTGCAGGATCCCAAAGATTTCTGGTGGAGTTTGGGAGAGAGAAAGAAAGGCTTTTGCTGCTTTCCTTGCATGCAGCCAAAAGCAGAAGAAAGAAGTGGAAAGAAGCAGCCTGGTGGCCAGGCGAGGCATGTGGGGAGAGCAGGGCAAGTTCCCCCCCTCCACCCTTTCCTCCTCCCCTCACTACCTTGTGTTGTTCACAATGCAAGTGACGCAAGCCTTGTGTTCCTGCGGGCCATGTGGGCAGTGCAGCCTTGTGTTCCACGCAGCCTGGATTAATTTGGGGGTGACATTTCTCTGTGGACCACCAATATTTTCTCATGGACCACCAGTGGTCCCCAGCCCACTGGTTGGTGACCACTGAACTAGAAGACCTCCAAGGTTCCTTCCAACTCTTTTATTCTGTTATTAAGTAAAGTTCATCAACTACTTGGAAAGTGGAAAAATAACTGGTGCTTAAAATAAAAGAGAGATAGCTATAGAAAATGTTGGCTATTTTTAGACCAAATAAGTGTAGAAATACATTTTTTAAATTGTTTATAAATCATTTCTTTGACAGTGAATATTGTGCTATTACCATCTACTTCTTGTTTAGTGGAGTTTATCGTTCCTTGAAAATTTCCTGGTATTTAACATTATATTCAAGAAATTTATGTATTATTTCCACATCAAAATAATGCAATAAATTGCAAGTTGATTCTATGGTTGAGCTCAGCTATTGGCATGACCATATAGTCTTCCTGGCAATATTGGTTTACCACTAACTTCTTTCAGGATAGTTTTTCTTTTTGCTTACCAAAATACTATTCAATCCCAACCATTCTGAGCCATGATGTCGCAGAATGTCTCAGAACCATTCTGAGCCATGATGTCGTTTGAATGCAGTATTGCAGGCTAATTCTGCCAACTGTCAGCAGTTCAATTCTCACCAGCTCAGGGTTGATTCAGCCTTCCATCTTTATGAGATCAGTAAAATAAGGACCCAGATTGTTGGGGGCAATATACTGACTCTGTAAACCACTTAGAGAAGGCTGTAAAGCACTTGAAGTGGTACAATAAGTGCTATTGTTATTGCTATTCTCACACAAAGTTGATAACATGCTTCCAGCACGTGCAAAATCATTGCAGTGTAAGTTGTATAATCGATTTTATGCTATTGCATTTGTACTATTTTCTTGCCATATATATAGTGGTTTGGAATACTATATTAAAATGTATTATCCAGATTTATCTTTATAATAATAATTTATATTAGGGTTTGGCTGAAAAATGCTTAATTTCCCAAAGTTATGCCATCAACCTGGTCTATCTGTAACTGATTTGATTTTGGCCAGCTTGACATTAATTATTTTTCATGGGAGGGAGGGGTTAGGATAAGAACACTGTGACTTACAGAACTGGTTTTCTCATTAGTCAGATGTAATCATTTGTCACTCAATAAAAATCTCTATCCTCTTCCTACTCTGCCTTTTAGTCACTATCCTTAACTTCCTATAAATATTTTGGAGCCAACTTGTAGATCTCTTTGGAAAGATGTTCCTTAAAACCTGTCCTATTCCATCTTTTAAAAAATCCTGTTAGATTTCTTTGTTTTGGAGAATTTGACCCACTACACTGCATATGCAAAAGTCTCAATAAACGTCTGTACTAGAAGCAAATGTAGGCAACTTGTAGCTCTACAGAAATTACTCAGCTGACATTAAACAAAAAGGTGTCTTAAAAACCAAACATATATATGCACAACATCCTCCCTAGTTGAATGCTATTATAATAAGCAATGTTGGTTTTCCACCCCTTGAGAAACAAGCTAAAAGAATTTTAAACTGTTAAACTACTAAATTACAAATTCTTAGTCTGTCATCTATAAACTATATATCAATGAACACATTATGTTAAAATATAAAAGTAATAAAAATTGTGAACCATAATAAGAGAAAGACAAAATTGAAATTCCAAAAGCTTCTCTTAAGAAACTGGTATTGTAATCAACTTGTAGAAAATTTACCACGGCTTCAATCCCAAACCACCCCAAATGTTAACCTTAATTGGTCCTGGATCAAATATCCAGGTTTGTTTGTTTACAGAATCTTTTATCCATTGCTTATCAGTTTTGTTGTGTTTTTTTCTTTTGTTTTTTTAAAAAAAACATTTTAGTGTTTTCTATTTTAATCTTCTTTGAGTAAATTAAATTTTTCAGAAAAAGAAAGAAAAGAAATTGCTGAACTGCAGTGCCCGAGTTCTAAAATACAGACAAAGATGAAGGTTTTGGCAACTTGAACCTCACAAAATCTGGAACCCCATAACTTTCCTATCTTTAATAAGAAAAACTGATTCTCACTCCCTGCCTTGCAATTCCCTTTCAATTCATTCCTTTGGAGATCCCTCCGCATCCCCATCTTTCCAGCCTTCAAGGATGCTATTTGGGATCAAGAGGGATGTCCTGAGAAAAGGAGATCAAGAGAGATCTCTCTTGAAAGTTGATCTGTTTGAATGAGGTTGAATGTCACTTCAAAATGGCATTCAAATTCAGCAACCCTCTAAGCCACTGCTGATGATTCACATAAAGTCTTCCTTCTATATTTTCATTTCGCTAACGTGTCATACAAAAACAATCGAATCCATTTACATGAAAATGAAACTGGGATTGCTCAGAAGACAGATGGTTATGCAAGTACCATACCCTGACCTTACGAAATGTGGATATCATTTTCACCAGTTATTCTTCTTGGCCTGTGGCCAAGTAATTGAATTTAGTAATTATAATCTGCATTTGAATGCATAGAGAGTGCAATTTATACAATTATCACTGAACTCAGTCAAGAAATTATCACTGGTCCTTTATCAAATAATTCCATTGTTCGAATGTTGTTGAGGAGAATGTAAGCATTTTTAGATATGTGTATGTATGATCAGTGCTTTTCCATTGTATATCAAAGGGATACATTTTAAGATTCCTACATCTCTTTATTAAATAAATCATAATTGATTCATGTGAAAACTTATTCAGTAATAATCTCTGCAGCAGATGAGTCATTTGAAAATTTAGTCTGGTTTTGAAATAATTTTATTTGTTATGTGCTCTTATTATATATTCATTAACAATAAATATAATTAAAAGGAGCAACTGCCAAATTCCATTTTTATGTCCAGAACTACAAACAAAAATAAAATAAAATAAAATAGACCAGTAGTGATTGGATTATAAATGGCTTTCCAAAATTATTTTTGATCTGTGATGAGAATCAGGAGAAATAAATATTTGACTTATTTCAGCAAAATTAAATAAACTTGATGTATATCTAGTATAGGACAGCATTTATTTATTTATTAGATTCATATCATATCTTTCCTACGAAAACTCAAGGCACAGTACATAGCATGTTCTTTCTCCATTTCCTCCCCCTTAACATGTAGGGCGCATTCACCCAGTGAAATTCCAAGACTGAAGGTAGAATTGAACCTAGCTCTCCCTGTTCTTATTCTTAACTATTTAACTATTCTAATCACTATAGTACTTTGTGCTGTAATTTAACAGCCAGTTCACCAGGGTCAGGGTTTGTATTCCAAATAGTTTTAATTGACAGTCACAGTAAAATTCAAATAGCTATTCGCATTTGTGAATCTGGAAGAAAGAAACTGAAAGATGGACATTAGAAGAGATTATAGAAATGTTAATTTTCCTAGCTTTACAAAATAATCAAATCTTTATTCCAAGTCAGATCAGAGTTTTCTTTGTTCAATGCACATTCACAATGACAGTAATGAAATCTTAGAGTAAGCTATTTAAATATATAGAGTGCTATATATCCTTGATCTATCTTCTTTCCTCATGAAAAGGCTCAAAACATAAAGTGGGGACCATTTAAAGTATAATTGAAATGTTCTAAAAATACATAAAGTGAATGTGCATTGAACAAAGAAAACTCTGAACTGACTTGGAATAAAGATTTGATTATTTTGTAAAGCTAGGAAAATTAACATTTCTATAATCTCTTCTAATGTCCATCTTCATGGAAGGCAAAAAAAAGTATTTTTGAAAAAAGATGTGCTACATTTACCTGACATTTAAATTCATTTCTTTTATATCCTATTCTTCCAATAAGTACAACAGTACAATATTTACCGAACTAATAAGATATCCCAACAGGCCTGCTAGAAACGCAGTTCTATTTTATTTTATTTTTTTGCCAATTTGCAAACCTCAACGTGAGCTGTTCTGTGTGTGATTAAGAGGGGTGGATTGATCTATTTCATGCTTGAAGCCCACCATCCATATAGAGGCACAGAAATCTGTAGCAATAAGCCAAGACAGTATTTATCAATGCTGACAATTTGAAGAGGGATGGGTTTCAATGTCCAGATGTCCCCAGCCAGAAAAGGTGGCTGGAGACTTCTTGGAGTTGACGTCTACACCTCTTCAAGTTGTAATGATTGAGAAACACTGAGTTGGGGCATCCGTGGGTAACTTGACACCTCTAAGTGCTAACATGCTTTTGGCAATGATGTAATAAAGAGGAAGTACTGTCTGTGCCATTCCACTGTTTGGTCAGCTGTAAAAGAGCTGGATGCTGTGGAGAGGAGCTATATCACTCTACTTTCCTAATAGCAGTGGTGGGATTCAGCCGGTTTGTACTGATTTGGGCAAGCCCGTTGTTAAATTACACCCCCACTACACGATCAAAGTGGATCCTGGGTGCTGTGCTGCAATGAAAAAATAGGAAAGAGAGCGGCCGGCATGAAGGAAGGAGGAGCCTGCTTTCCCTCTTTCTTTTTTCCTCCTCCTCCTCCTCCTCCTCCTCCTCCTCCTCCTCCTCCTCCTCCTCCTCCTCCTCCTCCTCCTCCTCCTCCTCCCCTTGTGCCAGACACTCCGTTTCCCATTTCTCCATTGCAGCGCAGCGCCCAGGATCCAGTTTGATAGGGGGGGCTGTGTAATTTAACAACCAGTTTACCAGGGTCAGGTTGGCTGTCATGGGCGGCTCGTCCCGCATGTGCACTGGAGCTGGAGGATTGGCCACATCTCCCACAACAGCCAACCTGACCCTGGGCAAATCAGTTGTAAAATTATTTGAATCTCACCACTGCCTAATAGCATTTTTACAGAATAGGGTGGAACGGGAAACTGGATGTGGCCAAGCAGTAGACTGAGCTCATCAGCTGATTCAGTGGAATGGGTGACATCAGGGAATGGGATTCAACTGAAGTCACTGTGTGTTTACAGTTAAATTTCCTTTGCTGATATCACCCAGTTGTCTCTGCAGAAGGACATGAAGTGTCAATTTTTCCCCATGTTTTCTTGTAAAGGAAGGTTTTAGTCCTTGGTCATCTGTGAAGGAATACTATTGTCCTAGGGAAGAAGATGCACTTGGATCTTTTTCCCCAGTGCAAGATAGAGAAAGGTGTGCATTCAAGCATGCATGTCTATGCACAAGTACACATCCCCAGCCAAGGGAATTTGGACCAACATTTTCTACATGCTTCTACTGAGCTACAGGTAGACCCTAATGAGCCTCCCCCAAATCTCTTTTCCCTGGTCTCTCAAATGCAAATAAAGGGAGATATACTGTACGCAATCAACAACTTCTTATGGTTATCTTATTTCTTTCAATAGGGAACTATGGTTATCTTATTTTTTTCAATAGACAGAATCTCTTTCAGGTGGACCAGGACATAGCTCAGTCTTGAAGGACCAATATGCATTAAACTTTTGTGAAACATGGCATATTTTTTTCAATGAAACAATGGAGGTGATGTGATATGGGACCCAATAAAGTAGGACCACTGATTCAGTTGGCCTTGATCTGATCTGGGACAATGCTTCAGGAAAAGACTTATCTAGGTGTTCTTTTCTAGACTAGGCAACATTTGAACTGCAAATCTGCCCAGCCTAGAAATCATTTAGAGGGATTCTAAAGATTATCTGTCTCCAGCATATTTGTACCTTTTGTCAAAAACTTTAGTGAGTGAGAAAAAAGAGGTATTAGCCATACCTTTAGAAAGCATGGCAGAAGCCCAACATTTCTCAAACTTCTTGGCAACTTTATGCTCCAGATAATTGGTAGCCTACTATAACACCATAATTAATCCTGGAAGAGACTTGGTGCGTGATCATGCTTGTCAAAGTGATTTGTCTGCAATATTCCCACAGCAACATAGCCTGGAAGTCCTTTGTGAGTGGTTCTGAAGCAGCTCCAGGCTCATCCCATATTAGTGACAACTTTCTAGCTTTTGCCGAAGCTGTCCAGCAGGAAGAACTTAAACAGGGAGGGGACTTTCTCAACCTTCTACCACAACGCTCACTGAAGAAAGCTCCTCCCAGTCCCCCCCCTCCCCATATTATATGTTCTACGACAGGAATCTCCAACCTTGGCAACTTTAAATCTTGTGGACTTCAACTCCCAGAATTCTTCATCCAGCAAAGTTGCCAAGGTTGGAGAGCCCTGCTCTGGGAAATAAGTCTGAGAGGGGCTCCAAAGCAGAGTGAGATGAAAGAACACCACTGCCTTGTTATGAAATAAGACCTTATTTCTTCATGAACCAAGGAGGATCAATTTATTTAAAACTTTATTGAAATGAAGCATCCTTTGAAGCCTCGGACAGCCCTAATTTGTATCACTCAAAAAAAACAAACAAAACAGTTTTGACTACATTTTTGCTTTCTATTCCTTGTTTGTGTAATTTGCAAGAAGAATACCAGCAGAGGATATATCATTTTCATGAAGAACTATGGTAAAATTACTGTTAGCAAAAAGCCCTAATGATCAAGGTACTAGCCATGGACAATCACCCTCACATATCAATGTGAAATAATAACAGCACAGAAGACTGAGTGGATATATGATGTCATTTGTTGAATGCCAGTAATACCAATAAGTGTCATCATCCCATTACTGTAAATAATGACTCTCAAATCACTTCAGTGATAAAAAGTAAAGATATGAAGGACACTGAGGTTTTTTTTTACTATTTACTGTGAAAAATGAACATGAATATAGTACTAATGTTAATATTACAAGTAGTAAATACATAAGGCCTATAACTAATACTAGCAATATTAATTCTTCAAGAGGAACAAGATGGAAACTTTTTGATTGTAAGAATTGTCTATGTTTGTGTCTGTTTAATTGTTTAATAAAGCAAACTTAAAAAAAAAAGATGGAAAGGACAGATGGGATCCGAATCATTGAGAATGAAAATGTTATTGACTTAAGGCACATTGATTGTAATTTGGCATTACCCAATAAAGATGTGACTGAGAAGCTCAAGTTGCAGCTACACTGATCAACACGCTTTATCAGGGGTGTCAAATTCAAGGCCTGTGGGCCAGATCTGGCCCATGAGGTCCTTAGATCTGGCCTGTGGGGCTGCCCTTGAAATAGCCAAGGATCAGCCTGTGGTGCCTCTGCCAGCAAAAATGGACCTTGGGAGAGCCGTATCGGAGGGTTGCAGGAGGCCATCCCAGTTGAAAATGGAGATCAGGAGCCCGTTTTCGCTGGCAGAGCACTTGGGCCACCACAGGCACCCCTGACACCCTGGCCATGCCCACCCTGGCCCCCTGAAGTCAAACACAACCCTGATGCAGCCCTCTATGAAATCAAGTTTGACACCTCTGGTCTACATCCATTGTATTGTCCCCCAAAGCAATTATGGATGTTTTTTTCCCCTTCCTATAACATGTTCCACTTTGGAAGCTATCTTCCATCACATCAGGGTAGTTTAATCAAAGACCTAAAATGTCAAAAATCAGACAGCTTTATGGAACAATACTCTTTGGTGAACCTTGTGCTTTGTGGTTACAGGCGCCTGCCTGGAGGTTTTTTCTTTCTTTCCCCCAATCAGAAATTTAAAGCCGATGAAACAATGGACTCCTTGTTGCCTGCCTTGATTGACAAGGTTGTCCCACTGAATCACTGGCAGATGGAAGCAATCAATTCTTTACCAATAAACCGGTTTGCTGCCTCAAATGTAACAGCTGTGAAGAACTTTAACAGATGTAAGGGCCTTTAAAATGGAAATTAAGGCAGTTAACTCTTATAGTTGATGAATACAATAGATTGAAAATCGAGTAAGTCCAGATAGAGCATTATGACTTGAGAAATGCTCTGCATGAGTTCTCCTCAAATTTATTAGCACAACATACTGAGACAGCCCTAGTGAGCTGGTAAGCATAAATCTACTATTTGTTAAAATTCTGCTATGCATACAATGTATTTCAACAGTCTTGAAAATGAGAATGTGCATTTCCATAGTAATTATAAATCCACACTTTTTGAACAGGCACAATCATATTTAAATAGCTTGTCAGTCACCAATTACTTGTTTATTTTTAGAGTTTTTTAGTGTTAAAAA
Source organism: Pseudonaja textilis (assembly GCF_049901715.1). Lineage (NCBI taxonomy): Eukaryota > Metazoa > Chordata > Lepidosauria > Squamata > Elapidae > Pseudonaja > Pseudonaja textilis. The sequence continues at coordinate 29,812,176 of NC_141993.1, forward strand.
GTGTTCTGGGAGTCCCAATGTTTTTCATGTAAATATCAAGTCATCTGATTTCAGGGATAATTGGAATGAACTCATGCACCAAGTTGTTGCTGTATGAATATAATCTATAGTGAAGGAAGAAGTAACTTAAATGTTCTTCATCAATTATTATAATGCACATTTTCTTATTATCTCCCACTGTCTTTTATCTTTTCTTCACGATATCATGAGCTGTTATGTGAAAATGTCCAAATCTTGTGAAATCTCATAGAAGTGCAATGCTTTAATGCAAAAACTCATTCTTAGGTGGCATTTGACATTTAAAACTCTCCCAAGATTAAAATACATACATGTTTTTTAAAATAATATTGGTATATTTCGGTTCCAGAAAGTGACACTCAGTAGAACTGTGTTATTAAACAGGGACCTAAGATACAACTAGAAGTTCACATATATTACTGCAACTCAAAGTTAAACTAAAATGTATCTGTTGAGCTGACTTACATATTATGAATATTAAGTGATGCGTAAATCTGGCCAACAAATGCTCTTTGGTTTTATACCTCTATATCAGTGGTGTCAAACTTGATTTCATTGAAGGCCGCATCAGGGTTATATTTGACCTTAGGGGGTGGGGTGGGCATGGGTGTGGCCAGGGTGGGCATGGCCACCTCGACACCACTCATGTCAGGGTGCTTATGGTGGCTCGAGCGGTCTGCCAGAGAAAATGGACTCCTGAACTCCATTTTCCCTGGCAGAGGCACCATGAGCTGGTCCTTCGCTGTTTCCAGGTGACCCCAAGGGCCAGATCTAAGCACCCTATACGCCTTAAGTTTGACACCCCTGCTCTCCATTCTTCTAATGTATACCTACTTGCCAATGATACTTACCTGATCACTTTGATAAAACAAAGTCAAACAGGTACATTTTCACAGCTTTTTTCAGTGGGGAGTGATTGACATAGTCTTGAGAAACTTAGCTGTCACTATAGCCAACTCAATTTCTCAGCTCTGCTATGAAAGTAACCTGAGGCTTGAGCACCAACCATGATGTAATTATTTTGCCTAAGTACATCAACTAATCTCATCACAGGAGGTTATAAATTCAGCCTGGCAGCATCATTTCAGTCCACTTCAATTTGTCTAATAGCTGAAACAGTGAAACAGAAATACCTGACTGCTTCCCCTGTTGTAAATATTCAGGGTTTTTTTTTTTACTGTTCAAAGTAATTTTCCATTCCTATTTTACTCCTATTTGCATATTGTCTGCATAATTTTTTAAAGGAGCCTGGCAAAGAAAAATATTTTATGTTTGAGAGCAAAAGCCATTATTTTTTTTAAAACCAGGTGATTGAAGATATAAAAAGGGATCAGAGGTATCAGTAATCATGCTTAATTTATTGAAACCAGTGAGACACAACCCATTTATTTCCCTGGTCCACTCTAAATGTAGGAATTCACATTATCAGTACATCTTTGAAACAACTACAACACCTGATATTGTCCTTTTAAACACTTCCATATTCAGATTCCTAAATTATTCAAAAATGAAACTAGGAAATGTAATAATCACAAATAGTTTTTATGTGTTGAATGGAAAGCTCTCTCATAAATACAACCTTGTGCTTGAGAAAATATCAAACCTTTTCAGGCTGGGTACATTGATTTAAATTAAGGCTGCAATGCTTAATTTAAACCTGTAATGGTCCTATAGTTTACAGCAGGGGTGTCAAACTCGCATCATCACATTGTTGTCACATGGTGTATTGCAACTTTCCCACCTTCGCTAAAACAGGTGGGCGTGGCCAGTGCGTAACACATCCAGCCTGCAGCCATGAGTTTGAAACCCCTGCTATACAGGAAGTTCTTGACTTAAAATCATTTGTTTAGCTGTCATCCAGAGTTACAACAGCACTGAAAAAAGTGACTTATGACTGGCTCTTACACTTATGATTGTCACACCATCCCAGTCAAATGATCAAAGTTTCAGCACTTGGCAACTGGCATGTATACACAATGGTTGCAGTGTCCTGAGGGTATATGATTGCTATTTACTTATTTAATGGAATTATAATAATTATAATATATTATAATAATTAGCACCTCTCAGGTGAACTGAATAATTTCTCTGTATTACTTCAAAGCTCCATCTTCTACTTATTTGGTGCATAGTAAAATTATTTTACTAGTTAGCAAACATATTTTGTTTGTTAGAAAACATATTTTGCACCTTCCTGGAAAAAAAGGAGCTCTGGTCATTCCCATATATATGTCAAAAATTCAAAGTCATGAAGGAACCAGAAAAATAAACATCACTGACAAAAATTAAATCCAGTAGATTAGAAATGTAGATTATGTTTCATTAGGACGATGTTTCTCAACTTCATCCGTTTTAAGATAACTTCCAGGAGCCCTCAGTCAGCATGCTGGCTGGGAAATTCTGGGAGTTGAAGTCCACACATAATATTGCCAAGGTTGAGAAACACTGAATTAGGAGAACAAGGATTACTAAACGAATACATCACCTGCAGTAGGATGGGCTGCATTACTCTGGCCACCTGACATCCCCTTCTGTCTGCTGAAGCTATTGGATGTGTATTTTTTTCAAGATCTGATGGTCAGACTTCCCTTCCATCAAAAACGGAGCAGGAAAAAGGGATGTTGAGAGGGACGGGTACCTAAGGGGAACGACAGCCACAATTATGGCATTCACTGTCAGCCTGCACTTTTTAACCTGGCATATCTCACAATTCATGTAAAAAGTTGTGTGTTGCTTTGATGGCATGCTTCTGGCTGCCCTATTGTCTTTTTTTTAAACTTCATTCCTGCGGACAAAAAGGTTTCCAGTTGTATTCCAGAAACAAAAAAAAAGGTGACTCAATCCTGAAGGTAAGTGAAGTTTAATACAATGAATTTAAGGGTTTTAACAAACTTGCCCTCCTTTTCTGGGCTGGATAGAACTCAAATTCACACAAAGTCAGCCAGTTTAAAATTGGGCTCAGCTGTCTTGGTCCTTCTGGAGATACAGAACTGGGCTGCCTCTTAATCAATGTGTCAAGGCAAAGCTCTGCTTGACTATCATGTGTGACTCTAAGGATTTATTGCATCCTGTATTTCTCTCCTGGGATCCCTGTTATGGAGTCACATCACTACTAGCTGAACAATGTGTGAACAGAGCACCGAAGAATGAAACACAGCTATTTACCATTCAAAGAGCAACTAGGTGAGAAAAAATGTTTGCATGCATATAGATATTTCTAGTCTACTTAATTGTAATCTGCTTTCTGCTTGGCAGAATAGCAAATATTAAAAAAAACCCAAACATTTATGCCTTTTGATATGCCGTGACAGAACTGCATCTGACAAAGCAGACCGTAGGGCAAAATAAATCTGTTAATTTCCTATAGGATTGTTCTTTTTACACCTGTACTGGGGCACACATTAATAAACCCCAATGTGAATTTTTTTTTTTAAAAAAAAAGTAGACTTGATTTGTATGTGTTAAGAGTTGCTCTTATTCTCTGAAAAGTGTCCCTATGCCCATTGTAAACACTCATTCAGAGCATGTGGGAATAATTGTAATGATATGAAGGAATGTAAAACATCAAACATCATCTGATGGATTTAGTTAGGCAATAAAAGGATGGAGGAATACTGCAGGGGAATAATGATTGAGGTGGCACTGCAGTTCAGTTGGAATTAAGATGGTAGCAGTTGATAGCACTAGCCCGGAGTTCTTTACGGAACACAATTAGTTGAGACGGTTGTGAGTCCCCCAAGTTGTCAAGATGAATAAGGACATGATGGGGATGTTTCCACTTAATCACCCCATTGGATTGTTGAGGTCAGTTGGAGGATTTCTTGCCTAGCCCTTCTCTTACTGTTGAATGTAGAAGATAAGAGCTTGACCTTTGAGCCTTCGAAACCAATGCAGTGAAGGATTGGGCCCTTTTAGAAGGTATTTATATTGGGGAGGGGATGGCATGCACAGTATTTTGAATTAGGATGGTATTATTGTCCAGTGTGAATCTGTTGGAACAAGGTAATAAATCAGTAAGATCAGTAATATCCCTGAATCCATTCATTGGTATGATAGAGACAGCAGCACCTGAATAACAGGTTGTCTACCCAATCACATCTACCTGTTCCAGTGACCACTCACATGCCAGCAGAAGTGGCTCTGCGTGCCGCTTCTGGCACGCATGTCATAGGTTCGCCATCACAGACCTATTCCATCAAGGTCAAGCAGAAGAGGTATGCTGCAGGTCCCATCTGCTAAGAAGCTACTTCTGGTGGGACCCAGTTACGTGCCTTTGCTGCTGAGACCCCTGCCTTCTGGAATACAATTCCCTCTGGGGTGAGGTCAGCCCCATCTCTGCTTGCCTTCCAGAAAGTCTTTAAAAGATGGCTTTCCCATCCATCTTGGGGCTCCAATGGTCAGCCTGCTGTGTGATGTCAATTGACAGTTGTTCTGCTGAAATCTTTGGATTTTCTGTGTTTTCTTTCATTCATTTATTCTCATGTTTTATGTGCCACTCAGAGAGCGAGATGGTGGCTATATTAATATGCTAAATAAAATAAATAAATGACCCATGAGCTAATTATCCATCATATACCATAATCCAAAATTGTATTACACATGATATGTGTGAAAATTCTAAGGTTCACAGAAATACAGAAATACTTCTACAAATAAGCTAACATGAGCATCCAGAAAGCAAGTCTGAAGATGATTCACCAGGCCTGGGAATGTTAAAGTTTAGTTGGAAAAGGGAAACATGAAAAGAAAAACCGGAAATCTTGAGGGAGAACAGAATAAAGAGCCGTAGAAGAAAGGATGGACCAATTACGGTAGTGTCTTGAGCAGCTGCCACTTTCAGCAAGCTTCCTAAATTGTAGACATGATGGAGATGAAAACACAGATAATAATGATAGTTCCACTTCCTAAATTGTAGACATGGAGATGACAATACAGATAATAATGATAGTTCCACTTCAGTTTGATTGGAGCTCCCCCAAGTGGATGTTAAAATTATGGAAAAGGAACCACCAATGAAATTAAACTCATAATTATGTTTGACTGTAACTATGGTCAGTTGTAAATAAAACTATAGTCAGTGGAATTTTCTTCCATGTGAATGTGTTTAGGATTATAGTGTAAATAAAGAAATTAGGTGGCCTATTAATATTCAAATTATCTCTAGAATTTTCTATGGGTTCTAAGAAAATGCAAACCATTGACTGAATCAAGATGGTACTTCTTGACCTTTTTCAACCCAATAGAGGTGTAGTAGTATTTTTATACAAACTATACTACACTGTTCCCCACAGCTCTTTAGTTAAGACCCTCATACTTGACCTGACTTTCTCTAGAGAGTAAAAAGATAGACGCAAAGGACTCCCTACAGATTTTACTCCTCTAGTCATTGCCGTCTATAAGGGATGGGGCTCCTCTCCATTTCAAGGTCATTGAACAAGCATTATCCAAAGACATTTCTGTGGTCATGTGGCCAGCATGATGTCACAGAGCACTGTTAACTTTCCACCGAAGTGGTACCTATTTATCTATTTGCATTTGCATGCTTTCGAACTGCTAGTTTTGCAGAATCTGGGGTGTGGACGGGAACTCAACCCATCGCATGAAGCTCAGGTCTCAAACCTGGGCTGCTGGCTTTCCAGCTGACAAGCTCAGTATCTTAACCACTGAGCTACCATGCTTCCCATACCTTCTAGAGAATAAGCCCTATGAAATCAATGGAACATTTATAAATGGAGGGAGCTAGATTGAATAGGAATAGCATCAAATTTACATTAGAAGCAAGTCCTACTGAGATGGAAAGCCACAAATATAAAATCTGGATCTAGGGCTTAAACTTACCTGATTTTTATTTGAATTTAATTGAATTAGAGGTTTGGTTTTTCCATGAATTAGTGTGTTTATACCAATGCAAAGAATCTTATATCTTCAAATGTTAATCTGATGTTATCACGTGTTTTTAATATATATTGAATTTGTATATGTATAAAGGTATAAAATAATCAAAAATAATAAACTATTTAAAATTCAAAGCAAAGCAAAACAAAGCAGTTTATCATATTTCAAACTTTTTAATAGAAGAAAGAGATCATTAAAAAGTTTTGTTATAATTTGGTGAATAATAAAAACCACCTTCTCACCTGTTGATAATTCCTGAATATCAAAATCACTTTCTGGAGAGTTGATGTTTTCTCCCTATGCTCCTTCTTCTTTCCATCTTAAAATAACAGTTGGGGAAGATAGATATATATGTATGTCTCTTATATATCCCTGTGTAATCTTTATTTACTGCTTTCTCAACTATTTTGTTATGTGCGGTCAGTTTCTCTGCTTCTTAATTTACAAGCAACTCTTCTCAAACCATTTAATGCAAGAGATCCATTTCCATCTGCTGCTTGTGCTTTCTTAATATATTTCTCACTTTTTTTTTCAAGTTTCCATTACAGTTTAAATAGTTTTAAATAATTTTGTTTCCTTTTTCAATTAGCTTTTGCTTTGGTTCTCCTTTATGCTGATAATACTGACTTCCCTTCATCCAGGAATCGAAGTGCATTAAATTTTAAGTATTGTGCGTTTAATGTTCTCCTGCCCATGCTGTAGACAAGCTTTACTGAAATTTCAGAATGGAGTGGAAGTTTGGGAAATGTTCCAAACTTTTTTGTCTCAATGTTCCTCATGGTTAGCGAACAAGTCAATTTAATACATACTATGGAAAGACGCAATCTAACTGCAACTAATTCCTCACTTGCATGAATGAAACATTATTCCCATTCATTCATTCATAGTTTCACCAATGATTAGCCTGGAACTGTTTCCAATCTTCTTTCAAGACATGTATTTAAGCATTTACAAATAACAGTACAAGGACTGAATTACAAAACAGGGTGAGTTTACTTCTTTACAGAAGCAGTTTACTGCCTGCTTAGCAGGGAACTAAAATATTTTCACTTCATCTGAACGGATTTACTGCTTTTCATGTAAAGCTGAAGTTGTTTTGGGCAGCACAGATGGGGCTCCCTTCAGAGAAGCCAGTCAATTACTATGATTTTTTTTCTTTCTTTCTCTCTCTCTTTTTTGGCTTTCTTCTTTAACAATTTTAATACTAGTTCATAAAAAGTTAGAGAGCTATACTTGTCCGAAGATTAGGCTTAACTTCAAAATAAAATTCACGCAAGTTCTTCTTTATAAAAATGGACAAAAGTTTAGAACTTCAGTCTTCAGTGTCAAAATAAACTGCAGTCCACTTTCTTGTAATGAAATTGTCTTTTCTCCAATTTCTTGGTTATATACACGGTTACATTGTCCTAAAAGATAAACATTTCTAGTCTTCTCTCTGGGCTGAAAAAAGAAAACATAATACAGAAGAAGAAACTAAAGTTATTTAAAAGAGGAGCTTTATTTTTATCTTATTAATAAAATTTCTGTACCACCCATCCTGCTTGCATGCCTCTGGGCCCTTGAAATAAAGACTCTCTTTCTACAGACACAGATACGTGAATTTGAATTTATTTTCTAATATTCTCTTACTTTTTTAGGTATTACTATTAAAACATAGGAGAGAGATGGAGATATAGAACTCTTGATTTTTCTCAATCACGCCTGAGACTTTTATGATAGAATAATCATAGAATAACAGAGTTGGAAGGGACCTTGGAGGTCATCTAGTCCAACCCCCTGTCTGAACAGGAGAATCTATTCCAAATATTAGCCTCTACCTAGGATCAAACTCACAGCCAGCCTCCTGATTGTGAGGCGAGAGCTCCACCTCTAGGCCACCAGGACATGATGATGGATGTCCTTTCTAAAAAACTCCTAAGTCTCATCTGGAAGGAAATATTTTCAGGCATGGAGGTATACTTATTTCTGTAAGCTCCATGTGAATGTGTTGTGTGCACACATGAATGGGGGTGTCTGAATAGGTGTAGATATTGAGTGTTACAATGGCCAAAAATGAAACGCCATACACGGCCTGTGGGAACACCATGAGCCAATCGTTTCTGACTCCAAGCTCAGTTGTAGTATCTCTCTGCTATTGTGTGGGATGGCTGTCTTACAGAGATTATAGTGGGGTGATTTGTGGTGGATACAAACCCTGAACTTACTTTGCGCGGTGAATCAAGTCAGAAGAAAACTAGAAAACACAGGCGATAACATGTAATTTTGCTCTGAATGAAGGACAATGAGAGCCAGTTTGATCTAATGGTTAAGGTTAGAAACCAGGAGGCTGTGAGTTCTAGCAGGAAGCTAGCTGGGTGACCTTGGGCCAATCAGACCCAGAATGAGACAATGCCAAATCACTTCCAAAATCTTGCCAAGAAAATTGAAGGAAGCTGTTCCAGGCAGTTCCCAGAAGTCAAGACTGATTTGAAAGCACACATACATTCACAAAAGGCTATTGTTGATAAGAATTATATTAGGCATCCTATGCATGCTTACTCAGAAGATCTCATTTTCTTATTCCCAAGTCATTATGCATACGATTTTAACATTTCCCATTTTTATAAGGCATCTTTATTTCAATCCTTAATGAAGTCAGATAATATCTATTTGCCTTTTCATAAACCAACTCCGCATCGATTTACTTTGGGGCCTTTAAGATCCATTAGTGAAAATTTTGAAACAGGGATGACTTTAGTGAATGGCTAAACAAACAAAAAAAATCAAAGGGGTGGCTTATGTTCCTTCTAATGTGCATGTATGTGCACTAACCCACATACAAACGCCATAAAAGGTTGGGTGCACACAAAATTAGGTACCCCCAAACAACAAAGACAACAAATTTAGGTACTCTAAAACTCCAGGCTTGTAATTTGGAAGAAAGTTTGCACTGGTTCACCAATTTAGTTTAATGAAGCAGTGAGAATCACTTTGGGCCAAAAAGCATGGACTGAGTCAGCATTCCTGGGGGAAGATGTCCTTTTCACTGGCAGCAGGCAGGCAGTCTTTTCCCAGCCTTGCAGTTGCAGCCAACCTTCTCTGGATCAGACCCAGCTAGAGATGTGCCAGGCATGGTCCCAGACCGGAAGGCACTTCAATAGATAGATAGATAGATAGATAGATAGATAGATAGATAGATAGAGGTATAGATATAGATATATAGATATATAGATACACAGATATATCTTTGATACCTGTTGAGTTTTGGGATGCACAAGGTCCATGTTTGCTGTTAACTTGATAAAACATTCATGTTTAAATTACTAATAATGAAAGTTTATAAAAGTTTGGAGTAAATAAGAGCTATGGTGTTGCAGTGGTTAGAATGCAGTACTGCGGGTTACTTCTGCTGATTGCTGGCTGCCAACAGCTTGGCAGTTCGATTCTCACCAGCTTAAAATTGATTCAGCATTCCATCCTTCCGAGGTAGGTAAAATAAGAAACCAGATTTATAGGGGCAACATGCTGATTGTGTAAACTGCTTACAGAGTGCTGTAAAATGTATAGTGCAGTGTTGGTGGGGTGTCAGGGGTTTCGGTTCAATGTGTGGCGTGTGAAGGATGTGTGTTTCTTTTTATTTTCATGGTCATGATGTGCACCGAAGATGGTGTTTGATTTCGTTGTACGAGGTGCAATGACAATAAATTAAACTAAACTGTAAGTCTAAGTGCTATTGTCAGCCTCGGATCCATCTTGAATCAACTATTGCTATTGCTACATCTAGAGAAGTAATGGAGGGAAAAAATGAGAGAGGAGGCTATCTAAATCCTTTCTGTGTAATGCTTTCTTCCACTATATCAAATCCCTCTAAAAAATGGAGAAGTAATTTTAAAGCTTACAAATATCAGTTGTAATCAGAAATTATTAGTGATTGGCAGGATTATATTACAGTCTGTAAGAACATATATGTAGAGTCAATTTAATTTGATTTAATTTGGCACTGGTTTAGAAACCAGGGCACTGTAAGTCCTAGTTCTATGTTAGGCAAAATACAGTTGTGGGCATCTTTAAGCTGGTCCCTCTCCCAGGAGAAGGATGTGGCAAGCCACTTGTGAAAACTTCAGGAGACTGATCTTGGGAATAAAAAAAAAATGACTTCAAATTATGACTTTTAAGTGTGTTTGTGATATCCTATTATACTTTATAGTTTCTGTACTATAACTAAGAAATATATAAACATTTTAATCTATTGCCATTTCAGGTATTGGCAATTTACATTACGGTGCACAAATACTTAGTTTGGGAAAAGCTGCAGAAAATAATCCTCCCTCCCCAAACATATTAGAAATTAGAAGGAAAATTGATGATGGCTGCAACAGTTCAGTCAAAACATTGCCTATTTCTTATATGCACTGCCTGGGCACCCACCATCTTGACTTTAAAAAAAACAAAACACTGCTTTTCAGCTAAGCCTTGATTGTATCCCAAGCCACCTATGCAGCTGTGTGGGTCATAAGAAATAACCAGGCTCAATGAAAGGAGTGCAGAAAGAATAAGCGAGGAGGATGCTTACCTCTTGCAGCTGGGTGGACACACTATGACCAAAGAATGAAAGCTAGAGAAAAAAATAAAAACAAAAATAAAAACTAAAAAAAGGGAGGAGAGGAAAAATGGAAAGAAAAAAAAGAGAGAAAGATTTTAAAGCAGACCTAGTAAGAAACCAGCAAGGGGTCTAGAATAAGGGTCTGTAGTCTGCCAAAGGTGTGAAATATGCTGGAATAGGACACTTTCCAAATTAATCTGTCCTTTAACAGATGTCATGTCTGTTGACATGAACACAACATATGAGAAAGACCGAAAATGCAGGATGGCTCAAAATTCCCATTTACTTTTGCTCTGTCCCTATCCATTTCCAGCACATAATCCCCCTGGGCTCATTAATAGGATAGAAATTTAAGAAAATAACAGAGTTGGAACTTGGAAGGGACTATGGAGGTTTTCTAGTCCAATCCTCTGCTCAAGCAAGAGATCTATACATTTGGCAAGGAATTCTAGGAGTTTGTTGGTCCTTTAATTTCTTGCAAAAATAATGGTTTAGTAGTGCATCACACTGTTTTATCTATATATACAAAACCTGAAATGCTGCTGCTTCATTCACTTTCATGAACCATTCATCAGTAAGAAAAATCATTATGTTATGATTACTGGGACCAGATATTTGAAGTATACTTCAATAACTATGGTTTTAAATGAAGTTATTCATTTTTATGGGACTTATTTTTGGTGAAGAAAGGACACAGTTTCAGGCTCCTTCTATTCCGTTGTATCTTTTCTCAATAAAATTTACTAGCTAATCAACTTATTCAAAAGTACCAAATGTAACATTCTTTTTCTTTTTAAAAAAATTTTTCTAGATGATGCTTTATAGTCTATTACATTTACTTATACAATTCTTAAGTTCATGGCTCTAGGAAGTTGGCAATGCTAACTGTAATGTTGAAAACACACAAGAATTCTAGTTTTCTCATTGTTTTTAGGAACATAAAAACAGCAGTCTGCTTTTCGTTCTATTCTGATCAGGAACAGAAAAGAAAGACTTTGGGGATTATTGCACTTTGCTGCAGAAAGTTAGTTTAGAAGAGACCTGCAAACGTCTTGAAAATCAAATGTAACACCCCCACCCCAAATATTCTTCCTTCATGTTATCAAAAGCTGCATTTGCATTTTAACATTACATGTATTTTTAAAATGGTGTGTCCAAGATCTGCAAATGACTGTGTTATTGTCACTAGGCCATGAAAAACATAGAAGAAATGGTGTTGTTTTTATAGATAGGAAGAACAGGGCTTGATTACAATGAAATAAATGACTAAATACAGGTAGTCCAACTGTCCTTACAACAGTTCATTTAGTGACCATTCAAAGTAATGTCACTGAAAAAAAGTGACAATTTGTCACACTTGCAACCGTTGCAACATCCCCATGGTTACGTGATCAAAATGCAGATGCTTGGTAACTAACTTATGTTTATGATGGTTGCAATGTCCTGGGGTCATGGGATCCCCTTTTGCAACCTTCTGACAAGCAGAGTCCATGGAGAAGCCAGATTCACTTAACAACCGGGTTACTAATTTACCAACTGCAGTGGTAAATTTAACAACTGTAGCAAGAAAAGTTGTAAAGTGGGGCAAAGCTCACTTAACAAACGTTTTACTTACCAACAAAAATTTGGGGCTCAGTTACAGTCATAAGTTGAGGTCTACCTGTAATATCAATTAAACTTCATGGATAACCCTTTAATATGATGAGCATTCAAATTTATGCACTGATACAGAAGATCATAAGCCCAGTTTTAAATTGACAGAGCATACAAGCAAGATGTGCTGTTTATGACTGAGCTATGGTGGTGCAGTGGTTAGAATGCAGTACTGCAGGCTACTTCTATTGACTGCTGGCTGCCTGTAATTTGGCAGTTCAAATCTCACCAGGATCAAGGTTGACTCAACCTTCCATTCTTCCGAGGTTGGTAAAATGAGGACCGAGATTGTTAGGGGAAAAAGGCTAACTCTGTAAACCATTTAGAGAGGGCTGTAAAGCACTGTGAAGTGGTATATAAGTCTAAGTGCTATTGCTATTGCTATTGGAGTCTGGAATGCCATAACAGAAGAAAATGTAGTTGGATTATATGATTTAGGAAATTTAAATGAAGCAGGAGACTGACTTATAAATTTTTATCACACCAATGATTTATTTCTTCATAGCTAACACTATCTTCAAATAGCCACAATGATGAATTCTTACATGGATATTACCTGATGGAGTATATAAAAATCAAATTGGCTATATTTTTGCTAAGAGGATGTGGATGAGCTCAGTTATAGCATCAAAGACATGGCCAAGTACTGACTGTGGAGAGATCATGTTCACATGCATGCTCCAAGTTAAGCTAAGAAAGAAGAAAGCTGTTCAGTTTCCATAATATGATCTTGAATATATACCCACAATTTTCAAGGGGAACTGAAGACATCACCTTAAAATACTGAACTTCATTGATAGAGAATCAGCTGGATTATGGAATGAATTTGAAGGATGGATATGAAAAGAGACTGCTAAAAATGAAGACAGAGGAGAAAGTGAAATGCATGTCAGACAAAACCATGGAAATTGCCAAGAAGATAAGTCAAAGACCACCAAAAGGAAAGAAAGTAAGAAAGAAAGAGACAAAAGTCTCAGAAAGGGACTTCACAAAATGTTTCAGAGAGCTGTTAGAAGATATAAGAAGCAGTATTACAAGTAAAAATAATGAAGATGGAAACAGACATGGAAAAACAAGAAAGCCTTTCAAAAGATCTTTAAATTCAGAAGGAAGCTCCAATTCGTAGGCTAAAGGACACAAATGGACATATAATAATTAATTCAAAGGAGATCAAAGAAGATGGAAGGAATATATTGAAATGCCAACTTATGTTCCAAGATACCTTAGAAGATATTCTTGGCTCACAAGAGCTTCTTGCACTAGAAGGTGACATTAGATCAACACTCTGATTATTACCAAATTGGAAGACTACAGAAACTGAGGGAATATTCATTGAAATATAGCAAGCAATAGAAGATGAACCAATCAAGTAAATATCTTACAGAGCTATGCTTGCAAATGTAGAGAACAACATAGTGATCAACTGATTGGAAGAATAATCTACATTCTAATACCAGAACAAGAAGATTTGACAGGATGTGCAAACTGTTGTACAATATCCTTAATTTCACATGCTAGCAAAATAATGTTTAAGATCACCAACACAAATTAGAGCCCTATATGGAAAAAGAGATATCAGATGTTCAAGTTTACTTTAGAAAGATCTGAAAAACACAATATTCTGGATGAATGCTGAATCACCGAGAAAGGCAGAGAACATTAAAAGGAAATCACTAAGTACTTCATTGTATATAGAAAATCCTTTGATTTTGCTAACCATGTCAAGTTGCGGAAAATGATCAGAAAATGAGAATCCCAGAACATCTTATTGTCCTCATGAGAAACTTATGCAGGTCAGGAAATCACACTATGAACAGAACTTGGGGAAAGGAGCACAACAAGACTGCATACTCTCTCCTTATTGACTTAACCTATGTGCTGAATTAAGGGGTTTGAAAGAAGATTGGGAAGAAGATGAGTAAAACTGGAGGAAGAAACATCAATAACCTTTGCTATGCTAATGATGGCATTATACTAATGGCTGAAAATGTAAAGGATCTGCAAACTTTAGTATTAAAGGTCAAAAAACACATTGAAAAAAATGGGTCTACAATTAAATATAAAGAAGACCAAGCTAATAATAATAGGTAGATAATTGCCAATAGAAATATCAAAGTGATGGATAGCTTCTCTCTTTTAGGATCAGCCATTCACAATAAACAGGCAAGCAGATAAATTCACCACAGACTTGATGGAATAGTCATGAAGACTATGGAAAATATATTCAAATTTATGATGTGTTTACATCTACAAAGATCAGAATTGTGTAAGCCATGGAATTCCCTGTGACACTCTATGGAAATGAAAGTTGAATGTAAAGAAGTAGGAGTGAGAAAGTATTGAGACCTTTAAACTCAGGAGAAGACCACCAAGAATACTATGGAAAGCCAAGAAAATAAATTGATGAATCATCAAACAAATCAATCTAGAGTTCTCACTCTAGGCACATGACCAAACTTATCCTACTTCAGACATAGTCTGCAAAGCTCCAGCTCTTTGGGAAAGGATCTAATGGTAGGAAAGATGGAAGGAAAGAGAAGAAGAGGATGACCAGCAGCAAACTGGTTGGATTCAGTTGCCGTGGCTCTGAGACCTGAAAGAACAAGTTAGGGATAGTCATGGAGTCATGGAGAAGATTGTGATTGTTAGACGTCAAAAGTCAAAAAGGGTACTTGATGGCACACAATCAATTGTGTCAAAGGTATCTGCTAGATTTTGTTTCAGGAGACTTATATAGTCTATTTGCATCTTTATGTAGGATATGATCTTGCTTTAAAGAGCTGCTGGCAGGTGCTATGTGCAAAATGTAATGTAATGAAAAAAAAAATACAGCAATGTTGGACACCCAATGTTGGACAAATTCTGTCTAGTCAAGTTCATAGGAAGAATCTCTCACATTCCAGAAGATTTTTCAAACCCAGCATATTGTTGTATACAGGTAGTCCTCACCACTGAGCCCAAAATTTATGTTGTAGAATGAAAAATTATTAAGTGAATTTTGTCTCATTTTATGACCTTTCTAGCCACAGTTGTTAAGTGAATCACTACAGTTGTTAAGTTAGTAACATGGTTGTAAAGTGAATCTGGCTTCCCCATTGACTTTGCTTATCAGAAGGTCGCAAAAGATGATCACATGACCCCTAGGACATGTCATCAATACATGCCAGTTGCCAAGTTTCTGAATTTGGTCATGTGACCATGGGGCAATGGAAATAAATGTGAAAAATGGTCATAAGTCACCTTTTTCAGTGTTGTAACTTGGAACGGCCACTAAATGAACTTTTGTAAGACAAGGACTTCCTGTACAGCTTGTTTTGAATATAGCTTCATCTCATCATTCAAGCTTTTCATTGTTTTAACCATACCTTTTCTTCCAATTCCTTTATTTGTCTTTTTTGAGCTTCAATTCTTTCTTCTAGCTCCTTAATTCTCTGTGAAAATTAGAAGTAGGTATGAATACTACATTTTTAGACTTTCATTTAAGCCCACTTTTGACTTTCTGGTATGCTGTGCTTTCATGGAGAGAAGGGAACATATTATGAGCTACGATATGCTCACAGTTAATACAGTAAGTCATGTAATAACTTTCCTTTGCACAGATACAATTGTTAACTTCACGAAATGAACTCCCTGCTTAATTATAACCTTGAAGACTAGCCTTGTGGTTTATAGTTGTCTGTTTGCAATTCCGTCCCTCCCACTGTGACCATTACAAGGTCTGCAACCATCAAAGCTGTGAAAGTGACAGTAATGGAGTGATGTGCCCGAGGACATCTGGTATCTCTATGGCTGCTTGTTGCGGATGTCAATTCCTTAAATGAGCTTTTTAAATCAAATTTAAATCAATTTTAATATGTATGGTTTTTTACATTGTTAATTGCTGTTCTGTTTATCTTTTTCTGTTTTATAAGCCACCCAGAGTTGCCATGTAGGGGAGATGGACAACATATGCATTTAATAAATAAGTAAATTTAAAGTAAAGTTATCAGTGCAGGTTTCAATGCGGGTCAGTCTTCAGGACCAGAGGTATAGTCTTCTGAACTTTCAGACTCGTGTTTGAGTTTATCCTGAGGGAACTTCTCTCTTGCAGAGTGTGTATTTTGGGATATTCTGTTTAATATGGTGCCTGTTTGAGGCTTTTTTGGTTGTTGATTGGGGTGTTGATGGCTGACTATTAAGTTGTTGGCTGTTGTTTCCTTGTGCTACCAAGCCCTAATCTGCTAAATACTCGATAAGCTAGTGGAAAAGCAGCATTCCTGTTGACTGACAAGGGACTTCAATCATTTCCCTGGCTTTTTTTGTGCCTGCTCATTCAACAATCTTAGTAGCTGCAAAAGTGAATGTATGTCCTTGTTCGTTGCAACATGAGGTTACCAATGAGTTTGGATCTCCTTGTCTGACTGCTCATTTGTGTTCTTGTAATCTGGTGGTTAGCTTCCTCCTTTGAAAGCTCAGAAGACTAAACCTCTGGTCCCAGTGATCAACTTGGATCCTACAATATTATCCTGGGACACCTGACCTTCATTCATGAAAATTATGAATGGCATAAACAAAACACAAGTGGGAGTCATTGTTCTTCTTGCAGGAGGCATTCTTAGTGACACGATACCCTATTTCAACATACCTGTTGTGCATGTTGAATATGCTCCATCCTTTCTCGGAGAATCTGGGAATCCCTTTCTCGGAGTTCACTCATAACCTGCCGTTTCCATTGTTCCACAGCATTTTTCAACTTATCTCTCTCTTCTTCTGACAGTATTTCTGACATTTTGGCTCCTGCTTCCTGCTGTAGAGCATCATAGAGCATGGCTTCCAATTCCAAAATGTGCTAAATAAATGAAAAATCAAGCTACTTTACTCTCATTAAGTTTGGGCAATGATGGCGGCTTAATATATTTTGTGACCATTAGCTCCATTGCTCCCTGCCTTTCATTGTAAACAAGATGCGTAGTAGTTCCATTGTTCTTTGTTTTTCATTGTAAATAAGATGGGCGGTTTCAGCCAGAATATTATTATCTCAATAAACATGGAAGTCAACCTCTTCTTTTGCCTCCATCTTTAATGTTGAAGTAAATTTATTCTTACAGAACTCATCAATTTAAAGCTCAATCACAACGAACAGACCCTTTTTAGATTACTCAGTCACTCTATATTTCAGTATCTAGGAATCACTTTTAAGTCATTACTCAAATCACCCAACTTGCAGTCCCTTTTCCAAACATAAATGTAGAAGACTGTAGAGGAATTTATTGTTTATTGATGACACCACTAGATGGCACCCACAAATTCACTCTCTAATATACATATAGTGGCCTAAAGATTTATGTGACTTCTAAATCTCACAATATTTCTATTCTCTCTCATATGAATCTCATTAGTTTTGGCACATCCTAATTTTAATGGTTTGGTGACCACAACACTGTCCATATAATATGACCATGTCTGCTGCTCAAAAAAATTGCTGACTTCAAGTGTAGAAGTAGCACTTTTCATGGACAGGCAGAACATGGATTACACCACGCAGTTGCCATTTGAACTTAATTTTTTTTTTTTACCATACTGTGCAATCATCCCTGTTCAATGCCCTTTGCAAAAGGATGAAATATTATTGAATACGCATTACAGTATATTTGCTGTATTTAAAAATGCATCTAATGCTGCTGAACTAGTCCATCATTTCCTTTTTAACCATTTCTCTTTTTAAATCATTCTTTTTTTTTTTCTGTTAAGGGCCATCATTCTGCATGCATGTTCAATATGAATAGAAGTCACAAAGAATCTCTCTCCTACTCAGAATCAATAATAATGTTCACATTGTTGTGAACAAATCAGTATCCTTGGGAAAAATTCAATAGGTGCACAAAAATGCCAAGTTCAGTATAACCGTGTTACCAACCATAAAAATAAAAAGATTGCAGAATGAATATCTTGTCTCCAAATCCAAAACATTTATTGATCAGCTACGCAAAAATTGAGATATTTTCATATCTCTGGAATGTTTCAGAGGGAATGCTAAACACAGCATGGTTTTGCCTGTGATAATATAAGGCATTCCATGTGAATTATTTAAAGCCTCTAGGGAACTTTACATTTCACACTCCATTTTGTAATCTGTGATATATGATTAGGTGCTGAGTGGATCATAACAACAAATTCTCAATGGATTAAAAATTAAATTTGAGTGAGAGAGAAAGTGGGCAAGCAAGCTCAAGAGAGCACAAAGGGTTAATCAGCTATGGTCACATAAGTCATTAAATTGTGGCTTTTTCCAGCTCGTAGTGAGAAAAATCCAAGTAGTCAATACTGAGTCCCTAAATTTGATTCATCTGAACCATTCTCTCTGCAGGTTTATGCCCCGTTATATAATTTTATATAAAGTAAATATATACTTTACTATACTTTTCTACCATATGAATACTTTACCAAGAGTCCATGGCATAGATGAGGTGGGAAAACCTGCCATTCCTACCTGAGCTGTAGTCCTGATAAAATCCTGTCTACAGCTAGTTTCACAGAGGAAAAAAACATCAACAGATACTTCAGGCATTGCATCTGAAAATTTTGCCTTGAGGTTGAAAAAGGAGAGAGCCTCTTTCTACCTACCCTAATCCAATCTGATTTTTGTATAATCAAATGACACTAAAAATAAAAAAAAATGATAAAGAAAAGATTTTTCATGTAATGATTGGTCCATACAATAATGTATCCCAATCCAAAACCAATCTGGATTAATCTTCCATGGAATTCCTGGGAATTAAAACTGTGCATGCAAATCCCAAATATAATGCGGGTTCACTTTAATTAATGAATCTTTTTCACTGAAACCACTTCTTTGTGGTAGAAAGTCTTTCAATCTATGTGACTCAAAGATTTCAAGAGAGGTTCGCAGAACCATTTGACTTTAACGCAGTGTTTGTCAACCTTGGCAACTTTAAGATATGGGAACTTCACCTCCCAGAATGCCCAGCTTTGGGAAAATGAACCAAAGTAAATTTTGTCTGTAGTCTTTTATACCTACCTTGTGTGCTTGATCTAAAGACTGTTTCCTGTAATCCAACTCATCATCCAGATACCCCTTTTGTTTACTAAATAGGTCCTAAAAACAAGGAGATGAGTTATACTGATTTTCTTGGGAAGCACAATATGTAATCACTTATTTTAATTGTTGGATAAATATTTACCTTTTCATTTTCTAAGTCTATCATCTTTTGTTGGAGTGCTGATTCTGTAACTTCTATCTGTTGTAGCCACTGCAAAGAAATGAAAAAAGATCGGATTTGGATAGGCATATCTAGGGTTTGTTCACCCTGGCAACTTTAAGCTGTATAAATAAAGGAGAATATTTGTAGCTCAGGGTTGAAACGAGGGGTTGTTGGTGTTCTCTGAGCTTGGTTGTTTTGTTGTAGACATTTCATTACCCAAACTAGGTAATATAATCAGTGCTACAGCATAATCAGTGTTAAACGAGGTAACATAATCAGTGAGTTAATGAAACACCTGCAAGAAAACAACCAAGCTCAGTCATGTATGAACTTCAGCTTCCAGAATTCCAGAATTCCTCTGCCAACAAGGTGACTGGAAAATTCTGGGAGATGAAGTCCACACAGTTTAAGGTTTCCAAGGTTGACAAACACTGAGCATATCAGACAAGAGACTAGGCTTTACTGCTTAACTCTGACTGTTGGTTTTATAGCAAAATACCTCAGTATGCTCAGTATCTCTAAGTTTGGCAATTCTGTTATAATAATCTTATTTAAGCACTATGATCAGTGGTGGAATTCAATTTTTTTTACAACTGGTTCTGTGGGTGTGGCTTGGTGGGCATGGCAGGGGAAGGATACTGCAAAATCTCCATTCCCTCCCCAATCCTGGGGAAAGGTTACTGCAAAATCCCATTCCCACCCCATCCCACTAACCTGTTTTCCAGCTCCGTTCTCCTGTGCAGAAAACTCAGCCAATCAGCTGGGACTCAGGAGGCAGAGAGTTGATGGGGGCGGGGCCAGTCAGAGGTGGCATTTGCCGGTTCTCTGAACTACTCAAAATTTCCACTACTGGTTCTTCAGAACTGGTCAGAACCTGCTGCATACTACCTCTGATTGTGATTTAACAAAGATAATCTGATCTTTGGGTTCAACGCTTCATGTAAAAGAGATAGTTATATTGCCAGATGCTAACTGTAAGCCTAAATTACAGTATGGTATTTCTGTACCCAAATCTAACTTCCACTTTACAAAAGTAAAGAAAAATATTTAGGAAGAAAAAACTGCTCACTGACCAGCAAACAAACATTCTTAACTGTTGGTAAGAGAGAATGGAAAATTAGGTATAGGCAAAACAGCTTGAGTTATTTTAAAGATACTAGCTATGAACATATCACTCTGCTTCATTTTGCTGCTTATCCCATTCATGTCAGTTTAATAGCTATATATATTTATAAGGAATTTGGTTGGAAATGGTATTTACAGCTTTAGTTATTCTATTAATCCACTTTGGTTACCCCACCCCAACATCCCAGCAACCAAACATCCAGACAATTTTTTTTTCTGTTTGATACAGAGCTGAGAGCCATCCTACTAGTTATACTGGTGACCAATCATACTGGGGACAGGGCAGGATCATTTCCAGGCGATAATAAAAGTAATTTGTAGCACCAAGTTTTAGATATGTTTTTGGCAAGATTAAGATTAAAGTTTAGGCAAGGTTAAGGAGGTTGTCAAATCTGTTACATTTGCTTTACTTTTATAAATCAGTACACAATAATGTTGCACCAGAGAATAAGTTATACTAATATATCTGGACACTGAATCCCTCTCAGCAAAAGAGACAACATCCCCATTACCTTTTCTGCCAGGGTCAAAACTGTCCTTGCTTGTATGACTACAACTTGCTCATCGTTCGTTAAGTTCTAAATTAAGAGCAGAATAAAAGTATCATCACAACATACATCTCTGCATTGTTTTCCCATTTCCAAGGCTGTCCTTGCCCTGAATATTTAAACATTTCTAAAAACTACAAATCAAAAGTAGTACTTGATTATAATTTCTTGATTATAATTCCAAGATAACATTCCACGATCAGGAGGTATCGAAAAGAGTTGATCTCTACAATCCACTCCTCATAAATACAGGTAATCCTCGATTTACAACACTTCGTTCAGTGATTGTTCAAAGTTACAACAGCACTGAAAAAAGTGACTTATCATTTTTCACATTTACAACCTTTGCAGCATCCCCATGGTCGCATGATTTACATTCAGATGCTCAACAACTGGTTCATATTTAGGATGGTTGCAGCATCCAGGGGTTATGTGATCAAGTTTTACGACTAACAAACGTGTTACTAACTTAACAACTGCAGTGATTAACAAAGGTGGCAAGAAAGGTTGTAAAATGAGATAAAACTCACTTAACCATTTTCTCACTTAGCAACATAAATTTTAAAACTCAATTGTAGTTGAGAGACAAGGACTACCTCCATACAAATATTGGCTTACTCCATTACTGAAGTGTCAATTATGAATTCTCAATAAATATTAAAAAATAAACATGAGGTAAATAAATAACATTCTAATATCTGGGAGTGAATAAACCTAAATAAATAACCCCCCCCACCCGCACTGTGCCCGGACTTCACAGAAGATCTGGAGTTCTCCAATCTTCTTTCCTGAAAATAATTGCCCATTGGTTGCATTGAACATCTGCCCACAAAAGCCTCAGTATTTGCAAGTTAATCAGTGGGAAGAAATGAGAAACCTAATTTATGGCCTGCTCTGCTCCCCTCTCATCAGTGTAAATCTGAAAACTGCTGATGCCTGGATCAATCTTAGCAAAATGGAAAAGCTGCCCTTTGGAATGGTCTCACCTCACTCCCAATGTTTGAAAACCTAAAAATATGATTATTCCCTCCAGGTTTGGGGCTGGGATTCATAAATTCACAATGAAAGAGGGTGTGAATGTGTGCCAGTTTGCCTATTTCTGACTTTTATGGCTGATTTTTTTGTTTTCATCTTGATAGTTTCCTGTAAGCTGCCTGAGTTGGGCAGCCCTATAAATTATTTAAATACATTTTTAAAATACCTGAAAAGATATTTGATTAAGGCTCAGACAAACCCTTAAATGAAGGAAAAGGCTACCCTGCATTTCTTTGCTTCCAATTAGATGTTGCCCTGACATATTGAGAAAATTAAATGGTGCCATAAGCAGTAAATTTTCTAATAAAATAAAATAATAAAGATAAAAGATAAAAAAGATAAAATTTAAAAATAGATGTTGAGGAGACTCTATAATTGAGGTCCAGATGAAGCCTATGGACAATGGATTACACAGACCATCCCAACAAAAAATAATTCATTTCGGTCATGCTTCTTTCTCAAACTTTGGCATGTTCTAAACCATAATTCTTTATACAATTAAAAAAAATTTTAAAAGTAGCAAAGAATAGTAAAACACTAGTAAATGATATCCAATCTCTATATTACAATATTAATCTCTATATTGTTAGCTTATGAAATACCTTACACCAGGCATAAATAACTTTATTGTGCTTGGGAATTACTTTTCATATTGTACTTTGCCTGAAAGATACAACATGAAAAGGTACATCCAGGGGCACCCCCCCAAAATTAACTCCCTCCACTTTGAGTGTTTCTGATAGGATATTGTGTGAGGTGATAGTGGCCTTCAGATTATTTGTTGCCAACTTCTGCCTTATTCTATAAAATAGTAGATTGGGGGCAGTATAATGGTTGTTGGTATAATGGTATCACACAAGTGGATCAATGGTGGGATTATTTTTTTTACTACTAGTTCTGTGGGCGTGGTTTGGTGGTCCTGGCAGGGGAAGGATACTGTAAAATCACCAGTCAAAGGTGATATTTGCCGGTTCTCCGAACTACTCAAAATTTCCACTACTGATTCTCCAGAACTGGTCAGAACCTGCTGAATACCACCTCTGAAGTGGATGATATAAGGGTTAATGCTTCTATAATGCTTTGTTTTCAGCCCTTAGCTACTTCATCCAGAGAAAAATATTTAATCCTCCCCTAAAATCAAATCTAAACATTTTTGTTCTGTCCATTTTGGGGGGGTCTTTTGGAATGGGGAGATTGCATGTCTATCTTATAAGTCTACCTAACTTATATTATTGACATTCTCTATAAACTAGGTGTGAGGAAATATAGGTCCAAAACAAGGACTTCTCCATGTCAAAATGTTGCTTAATTATAATAAATAAAAGTGATTACAGGGACATTTAATGCAGCCTGAACAAAAGAACGAAACATATTCACTGAAACATGCACAATTAATTAAAGGAACATACACTTACGGCGTTATCCCCTAAAATATCCAGTTTTTTCATCAACTCTGCTACTAGTATATCCTATTGGGAGAGCAATAGACAGGGAGCAGCATGTGAAAAGAACACGATATTACACCAAGCAAGAAACAAAACTTAAAAATTGCAACAAGAGCAACTGGGAAATTACTTACTGTTACCCCTTCTGCCTCACAATAGACTTGGAGGGGACTTTTCCCTTCCGTAAAAGGAACGTGATGAAAATTAATTGCTGGTGATCTTCTTTCTCTCTCCTACAATCAAATTATTAGTGGGGAAAAGGGTATGGCTTAATCATCAGCTTAGCCCACAATACAATTTCATTTAATTAATTTTCCAATGTAAGCTACCAAAAGAAAAAAAAATCAAATATATAAGTTGATAAATTATAAACTTTTTAAAAGGATTTGTTTTGGAGTCTTTGAGTTGCAGAAATTCATTAGCTCCACTGCTTCTTCTGAAGAAATGCCAAAAAAGAAAAAGAGAAAAAGAGAGTTTCTGAGGGGATTTTCCCCTTACGATTCTTGGAGTTTTTCTTCTCCACTTTAGGGGAAGATGGCATTTTGCCTTCAGCTTTAGGAGGTTTTGCTGCATCCATTCATTGTGGCTGGTTTCTTGGTGCTGCTTTTCTTTCTTTCTCCTCATCACTAAAAGCAAACTTGATGAGGAGTGAATAAAGAAGAAGCCAGGCCAGTGCAAGCTGCTATTTTTAGCCCCTTCCCCCGGCCAGTCAGAACATTAAAGGGCTATCATGAAGCATCACAAAAATGTGCTTGACAATTAGTGGCTGCCTGAAAAAGACTAAATTTTTCCACCAAATAAATAATACCACATTTATGTTTCTAATATGCTGGGAATACAAAGTCTGAGAAGTTTAGGTTTAATAATGAAGGGTCCTTGGTGCCCTCTGAGCTGGACTGTTTTCTTGCAGATGTTTTATTACACAAACTGGGTAACATCATCAGTGAGCACTCTTTAAGCTTAGGTGTTCCTCACTTTCCCTGTAAAAGCTCATCATACTGGATGACTTTGGGCTGAAACCTTAAGAAAGGCACATGAAGACAAACCAGACATGATTTGAACTCCTCATGAACCACCAGATGGCATCAGTTCTGATTCTGAGGCAACCTTCAATCTTACCAAAGAGAAGGTAAGCTTTACAGAAGTGGGTGATAGATATGAATCTATCATTTATTTAGCAGACAGGTATAAATTCCTGTCAGCTAGTACATGTAGCCCTCAACCTTCGGCCACAACCGAGTTGAAAATTTCTCTTGCTGAGCGAGACATTTGTAAAGTAAGTTTTGCTCCATTTTATGACCTTTCTTGCCACTGTTGTTAAGTGAATCACTGCAGTTGTTAATAATTTTGACGTGATAAAAATTCCGGTGCTTGGCAACTGGTTTAAGTTTATGATGGTTGTGGTGTCCTGGGATCATGTGATCATTTTTTGCGATCTTCTGACAAGCAAATTCAACGGGGAAATCAGATTCACTCAGCAACCAGCTTACTAACTTAACCACTGCAATGATCCACTTAACAACACTGGCAAGTAAAGTTCTAAAATGGGACAAAACTCACTTAACAAATATCTCACTTAGCAATGTAAATTCTGGGCTCAGTTGCAGTCGTAAGTCGAGGACTACCTGTATTTATTTACATCCAAAGCTGCTTAGACTAATATATAAATAGAAGGTTGCATGTTTACTGGTTGTTCTGTTAAAAAGCAAAATTAGTATGATCTAAAGCAAAGCTGGAGGATGATGGGAGTTGTAGTCTGAACCACCTGAAGACCACCAGGGTGAGGAATATACATAAACCATAATTTAATAAGGCTGATGCACGCTAAAACTAAGAAAGTATTAAGCTTACATTGATCACCTCACCAGTATTTGCTTCCACTTATCACAGCTAGTCACCCTGCTATAGGATTGCAGTGGCAAATAGTTGTTTAAACAAGCCAATGCTAGCAAACACAATTTGTTTTGCCTAAAATGATGATCCAACAACAGGACGAGGAAAGGACCCTGAAGTGTGATACAAACTGCACTTGGCAGACCAGAATATGCTGAAGACCAATGCATGAATTTGCCCAATATATGGAAACAAGTAATTAATGTAATCATGCCTCATGTTGAAGCTATTCTGGAGAGCTTCCTAAATTATACTGTAATAATGTTCCATGCAGAACACATGACAAAATTTGGAAATGTGAACTCAAAACATCTAGTACTTACTTACCTCAAGTTCTAATATTCTAAATTCCAAGAGTTCATTTTGATCTTTAGCATCCTGAACATCATGCTTAAGCCGAGCCTCTTCTATTTCCATTTGCTTTATCTAGAAATGCAGAAGGATTTCCCCTTTTTAATTTTTTTTTGTCAACAACTTGTTTTAATTGCACAGTGACTATAGAACTGATGATGGAAGCTATGAGTGTGAGCTCTAATTTTGCTGCAACCATTAACTCAGGATAATGCTTTATCAAACCACCACTGCAAATTTCTATATGTAGGTAATAGTACTAACAAATTTTAAAAACAAATTTCAGAGCTAAGGTATATGTGATCCGTGGAAACAGGAAAGGCTAAATGTGTTGTCACTGTAAAAAAAAAATTGAAAGTCACAATTTTATAGTTTACGCTTTTCTTAGTTTAGAATTGAAATAGAAATGAACATGTCTAAACAACACTGAGAATACAAGAAATACCACTTCTGTTTGGTGACAATTCTTCTGTATGTTTGGATTCAATTAAATAATGTACCCTTTTGATGACCGAAGATGTTACCAAATATGTATGTTTCATTAAGTGCTCTTTTGCCTTAAGATTTTTCTAAATTTTCACTGATATATTCAACTTATTTTTAAGTTCCCTAGGAAAACAGAAGGTACCTTTTCCACAAGCTCTTGGTTTCTTTTGTATAAAGCCTGCTTTTCTTCAATCCACTTCATATCCTTAAAAAAAAAATTAAAAAATCAGTATTATAGAAAAAGATGGGGAAACACCATGAATCTTTTAAAAAGGCAAAATGTTGGAAGAGAGCATAAGAAAGTAGGGAAGCACAGCTGAAATTTGTCTTCCTGACTGGCTTCAGTAGTTTCTAGAGAAAAATACATTTTGACTTTCCAACAGCTGATAACCTGTCTTTTGAAGAATATTGAAATGAAATACCCTCCTGAAGAGTTTCAAGTTCTATTTTTGCTGGAAGAGGATTGCAGGAGGCTGTCTCAGCCGGAAAAAAAAACTCGGGAGCCTGTTTTCGCTGGCAGAGCACCTGGGCCCCACAAGCACCACCGACACAAGTGACGTCAAATTGCTCAGGCCCCCCTTGGCCATGCCCACCCTGGTCTCCCAAGGTCAAACACAACCCTGATGCAGCCCTCAATGAAATCGAGTTTGACACCCCTGCTCTAGATCATTCAGTGATCTTCCAGAAATTAATCCTGTAAAATGGAAAAGGGATATAAGATTACCGGCATGGTTAAAACGCAAAAACAAGCCTGTTTGTGTCCAAAACACAGTGCTCAAAACCATTTTCAATTCAATTAATTTTTGGAAAACTGTTTGACAATCTCCAAGAGAAATTAGAAAACATTGGAGTTTGGGTTTTGCGCATGCTTCCATGTGAACCTATTTCTAGTTATTTTATAGGGATAACTTCTGATAAATTTGTTACAGTAAAGTGAACTAACAAATAATTTTTTCCAATGTATATTACCTGTCCTTGTTCAGCAAGTGCTTTTTCTAGATCCTCTATTTGGGCTTGGGACCTCTGGATTTCTGCCTGAAGCTGCTCACGAGTCTGTAGGATGGGATTGAAAAAATGTCAAACTTACTCTGATTGCTGCTATGCTAAATTACAATGCAATCTTACCAAGCTGAATAGCCTAAGCAAATAGTTGCAGACACTTAAAAAATCTAGTCACTCATTCAAATAATTTGAAGTGCGAATTATACATTTATTTTTTCCCTAACATATTTGCATGGAGGGATATAAAATTGGAATTGATACATGCTAAAGACAGCCATAGTTCTCTTATACCAATTCCTCATACTTCAGGGACACATTTTCATGTCCATTATCCTGTAACATCTATGTCTTTTAGATTATTAAAAATTGATTACATTTTTAATGTATAATATTATATGTTAATAACGTGTCCACTGTCAGTAACCATAAGGAATTGGTTACAAAAAAGGGGGACATTATGTGCCTGTACAACTTTACAAACAACCCTTCACTTGCTTCTTTATTTTCTGGCATTTCTGTCCACAATGCTATTGAATTCCAATTTCATTCAGGAAATTTGTTAAAAGTAAAATATGTCTTGGTTAGGGGTGTTTACTTCCTAACTAGGGGTGAGTTGATCAGTTATTTCCAGTATGTCATTTTCTTAAGTTTTCGCGGGTACTTACATGTATGGTATTCAGCTTTGTTCAGGTATTTTCCCACGTCATTGTAGTTGTGTTTTTAAAGTTGTAGCAACGTTTCGGCAGAATCTCTTCTGCCATCATCAGGGTCTTTCCTATGTAAGATTAAGAGTATCTTGGTGACGTTTTGGCGAGATCCCACTCACCGAAACATCGCCAAGATACTCTTAATCTTACACGGGAAAAGACCCAAACACACCTAGACCTACATATATATATATTTGTTTTCTTAAGTTTTTGCGGGTATTTATATGTATGGTATTCAGCTTTGTTCAGGTATTTTCCCATGTCATTATAGTTGTGCTTTTAAAGTTGTAGCAACGTTTCGGCAGAATCTCATCTGCCATCATCACGCTTCTGTATAGTGTTTGTCTGTGAGTCAGACTTTCACAGCCGTTTCAGTTTTAAATTTGGTGCTAGCCTACTGCTGTGCCAAAATGGTTTTTTTCTTCATCCTGATTGGTTGGGAGTCTTGGTCTGTGTTTATTGGTCTTGGAATTTGCTGTGTTCTGCTTGATTGGTGTTTCTAATATATTCTGTCTGTTTTGTGGCTTTTTTTTTTGTCTTGATTGGCTGGCAACATTGTGTTCCTGTATTGGAGGCTTTTAGTGCCGCTTGGCTCCGAGTAAATGGACGGCTATCATTTATTACGAAGCTAGGTTTCATCTGGGTGCCTGGTTGGGGTGTGTTTGAGCTGGAGGTATCAGGGGGGATCTGTTTGTGCCCAGGTGTTTGCCTGGCTTGTGGTGTGGAGATTTTTTTGTTTGTGAGTGCAGGCTTCCAAATAATTGACAGTCTGGTGGAATCTTCTCTTCTATTCATGCTTTCATGCTTCCAGCAAATTCCAAGACCAATAAACACAGACCAAGACTCCCAACCAATCAGGATGAAGAAAAAATCATTCTGGCACAGCTGTAGGCTAGCCCCAGATTTAAAACTGAAATGGCTGTGAAAGTGACTCACAGATGAACACAATACAGAAGCCTAATGATGGCAGGTGAGTCTTAAATTTGCCAGAGTTGAACTCACCTAATCTAAACCAAAGATATGAAGGAGAGGGGAACAAAAAAAAATGTAAAAAGTTCAGAAACAACACGATATTACTTTCATGTAATATAAGCCATTTAGACCTTAACTTCTCGCTCAGCATCCAACGTTCCTCCAACTTGTTCTTGCAACAGTGCATATGCCCTCTGTAAAGCTTGATATTCCATTGTCAGTTGCCTGAATCTTAATTCTGTTTCTTCTTTTGCCATACCCTAATGTGAGAAGGAATGCAAAACTGAACTGGAGATGCAATTATCCTGACAAATCAAAACATTCATCAAAACATTCATCAATCTCTTTATGAAGTGTAATGTAGCCTCTTCTATGAAATAACACTTTAAGAAAATTGTAAATTGTTATTGTTATTAATCACACAGCCAGATGTTCAGACTGGGCTTGGCATTTTTGTCTACCTGTTGAGTCCTTACCAAGGACCTGAGATAAGCAAATCTGGAAGTTTGATGGGTTGTTGTTGTTATTATTATTATTATTATCATCATCATCATCATCTTTTTTATTCATTAAACATGAAACTCAGTCAACTGAACATTTCAAAATGTATCACAAATACCAGTGACGACTCCTCCTCCTCCTCCTCCTCCTCCTCCTCCTCCTCCTCCTCCTCCTCCCTTGTTACAATTGCCAGGAGACCACCATGCTATTGTAGAGTAGTAGTTTGGCTTGCCAAGGTTTCATTCTTGTTAAAGGAAACACTTGCATGCTTCCCAAGGTGCATCACAGGAGGGTGAGCTGGCTTTGCACCAGAGAGAAAAATAAGTGGTTGTTCTTGCATTGTCACCCAAGGCCCCTTCTCTTCCCAGAGCTGCCTTGCAAACAGGAGCTGCAACTGGGAAGGTTCAGAGCTGTCAGGAATCTGACTGCTTGCACAGAGCACCAGCTCATCCCCTGCTCCCTGCTTTACTTGAATAGAACATGCTTTCAAACTGTTGGATGGACAGAAGCTGACATGAGTTACAGGAGCTCACCCTGCTATGCAGTGCTAGGGCTTAAACCATTGGAGTTAAGACCATCCCCAGCACCATTAAGCCACTGAGTCACTGTGCCTCACTCGAAATGTTAGATAGAAAAGTCTTTCATGTATGGCTTAAAATATTCTCCATTTTGAATTCAGCTCTAGAAGAGATCTTGTTGATCATGGTCAATGGTACACTGCAATGATCTCCCTGCAAAGTTTATATTATTACCACTAAAACAAGAATACATTTAATTACATTCCATATAATATATTTTTAAGCATAAACTCTTGCTTGAAGATTATACATAACATAAATTACCTCTTCCAGGTCATCATCTGGCGTGCAGGGAGTTTGATCTGTTCGATCCGTTTGATATGAGATTGAAGAGCCATCAGATTCAAGAGATGCTTCTTCATCATACCCAAAAAATGTTTCCACCACTGGCTTCTGACCAAATGACAATGTGTCAGTACAAACAAGCCAAAGTTGCAAAGATGTTAAACATAACTGGCATAAGGAATAATTAAATTCCTTCTTCCAGGATGCAGTGCTATTTATGAATCTCAGCACTTTTCTCATTATATAGTAGTTTATCAGACCTGCCATATAAATGGGGCAGCAGAGTAAGTAATGATTATCTATCAAATACAATTCATAGTTTCCTAATCATTAATAAATACCGAAGCTGCTGTTGAGCCAGCATAAATCTTCTATAATTTCAGTGTAGAATCATCACAAATGAGAGTAAACTTGATATTTAATTTATCATGGGATAAAAAATTGGCGTTATCATCTATGAATATTCCCTCAATGAATAAAAAAATGGAATACGAGCTGGAAGAAAATCTTATGTGTACCTTCACAATGATAAAGAGGTTTAGGAAGAATAGCTAAAAAAAGAGATAAAAGGAGGGGGATATAAACTGAGAAGGAATGGATGGGAAAAGTCAGAAGAAAACATTTTGCAAGGGGCTTGTAGAGTTGAAAAAGCTCCATGGAAGGACTTAAATTGTCTTTAAAAAGATAATAAGAGAACGGATTGGCATCCTTTCAGATATCGAATGAAAATATATGAAACTAGGTTATAGTTTACCAAGAAAATCCAAATTTTCTGGTATTCTAAAGAGTTTGGGCTATTGTACTCATGGAGGAGGGAAATATCCTTACTTGATTTCCATTAAAAAAAAACCTCTGAATCAGCAAAGAAAACAGTGCTTATTTAGTCAAAGTCAAGCTAAGAAAGTAATAGCAATTCCTTGGAATTCACTATTTATTGGGGGATATTTAAGTTTCTGAAATTTAGGAAGAAATATTGAGGAAACAGCAAAGGTTTGCTGAGCTCTTCCACCTTCCAAGAAGCTGCTGCCAGATGTTCTGAAACAAAGACTGACAGACTCATATGCAGAGTCATCACTTTTCTATTCACCCACCTGAACGTGAACTACAATCAGTGACATTTTAATTCAAAAAGTAATTTTTTATGGTGAAGAGATTTGGACATTCTGCTCTGAAAACCAGTTTGTTTTCACGTCCTTCAACTGAGCTTTTAAGATAAAATATCTGCCTCTTTGTAAACTTTATTTAGAAGATTTCAGAGAAGGCACAAATTGAATTAATTTAAATATTGGAATAAGTCATCAGTATTTTTTTTGACATTCTTAATGGCATTTGTCCTCATAATTTTATATTAGAGCTAAACCTGAATTTATGACTGGAGTGACTTTGATGATGCCATTTTAATAAAAGTCTTCATGTTTAAACTGAATTAGTGTAGTTTTGAAGAGCAGGTGAAGCTATGAATTAATAGTGGGGAAAGATCTACATTCTCACTCTGT
The DNA here is from genome assembly GCF_049901715.1 of Pseudonaja textilis. Classification (NCBI taxonomy): domain Eukaryota; kingdom Metazoa; phylum Chordata; class Lepidosauria; order Squamata; family Elapidae; genus Pseudonaja; species Pseudonaja textilis. The sequence continues at coordinate 29,843,950 of NC_141993.1, forward strand.
TTATAAATTTCTCAAAAGCTTCTGGTTAAATCTGTGGAATCCAGAGGCTCAGCCGAATTGTGTCTTTCACTGTTCCATTTAATCTTTCATAATACTTGCCCCCAGATAAGCTTTTTTTTTCTTTTCATTATTCACTTACCTTGGGAAATTTTGCAAATTTCTTCCTTTGTTTCTTGTATCTTAAAAGCTTGTCACGCTCCTGTCCGAGAAAAAAAGAACAATCACTTGAGTTCTGCATATGAAACGTATTTATAGAAGGTGTGAAATTTGCAATCAAATTATACGGATAATTTATGGTGCAAATCAGCATATACCAAAACAAAAAAACAAAACAAAAAATGTGATCATCAGACTTTAGGAATCCAATTTGTCCTTGGTACTCTTAATTTTCTACCACCTTAGAGGAAATTCTGTGGCTTATATCTGTGTTAGTAATTATAATAAATTATTTTGCTATTTAATATGTAATATCATTAAGTATCTATCGCTAAATAATCCCAGGCAGAACACAGAGAAGCATATATGAAAATCAAAGTCAAATGTGAATGTTACTTACCATTACGTTCTTCACGTAGCCGGCAGTTTCTAGAGTCTAGTTTAAAAGAATTAAAAGAAAATGTTAGGGTGCTACAATGGTAATAAAGATTCTGAATATCCTTATTTTCTTTTCATCTACATAATTTTTGGCACATAGTTATTGTGCAATTGGCTTTTGATATAACTTTTAAAGTATTAATTAGATATTTAGATCTGTCTGGATGATCAGCAACAATGCCAGCTGGGATCAAAATACAGAAATATCTAAGGTTTAGCAGGTGGGATTTCCTCTTCTCCCTACCCAATGGTAACTCAGGATTTAAAGAACTCTAATCCTAAAATTCCATAGCTTTTACCAGGCCATGATTTTCTTTGAAGAAATTTGTGAAAGTTTCATTCAGTTAACAAATAAATTCTTGGTATGTTAGATCTTAGTGCCCATGACTTCTTATACCCAGCATTTAAGGAATTGTGATCAAACATATCTGGGCAACATCAGATTGGGCAAGGCAGAGTAATGTACTGATACATTGTTAATTTCATTTTAATGGAACTCAAGCAAAGCAAGAGATTGGTGAGGCAATTGACTACATACCGTCCAAATTTTGGAAAATTTTCTTGTTCTAAATCTAGTGCAAGCAAGATAAAATTGTCTACTACAATGCCACAAGGGAAGAAAGTAATTTTTATCTCACTATACGAATTCCAAATTTAGAAACATCAGTTAAGTGCTTAATTTTTTTTTTAGCATGCCCTTTACATTTACAGTGTGAAGTAAGATACAATAGAACTTTTTTATTTTACTGAATCTGAAAGGTAGATTTTTACCAAGAGAAAGCAGTGATCACATTTAGCTTAAATTAATTATATAGTTATAATTAATGTAATTATATAGCTCAGAAATTTTGTCTTTTCCACCTGTTTGGATATTACATGAATGATCGAATGAAAGATTTCCAACCTTTTTGCTTAGCACTGCTTAATAACTTTAATCTTATACTGTGTACATTCAACTAAGGTCTTATTTTTCCTCCATCCAAACTCAACCCCCACAGAAGGAGACAGTCTAGCCAATGTCATGCCAAGAAGACAAAAATGTTGGTTACCTTTGAAAGCTCATCTATGATATTCTGCTGTTCCATGATCTGCAACCGCAAAAAGTCAACTTCCCTTTCATCTTGATTTTGATCGAGATCATTTAAAGAACTTGGTCTTCTTATTGTCCTCACTCTTTGCCTCTAAAGGAACAGAACGAACACTGAGAAATTGCTAGAACACTTATTTATTTATTGTAGGAATTTATTTATCTATTACCATACCTGGTGAAACTTGACTGTATATATCTATGGGATTCTCAGTCATACAGGTCCTGGTTGTCCCAAAGGTGCTTTTGTCAAGCGGCAACTGGACTTTCTGGTTTTTCTTTGAAGACATTTTGTTTCTTGGATGAGAAGCGAAATGCCTTCAAGGAAAAACTAGAAAGTCCAGCTGCCTCTTGAAAAAAGCACCTTTGGGTTCACTGCATATAATTTCCACTACTTTAAATTGGACCCAGTAAGTTACTGAAACAGTTCTTAATTAAATGTGTCAGTGCAATGAGTTTACATATTATACACTTTTATAAAACAATCCTAGAAACACTGGAGGATTTCATTTGTTCTTGTTCTTTTCCTTTTTGTTCCATTTACCTTCTCCACATAATGCATTCTTTATTTTAACCAAACTGAGTAGGATGGAATGTGCTCATAATCGTTTTTAATAGTGTTCGCCTTATTTTTTACATTTAAAAATTGAAGTTGTTCTGTTTCAATTCAGAGTTGAAAACTGAATTGGTTTGAGGAGTTCAGATTGTCAACAAAATTTTAGATAGCAATAATATTTTGCTCAAATGTTTTTTTCATTGAAAATTCAGAACTTATCACTAATGGACTGTGTAGTGCAGGGGTTGCCAACCTTTTGGACCTCAGGGACCACCAAACTCATAACTTTAAATCCCGTGGACCAGAGACCCTGGGAAAATCCCCAAAAAAGTCTGCAAGAAAATTCCCCACCCGTTTCCCTACCAATTGATCATTCTTTCTTTGGGATCACAGGATACCATCTCCAGCTCTGATCTCGGGAGGGGGGGGGGAGAGAGAGAGAGAGAGAGAGACACTTTTGGCTTCATGCCAGAAAAGCAGAAGAAGCAGCAGAAGTCTTTCTTTCTCTCCCCCAAACTCTGCCAGAAATGAGTCTTTGTGGGACTTGTCACGCCGGTGCAGCCTCTTGAGCAGAGGCCTTGCAGGGTCCCAAAGACTCATTTCTGGCAGAGTTTGGGGGAGAGAAAGAAAGACTTTTGCTGCTTTCCTTGCATGCAGCCAAAAGAAGAAGAAGAAAGAAGCGGAAAGAAGCAGCCCGGTGGCCAGGCAAGGCACGTGGGGTATGTGGGGCAAGTTCCCCCCCACCCTTTCCCCCCTCCCCTCACTACCTTGTGTGGTTCACAATGCAAGTGATGCAAGTCTTGTGTTCCCACACAGCCTGGATTAATTACTTCGGGGTGACATTTCTCTGTGGACCACCAAAATTTTCTCGTGGACCACCAGTGGTCCCCGGCCCACTGGTTGGTGACCACTGGTGTAGTGAACTTATATTCATTTGTACAAGAACTTACCATTTCTAAGTTCTCTTGTGTTACGAATTTGAGTTTGTTTTCCATACGACGTAAGGTGTGGGACAAGTCCTCATTTTTCCTACTTAGACGTTTATTTTTGTCAAGCAGGGGTTTGTACTGGCTCTCAGCCTCTCTTACACGTTTCACCTGAAAAGTAGAGGAACAAAAATATTTACATGTTTGTGTAAGATTGGCTGACATACAAAATTCAATGCATTTATAGGGTTGCTATTGCTAACCAAGGAGTCTTAATTTTATTTAAGGACCTACACGGCAGTCTCATATAATGACTCTATATGGCTCACAACAATTCATTAAAATGCGGTTAAAAACTAATAGTAATTCTTCCAGGTGCCAGACCAAAATCCTTGCAGCTCAAGCACCATTTTAGCCCAATCAATTCTTGGGGGAAAAGCTAGGTCTTCACAACTCTCTGGAAAGGAAATCCCTTAAATCTCAGGAGGGAGGCTGTTCCAAAACAACCACAATTCTCTGAACATATGGAAGATGCCTATAAGAGTTTGGATTAAGTTGTTCTTCTATTTGAGTCCCTAAAATGCTTTTTCAAAAGGCAACTAAACTTTGTTTTCCCCTTCAAGGCTTTAAACTTCCTATCCAAGAAGCTTTTTCAGTTCTCTAGGATGAGAAATGAAATGTCTTTGAGGAAAAACAAAGTCCAGTTGCCTTTTGATAAAGTACCTTTGTGAAAACCATGACCTGGATGACTGAGAATCTCCATAGAGTTCTATTTGAGTGTTCCCACTTTCTACTCCTGTTCTACATCCCTTTGCCATCAGAAACACCATTTGCCTTTTTCAGCAGAGGTCTGCTTACATTTTTTTCTGTGAGTCTTCAACCTTACTCAGCAACCTGGCACTCTGCATTATCATAGCTACTGTAGTTGGGCATTTCAACCTGATTTCATCTGGAGGAAGTTAAGTTGAGGAAAAACTGCTTTGAATGACAATTATTGATATTTCACCAAGCTTATGGAAGGTTATAATGGTTTGATTCAGCTCTTAGAATTTTTTTTAAGCTTATCTGGATTTTCTCTAGGTTTTTGCTCCATATGGTCTTTTCATTGTTACTAAATGTCTCTGTTTCAGGTAGTTTGTAATTGGATTTAGGGGTGTTATTGATTAAAATATTACATACTTCCCCAAAGGATATTTAAATCCTATTTTGCACCCTTCTGGTTGGATAGAGACAGTTGCAATCAATTTGGAGTGAGGAAATAATACCTCTTTCCAAGTCTCCTCTATTGCTCTGTGGCAAATTAACTGAAAACAATGATCAAGCCATCATTACACAGGGTAGATTTGCATGTAACATTTCTTTCCGGTTGTATGCTGTGGCAAAAAACTAGATTATTGTATTACTAGCTATGTGTACATGAACATATTGATTCATGGACAAAAGCTTCTATAACCGTTTGAATTTTTTTTAACAAATATTCTAAAAATTACAATAGAAGTGACCACTGAATCATTAGCAGTTAGATCGTAACTTGATGCACCCTCACATCAGCCTTTCCTGATCTGTTCCCCACCAGATGTGTTGGACTGCTGTAAATAACATCTGCTCTGGAAATTGCATAGTTTTTTAAAATAGTATATTCACAGAAAGGCTGCCTTATACTGTTTTCAAACCCAATATATATTAGCAAATTCAAATGTACACATTTAGGCTTATGTTTTCAGTTTTTCAAAGCATACAATCAATGAAAAGATACATTGAAATAATCCCCAAATGTTTAATTGTACCTATCCTTCCTTCCTTCCTTCCTTCCTTCCTTCCTTCCTTCCTTCCTTCCTTCCTTCCTTCCTTCCTTCCTTCCTTCCTTCCTTCCTTCCTTCCTTCCTTCCTTCTAGGTGTTTGGAAAAGCAGAGATAGTTTGCACAACCTATTTTACAGAAATGGCTTTACTTGCTTCCTGAGACAGAACTCATAATTGTATGCAAAACAATCTATGATCTACATACTTAATTATGAATTTGGGTGATAAAGGAATACCAACATTAGCATTTGAAAGATGTTATCCCACTATTTTTAGAATGAAATATGTTGGGGAAAATATTCAGTTGCACGGCTAAAATTTCACTAAGAAACGAGAGAAAGTTTTGCAGCTGCCTCCCCTACTAAATGAATCCCACACATAGTCTCAGATCTAGCTACAGATCTGCTGCTTTAATGACCTCTATAAATGCATTCTGTTTCCCCCGTCCATATGCCACTATGGTTTATTGCATTAGCTCTATGAAAAATAAGCCTTACCCCCACAGATGCCATTAACTAGCCTTTAAATGGAATTTTATTCAGATACGGGAAGAGAATGTCATCTGTGTAATTTGTCAGTTTGAAGAGAGTTGCATTAAGGAATGGTTGGCTGGATGTAAATGTATTTAACTAGCTCAAGTTGTGGCTGCACATTGAAAAAGTCAATGAAACAAACCACAGCAATTGAGATTATATCTCAACAACATCATTATTCCTTTCCTCTGCTGGATGATTAAAACTATATGAAGAACGGTAGCAGAAATTGGGAATGTCTAGTTTAATTAAGAGAAGGACTGGCGTGGCATGATAGCAGTATTTCAATATACAAGGGGCTGCCACAAAGAAGAGGGGGCCAGCTTATTCTCCAAAGTACTTAAAGCAGGACAAGAAGCAACGGATGGAAACTAATCAAGGAGAGAAGCAACTTAGAACTAAGGATAAATTTCCTGACAGTGAGAACAATTAATCAATGGAATGACTTGCCTTCAGAAATTGTGGGTGTTCCAATACTGGAAGTTTTTAAGAAGAGATTGGACAATCATTTGTCAGAAATGTTATAGCATTTTCTGCTTTAGCAAGGGGATCTTCTAGTCCAACTCTGTATTCTGTTTCCTGTGTCTACCCGCTCCCAAATTCGAAATTGCTTTACAAAATAAGTATGAACTTGCCATCCCCAAATATGATTTTTTGAACATTTTATAACTCTGTCTCAGTGAATAATTGGTTAAATCAATTCAAGTGTCAATTTATTGCAAAAGTTCATTTTTTAACCTCTTTTGACAGGCAGCTGGCAAATCATGATTAAATCATATATACCTAAATGAACAGTCCAGATAGAATGTATTATATTAAAGAAGTGATAATTAGAAGATAATTTCTTTTTTTAAAAAAAATTACCAATTTAGGTATCAAAGGATGAATGATGGCATCCAAATCAGATACAGCATAGAATCTGGTAGCCTTACTTTGCCTAGAGGGACATTTAAATATTTTAAATGAAATATTTATTTAAATAAATATCTAATTGCATTTGTATAAATAAATTTAAAAAATTTATTTATTAGTAAAGCTAATTCATAGGGACAAATACTAATGCCTATAAATGCACAAGCTACTGCAGTCTGGGCCAAATGTAGTTTTCTGGTGGTCTCCAACAGCAGCTCCAGGTAGAGCACATTGTAAATCAAACAGGAAGTGAATAAGGGTGTGAGTCACAGGAAAATCTGCAACTGGTGCACAAGATGAATCAGTACAAAGGCCTCCTAGCTATCACCGCCACTTGTTCTTCAAGCAGGAGTTAATCTAGCTGTGATTCCCAAATTACAAGCCACATCTTCATGAGAAAGCCGAACTCCATACAATTGACTCACCTCTGTATTAAGTCTCTTACTAGTGGCCTCACCCAATGATTGGGTAAGAGATCAAGTAAGATTCAAAGAGTCAAATTTTCCCATCCCATCCCTGTCCTTCAATAAGTCATCTACTATCAACATGGCAGAAGCATAGTTGATAATATTCATAGGCTTGCTTTTTCATGCATTTTTTCCTCTTCATCTCTTTTTCTTGGAGGATAAAATATACAAAACACCTTAACTGGAATATGCTTTTTCCCCCTACCAACCAACTGATTGAGTGGAGTTACTTTCATCTTAGGAATAACCATGTCTGTTTAAATTTACCCTTCCTGGGGTTAGGACACTTGGTCTATGGTCAACTTGTTGTGCTTCCACAATGTATTAACCCCTTCATTAATTTAGTCAAAAAGAAACCAGAAACCTGGAAGCATTTTTTCAGACTAACAACTTTTATTAAAAGACATAAGCACAACAAAATCTTATACCTTTTCATAAAATGCATTAATTTAAGAAGATGCTACCCAAATCCTCCTAATTTTTGACTTCCAGAGCCAAGAGACTAACTTGGCTTTTCTCCTATGTATCTATAGTTAGCTAAATAGGATTTTCTTTAAAATAAAAAATAAAAATACACAATTTCTTACAAGTTCATTTCGTTCTTCTGACAGTAATGCATTCCGATCTTCAAGTTTCCTGATGATGGCACTTAATTCAGCTATTTTAAGTTGGAAACGCCGAGCATCCCTTTCATCCAACTGCTGTTCCTAAAACAAAAAACAACTGCAAATAACTGTTCAACAAGGAAAGCCTTTTTAAAACTTTCTACCGATTCTCATCTTCTTCCTTGTCAGATTCCATCCATTACTAATTCTAAAAATCTTTACCTTAATACTAAAAGATAAAACTAAGAAAAATTAAGAAAGAAACTATTATGCAAGAGAAGAGGCAAATGAAAACAAAATGTGTAAATAAATGCAGACTCACAAGTGTTGCTTTGGAAATGTGAAATAAATGATTGAGAATTACTACAGTGTTTCATATTTATGCCACTGTTGAATTGAGAACTTTAGATGAGCCTTGTATCATTTTCCTATGATAATATATTTATTAATACTGACATATAATGTGTACTAAGTGTGCAACAAACCACTGTATCCATTTGGCTCCCATGGAACTGTGAATTTAACAGAGCACTGACATGGGTAACTTAAATATAGATATAAGAATAGGCAATTTCATTTATTTTGAGCAAAAAGCAATTTAGTTATAATAACATTTCCTTCCTGTTTTCCTATTTATAGTAGTAGCAATTTTACTTTACTTTACTCGGAAAGTTTACTTCAAGCAAACATGAGCATCTACAGACCAAAGAAACTCAATAGGGCTAGGATTCTTCATTCAACAGGTGCAGGAGAGGCTTTGAACACAGGCGAGACAATATCTATGCTTATGTTTTTGAAAAAAAAATCTATTGGTCAAACTAAGCAGCAATACAAAGGAAATCTTGATGAGAGTCAACAAAGAAAAGTTTAGCAAACGTGACAGAAAAAAATCTGTAGTTAGCAAATTAACAGAGAAGCTGGAAGAGGTGGCATAGTTACATCAAAAGCCAAGATAAAAGGTGAATTTAGATTGAATGGTGTAAGAAATGTTAAAGTATGGAAGAAAAAGCATATTAGTTGGTACCTCATTATTTTCTAGAGTCTAGAACATTGACTAACATCAAAAGCACAATCAGTCCATCAGGATTAGTCATGAGATTTAAGACATCGTTTTGCCATCTTGTTTCTTTTTCACAGATATTTGTAAGCCTCCATAAAAATTAGCAGATAGCTATTAATAGGTTAATTAATTAATGTTTGCGTTGTGAGTCTCACAATGTCAAACTAGGCACACATTCAAGATAAGGTACAGTTGCTTAAAAAAAGCAAGTAGTTAATTTTTGTAATCAGCTGGCAAAATAAAAGCAAAACCAGAAACTCAGGACGTCATCTGATTACATTTGAGCTGGGTTTCCTCAACCCTACTTGCTTTTAAAACAAGCAAGCAATCAAGCAAACAAACAAATCAAAATCAATGTTGTTGGTCTGGGCAATCACTCATCAAGATTTTGGCACAATTTGTGGTTTTAGGGAAAACTACTAGAAAGTGCTTACAGGACTTCCTGAGTGATCTGAAGTGTCTCCTGCACCACTTGGATGAGGAACTTCCCGCTTGGGGCTACTCAGATGCCGGTCAGCCTCTCTGAGCTGGGACAGCTGTTCATCTAGAGCCTCCTTTTGGAGTTGAAGTCTCTGAGTATGCCCAGTTTGAATCCCTAACTCTTTTTCCAGCATGTAGACTGCTCTGTCTTTAAATTTGATCTCCTCCATCTACAAGGAGAATAAAATACAATCACATACAGTACAGTTCTTCAGTTGCCATGGAAACTGGTGGCATCCTGGCCTTGGGAATATGTTAGATTACAGAAAGCGGTGAACAAACACTGGATTCAGTTCTATAGATTTAAAATCCATTATTATTGGTTAGCAGAATCAGGTTTGGGAATGCTGCAATAAAAGTCTTTTGACAGAGGTATAATTCTTCTCCATCATCATCATCATCATCATCATCATCATCATCATCATCATCACACAGTCACCAAAGTGATTCATTGGAACATCTGTAAAAATGATCATATGCCAGTAATGAAACACAGTACAGTAATGAAACATGTGGTAACATATAGTTGAAAAAGCAGTCAAGAAGGAACAGATTATGGGATTTCTGAATAGAAACTGATTAAGTCTGGGCTCATAACACACCAAATTTAACTGTGGTTGAAAAGAAAGTGTAGATAATTGATGAGGCAATTTCAGGAGAAAGTAGAAAGAAGACAAAGAATTGGAGATCATAAAGTGTCAAAATCTGGAAAACCAAAATAAAATAGAATTCTTTATTTGCCAAGTGTGATTGGACACACAAGGAATTTGTCTTTGGTGCATAAGATTTTGGCATAAACCTGCTGTGGTGGTCCCTAAGGTTATTGTCACATCTGGTATCATACCCAAAAAATCTTGGATAAGCACTTTGTGCTTTTAAAAAATTTTCATGTGTCAATTACAAAAGGCCACAATGGCTTGAATCTGCACATATACTATGCCAATATATTATGGCATGCTAGGTTCTTGGGAAGAATTGATACCTATGAAGGCCAACATTAGGTAAAGAACTGGAAATTATGATTTCACATTGTTGTGTAAATAACAACAACATCTGGCTGACTGCGTGACTTATAGTAATACATATATACAATGCTTTCCATTTGGAATGTGTTAAGTAAGGAAAATAATTTATGCTTTAAGCTGAAACTTGGTTCATTACTGAAAACAGAAGACTATATTTTTTCATTAAACATAAAAATTGGAACTTCCAAATGAATTTTGTCTAAGCTTTGGAGGCACATCTTCATTTTATGTTCCTTGATCTAATACAATCCCATAGTTGATACAAAACTTCAACAGCTACAACATATCCAACAGATTCCAGCTCTTTTAGAAGTTCTTCAAGGGTCTCATAAATTCTAATATAAAACGATTTTCATTTGACAGTATCTTAAACTCAGCAGATTCTTACCCTATTCTCTGGATACCAAACAGAACTTTCTCCTAAAAAGATACTGTAGAGTATATAGTCTGGTGTCTATAGTAGGTCCTGAAAAAAATTGAGGCAGCTGCCTGTGGCTTCAAAATAGTGAAACAACATACATGATATTTTTTCTCTAGGACTAATTAGTTAAGAGCAGCCTCCAAATCTAGTTTTTCTAGCTTTGGATAAAAGGGATTACAAACTAAAGAGGCAGTAGCGAAAGCTAAATTTAAACCCAATTAAGTTGGTTTGAAGACTGTAAAGACAGTTTGATATGTTTATGAATGCTGGTGAAGCCCATGCAAAGTGTGTCTGTTGATGGAAAAGTACTGATTAAGGGGTCAAGATATAAGGGCAATTCATCCTGAAATTTGGGAAGCCATTCAACAGTGACATTTTTACTTGGACAAATTTCATTTTTTCTGCTAGTTCCTTTTCCCTTCATGTGTAATATGCTGAACAGGTGAAATGCAAGCAAAACATGATTTTTTAAAAATAGAGGTCTTTGACAGATGTTTTTTGGGCGGTAGTGGTAATAGCAGTGGAAATTGCATGCACGCACTATGAAATGCCTCTAGGCTATGCTGTCTTTGTGATTTTGTTTAAACATACCTGTCGGCCTTCACAAATAGGAAACACAATGAAATGAACTAATTCTACTTTATTGTAACAGAATCTTGCAAGTCTGAATGTTAAAATGTCCCATTATCTCCTGAGAACAGTCTCTTCTGAGTCTCTTTCTCCATCCATTTTGTGGCTCTGGGCTATGGCCTCTCTTATCAGATAATTCCCTAGGCAGTATGTCTTCCCCATCTGCCCAGCTCATTACCACATACCGTTACATCATCCTAGAGAAAACATCAGCCATAAAACATCCTTCAGTCAGTACATTCCAAGCAAATACACAGAAGAATAGGGAAGGATAATTTATTTTCACATCTATGATGTAACTAAACTGTAATTGCACTACTTCCTCAAGCAGACATTTCTTAGACCACATTAAAATCCTATCCACACATATATACCCACACATATATAAATGTACATTTAGGTTGCCCTGTTACAAGCTCTCCCTTTTGTCATTTCCCATTAAATACATTAAAAAGCTCTCTCATAGCTATACTTATAAAGAGGATTTTTTTTTAAAAAAGAAGACTGCTACATTTCTATTTATTCAACATGCCTTTCCCTTTAATAGAAATGCATATCCAAAAATAAAAAATAAACCAAAAAGTTTCAGTTAATGCCATTGCTTCTTATTAATATTTTCATTTCTGCAAAGAAAAATAGGATTGTATATTTTGTGTAGCCATAACAAAACAATAATAACCATAGCAAAACAACATAAGACATTTTCCATGGTTACTATAGGATGACTATTAAAAGGATTATTTAAAACAATGACAGCGCAAATTTAAAAAGTTATATTATATAGAGAGCTCATTAGAAAAATGATATAAAGACATAAAGATATAGCAATACAAAAAACACATTCAAGCAAACACATATCTTGCAACATATTTGCAAGCAGCAAGACAAAGAAGATGTATAATGAAAAAAACAACTCACTGGGAGGGCTGCATCAGGGTTCAGGTGTAATTCCCCCCCAAAACTATCCCACACCTTTCATTCATCGCTCTAGAAAGCAATGCTCTCCGTGTCTTGCCTTTCTTAGAATTTTTACCACCTACTTTCAGTAAAAAGGCCTACTTGTGAAAGAGACTCAATGAATATACATGAGAGTAATAACCAATCCTCTTTAAGGAAATGCCTTGCTTAACAGCATGGCTACGTCTACTTTGCATTTAGCAGGTTGCTGCTAACAAGACTGCATTTTAATTAACTTGCCAGCCCTACTGCTGCCAATTATGGAAACATTGTGCTATGAAATATGGGGTTTCCCTTCCCTCCTGTCTCTCTTTCTCTTTCCAGTCTGTTCCATCTTCACTACTATTTTTTTTTTTTAAAAATCAGCTGGCTTTCAGAGGCATGGCTATTATTTATCAGTCTGCATTAAAATCAACACATAATTTGTAATGCTGTGTCAGTTGCTTATAGCAAAATGGTCTTCATTAGCATTGTTAATAGTGTATACTAGCAGAAACTGCAGAAAAGCAAAGGCTATATTTTTAATATGAAACATCTCTGTACAAAACAAAAGATCAAATGTTTCCTGGGCACAGCTATTAGAAAATCCATCTCCGGTCATTGACTAATACAGTGATGGCTAACCTATGACACGCGTGTCACTCGTGACACGCCGAGACACTTTGACTGACACGCCTGTTGGTGTGGGAAAACCTGCACATTTAGAGGCTGCCTGTGCTCTGCTCCAATCCCTGCTCCCTGCTTGTTGCGTGGAGGTGTGGTGTCACCGCTGCCGCAAGATCTTTGCAGCAGAGAACCAGTTTTAACCGCCATAAACTGAGGTTTGTCAATTTCATTACCTCAGGAACACTACAGGAGGAAAGGAGATCCATGAGGTTCACAGCCCTGTAAGGTGGCCTTCCGATCCCCACATCCTGCACCTGCAGCCCTGAGACCAGGGAGACAAGTTTCACAGCCCTGTGTGATCACCCCAGCCCAGTCCGTCATAAACCAAGTTATTGATATTTCTTGAAGTGACACACGACCCGAGGAAGGCTACACTTTTTCCCAATTTTTGACACACCAAGCTGAAAAGGTTAGCCATCACTGGACTAATATATAGCTTCCTCATTTTCTGCAAGGAAAAATTCTAATGGAGTTTATCAGGAAGTAGCATCAGAAGTTTGTCTTTCAAAGACCTTATTGTATATATTTTAGTTGGTTATTAATAAAGGAATAACTAAGATTCTGAGACAGTAGACCGTGTTAGCCAATGTGTCAGCGTGTCCCTGGTTTGAGATGATAGAAGCTGCAGTCCATCTGTCTGGAAGTAATCATGTTGGGAAAACTGGCAAATATGTCATTTAGAAGACATCTTACCATATGAGACAAGACTCAAATAATAATTGATTTATCTAGCTGTCTATTTATTGAAAGAGCCCTCAAATAATTCTTATTTTGTAGCAATGGCTTGAAATCTTTTGCAAATCCTGAAGATGGAACTGGGTCTTTGATGCGACAAGGGGTGGGGTTCAAATTTTTAAACAACTGGTTCTGTGGGTGTGGCTTAGGTGGTGGGCATGTCTTGGTGGTCATGTGACTGGGTGGACATGGTTTGGTGGTCATGTTATTGGCTGGATGTGGCCAACTCAATATCGCTCACATCGAGGCACTCATCTCCTCGCCTGGCCTCTCATGACTGTGGGGATGCTGCAACAGTCGTAAGTGTGAAAAATGGTCACAAGTCACTTTTTTCAGTGCCATTGTAACTTTGAATGGTCATTTCACACAAGCAAAGTACCAGCAAAGGAGGGAAAAATAACTCCAGAGAAGTTCCTGAGACAGGAAGTCTAGTCCTGCCAAGAATGTAATAAGGGTTAATGGAGAGGCAGTTTCTGTAAGCAACACCAGAATGTTTCCTTCCTGCCTTCCTTACAGGATTAGGCCAATAATTTCTTCTAATAACCAGTTCTCTGAACTGCTTAGAATGTTAACAACCAGTTCTAGTGAATAGGTGTGAACTGGTAGAATCCCACCCCTGGATGCGACCAACTGACCACACCAGTACACAAGACATAGATAAGCTAAAGAGGACAAGACACTTCTATGGAAGATCTGCTGATGATGTTACTTAGCCTGGTAACAAGAGGTTTGGGAGCTAAATGGCAAGTTCAAAGAGCAAACCACTGCCAAAATCTAAAACCCGAGCTATAAGTATTTTCTATTATTTCAATATTGGGTTACAGGGCATCCCCCAACCAAATTTTCTAAGCATGCCTATGAAAGTCATAAGAAATCATGTAAACATTTTCTATTATGGTCTCTCTGTGGGTTTTTGCCTTTAGATTATTTTTTCCATCTTATATATTATAAGTGATAAATCTCAGTCTATCAGTGTAGATTCATCTTGGTAAATTGGGCTATATTACAATTTAAAGACAGAGCTGCACACCTGGAAAAGTATCTTAGTTTCTGGGTTCTTTGTGGCCATGTGAGTTTGTATGTCTGTGTGAAAGAGGATGGATGGTAATATTCCAGGTTTGTGTCAGCACTGAGGGATTGTACCCAATGTTCCCCATACCCTGACCTTAGCATTGTATGGACATTATAATAGGTATGAGAATCTGATGTGACAGCCCCATTTCTCATTAAGATGTTTGCAATAAGTTACAGTCTTGTGTTAAATGTTTTGGGATTACCTGACACATCAATTTTTTTTCTCCTGATATGAAGCAAGTGATATTATATAATCTTCCCATGCTCCCAATAAAGTTTAATTGTATGGGACTCAATTTGCACATTTCAATCAAACCTGTCATTTCATAAATTCCCTCTGGTGGTTTCCTTGCATGGCAGATTCCCTTGTGGACACGGGTGAATTTTGCTCTTTAAATTTTTGACCTAGTGCTCTAGAATAATGGCAGATCAATTTAATGCTGCTTCTGATCAGGAAACAGGAATTAAGGAGAAAGTAAGGTTGGTTTCAGCAGTGGCTGATGAAATAATAAATAAAAAGTATTGTGTGACAATTCATTATGTAGACTTACCTAATACTTCACTTATTATTTGTAGTAAATAACTGAAAATAAATGGATCTCTTGTGAAGGACATGTATTTTGTTTTTTATGTTTTATTTTTATTTTTTGCTTTGATCAATTCCTAATTTGTGTCTGGATGTTGTATGGAAGAAAGAAGCAATAGAAATAAGATGATGCATGTGATATGATTGTATGTGGTACTAAACTGAAAGGAAATATCTTCAAAGTCATAATTTCTTTTTTATTTTTTCCCCAAATGTATTATGCATAGTAGGAACATTTTTCCAGAATGTGCAAAGTAGAATGAGATCAAGAGCTTTGATAAGACATATTTGACAGCTGCATTAAAGTATGATCAAAAAGTATATATTCATTGCAAAAGCACATATTCAGTACAAAATAGAATGTAAAGAAATTGTTTTAAATTCTGCTAAATCCAGCAGGGAAAAAATATTTTGATTAATTATAGTTAAAAATAGAAAATTCCTGGCAATCCCCTACCTGTTTAATATATTGTTCAATCATATGTTTTATGATTTAATGAATTAAATCTACAATAATTCAGTAGCAAGTTAATTAACATGTGCTGTCTGGATGACATGAGAAAGAGAAAACATTACAAATAATTACTACATCATATGAATTGCTTATCTGTTTTTTCTGTGGCATGAATCTAAAATGCCAAAATATATCAGCATACAATCAAACTCACTTCTCTATACAATATACAAAGATGAAAGTGATCCAAGATTTATGACTGAATTGGGTCATTAATATAAACATGAAATGTCACCCACTTGCCTGATTAGTAAACTGATATTTTATCTAATAGATTGCATTTCTCCAGGGGAATGTTAGCTGTAACACTTTCCTCAAATGTCCTGTTGGCCTTTACCATTTTCCTAAATTTGTCTGATCGGAATATTCTAAATCCACAGAAAAGTGATGAGACAGAATCATTTTCCCTATCAGTTCTCATGAAATTTGACTAAAGAGAGTTATCTTTGAATTTGAATTTGCTAACTAGAGCATACAAAACTTTTGCCAGACCAATACTCGAATACAGCTCATCAGTTTGGAATCTGCACTGCATATTGGACATTAATACAATCGAGTGAGTCCAGAAGTATTTCACGAGAAGAACACTACACTCCTCTGCTCGCAACAGAATACCCTATATCATCAGGCTTGAGATTTTAGATACAGATACAGATAATCAGAGTTGGAAGGGACCTTGTAGGTCATCTAGTCCAACCCCCGCCCAAGCAGGAGACCATACACCATTTCTGACAAATGGCAGTCCAATCTCTTCTTGAAAGTCTCAACTGACGGCGCTCCCACAACTTCCAAGGGCAAACTGTTCCATTGGTTGATTGTTCTCACTGTCAGAAAGTTTCTCCTTGTTTCCAGGTTAAATCTCTTCTTGTTCAGTTTCCATCCATTATTACTTGTCTGGCCTACAGGAGCTTTAGAAAATAGCTTGACCCCTTCCTCCCTGTGGCAGCCCCTCAAATACTGGAAGCCGCTATCATGTCTTCCCTGGTCCTTCTCTTTACTAGACTAGCCAAGCCCAGTTCCTGTAAACGTTCATTGTATGTTTTAGCCTCCAGTCCCCTAATCATCCTGGTTGCTCTTCTCTGTACTTTTTCTAGAGTCTCAGCATCTTTTTTTATAATGTGGTGACCAAAACTGGATGCAGTACTCTAAGGCTTTATAGAGTGGTATTAGTACTTCCCTTGATCTTGACTGTATCCCTCTGTTAATACAACTTAGGATTGCATTAACGTTTTTGGCGGCTGCTGCACACTGCTGGCTCATATTTAGCTGGTTGTCCACTAAGACTCCAAGATCCCTCTCACAGTTACTGCTATTGAGCCTGCTTTCACCCAGTCTATATGTGTACTTTGGGTTTTTCTTGCCTAAGTGTAGGACTTTACTTTTATCTATATTGAATTTCACTTTATTAGATATGGCCCAGTGTTCTAGTCTGTCAAGATCCATCTGGATCTTGAGCCTATCTTCTTGAGTGTTAGCTATTCCTACCAACTTAGTATCATCTGCAAATTTGGTAAGTTCCCCTTCTATTCCCTCATCTAAGTTGTTAATGAAGATATTGAAGAGTACTGGGCCTAAGACGGAACCTTGTGGCACCCCACTGCTTATTTTCCTCTATGTAGACTTAGACCCATTAAGGATTACTCATTGAGTACGGTTTGCCAGCCAGTTGTGAATCCATCTAGTGGTGGTGCTATCTATTCCACTTTTTTCTAGCTTGCTAAGAAGTAGCTTGTGGTCTACTTTATCTAGCCTTGCTGAAATCTAAATATATTATGTCCACAGTATTTTGCTGGTCTACTAATTTAGTCACTGTGTTGAAGAATGAAATAAGATTGGTTTGGCATGGTCTGTCTTTAACAAACTCGTGCTGGCTGCTAGTTATTACTTTACTTGTTTCTAGATGTTGGCAGATCTGTTTTTTTATTATTTTTTCCAGTATCTTCCCAGGTATTGATGTTAGGCTGATTGGTCTATAGTTTCCTGGGTCTGTTTTTTTTCCTTTTTTGAAGATGGGAACCACATCAGCTCTTTTCCTGTCTGGTAGTTCCCCAGTGCTCCAGGATTTTTGAAAGACCTCTGCCAGCTTCTTTAAAACTCTGGGATGTAATCCATCAGGCCCCGGTGATTTGTTTTCATCAAGATCAGACAGGTGTTCTCTTACTGTTTTTTTTGCTTATTTTAACTTTTATTTCTGGTCTGTCTTTTACAGTTATGTTTTTGGGTTACAGTTATATTTTTGGGTTGAACAATCTTGGGCTTGAACAACCTTGAACTACGCCACCTATGGTTATACTTAAGTGTAGCACACAAAATTATCTGCTACAATGTCCTACCAGTCAATAACTACTTCAGCTTCAACCACAACAATACAAGAGTACACAACAGGTACAAACTCAATGTAAATCACTTCAAACTCGATTGCAGAAAGTACAACTTCAACAACAGACTGGTCAATGCCTGGAATGCACAACCTGACTCTGTTGTTACATCCTCTAACCCCCACTCCTTTAACTTCAACTAACCACTATTGACCTCATCCCATTCCTAAGAGGTCTGTAAGGGGCGTGCATAAGTGCACCATTGTGCCTACCGTCCCTGTCCTTTTGTCCCCATACCTATTTCCTGTATTCTTCTTCATGTTTATACTTATACCTATTATCTTGTAAGCGATTGACAAATCAAATAAATAAATAAAAATAAAAACAATATTTTTTTTCCAGAAGAACATATTGGTGACATTCCCCTGTGTGCAGAGGTTTTGCACTTGCCTAGTTACAAGGTGCCAAGGGTAAAAGAGGTGAACAAATTTTCTGCCTTCCTGGGCTTTAATTAACTGCTATAGCAGAAAGTGTTGAGAGAGTCTCTCAGAGAAGTTTCTGAATTAGGGAAATCTCTATAAAGAAAGGAGCAAATTTAGCAAGAGAATCTCTAACATTTCATGACAAAAGAGTAAGCTGCAAAAACAGAAAGAGGCAAAGGTGTGCAAAATATTTAATACACAAAACATTTATATGAAACATGTACTTCTCAGCAGAGAGGTCTCAGTGGGGGAAAAAAATACCAAGGAGCTTTTTTGTGCCTTTAATTACCCAATATCATAGAATCATAGAGTTGACAATACCTTAGAAGAGATCTAGTCCAATCCCCTTCACACTGCACCATTCCTGCTACATATCCAACCAACTCACTTCCCCTCTTCCCATTCCTCCCCTCCCCTTAACTGCCTCAACTTCAAACAGGAGGAAGAGAGGGAGGAGGAGGAGGAGGAGGAGGAGGAGGAATTCAGTTTGGCTTCATATATCTTTCAAACTCCTCTAAAACTCAAGCTATCCAAAATATTCTAGTCTGTGTTCTGCTGAACTACAGTCCTCCCAAAAAGGTTTAGCAAACTGACACTGTCAACTCTTTGAAGTAGACCAGAAAAGAAGATAAAACTTTACTGAAAAGTTACAGTAACCTAATCTTGCAAGATTGAAAGAATTTGTTGCTTCCCTTATTTTCCAGAAAAGCAGGGAGTGTGTTTTTTGAAACTCTTCCTACTCCCTTTCTGTTTTTCTGGGCTTTTGCATGACTGCTGTTAGGCTGCAGCTCTTACTCCTGTCTCTCAAGGTCATCCCCACATACCCCTAAATGCTTAATTCATGCTCAAAACAAAATACATTTTTTGTTTCTGCTACTCCTAAAGAGAAGTTCAAAAGGAATTCTCAAGCAGGTTGAGAACTAGAAAACAAAACTAATTTAAAAAAAGGAACAAGGCTTTGGAGAAGAGAGATTTCAACACAACATTAAACTACTGTATATAGAGTTTCTGCATTGCCATCTATGAAAATCTTTGTCAGGAGACCAACACACATGGGTAGCTATGAGATTAAAGAATGATGTTTTTCCTGATAGAGATACTTTTTATATGGAACTTTGGGGATTAAACAATTGTAAGCCACTAATATATACGTATGTATGTTTTATTCCACTACAAGGCAAAAGACTGTTACACGGGACAGATTCACTAACACTGTATAATAAGAGCTAAAGTCTCACTTTAGAATTTCCAAATTTATCTAATCTCATACTTATCCTGAAACTTATAATTACTTGTGTAATTGTACAGTCTTTGCACATGGAGACATTTTTTAAATACAATACTTTATGAAATCAATGCCAGACCTGCAGTTAAAAAAGTTTGATTGGCAAAAGATGAAATATTTGGAGATGATTTAGGGACACAGTGTCCCATACCAAAACTAGGAGATTATCATATTGGTCACAAAGCAAACTCTTCTCTATATTGGGTGACAATACTTAACCAACTCTGGCTAATCTTGAAAAGCCAGGCAAGGCTTTTGGACTTAATACTTTAATGAGAGACTTCCAGCACTTCCCATTAGTTTTATGCTAATGTTGGAAAAAAACATATTTTTGAAAAAAGACAATGGCAAACCACTTCCAAGAAAACAACATGTGCTCCAGGGGTGGGATTCAAATTTTTAAACAACCAGTTCTGTGGGCGTGGCTAGGTAGGTGTGGCTAGGTGGGCGTGACCAGTCTGAACTGGTAGAATCCCACCTCTGATGTGCTTTTATATTTATCAGGAGGTAAACCTCACACAATTGAGACTTTCATTTTACCAAACTCAACAAAATGAAGCATTTCAGGTACAAATTGTGGATTAGTTTGATTTGTAAACTGCTTAATGCCATGCAAATGTGATGGGCAGTATAGAAATAGGATAAATTTTACCAGTGACACAGAAATAATTTCTACTACTTTGGTGCTGATGAGAACAACATTAATCGTTGCTGAATAAATGCTCCTACTGACTTTACATCCCAGCCACTCCAATTCCTTAAAACTACATAGCAATATTCATCAATATACATTTTTCTGCTATCTTGAAAGATACAGCTATAGTTTTAAAAAGCCTTCTTCAAGCATTCTAAAGCAGGCAATATAGGATGAAACAGAATTAGCGTATTAGTAACATGTAAAGTTCTGAAGTAGAAAACTTCCATTATCACAGTTTCACTCTTCACGCTGTAGTTCCCAGGAGATGATGTTACCGAGATATATTGTGGAAATTTCTTGGACATCCTCCCTACTTCAACCTGATAATAATGTTTATGAAAAGAAGAGGTGGAAAAAACAGGGAATGGGACAGAGCATAGCTTACCCTTGGTTTTCTTCCTTATACATTGCTTTTTCTACATTGCAGGCTGCCTAAATTCATGCTAAAGAATATATTAATGAAAAAAACAACTATAAAAGATAGAGACAATACACCAGTAACAGTTTTCCCTTTTGCTTTTGCATTTCACAAATTGGATTTGATTACCAATGGTCAATGTTATTCCTTTATAAACTCCCTTTAGAGAAACTATACTATTTTATTCTAGCTAGTGCATTAACATTGTTTCCTAAAATATAGAATCTCATCACTTTGAATCTTATGGTTAAATATTTTTAACAACTTCAACATACTGTAATTGCGATAACAATTAAAATCCCAAAATCTGAAAATTAAACACCTGTTGGGAAGAAAAAAACCCACAAAACATAATGCATATATTATCCAAAGATATCATTTTAAACCTTTCAAAAGTACTTTGAATGATCTATGCAAATTTATGTAATGCAAATATGTTAGTCTGGAAATTGAAAGAAAGTAAGAGTCATTATAAATTACTTATTTTTCTATATGGAAAGATTTTGCAATTTAAATGTGCAGGATAACAGAAAGAACTCACAGATGAGGATTTAGCTGCATAAAAACATGTCTAACTACATGCTCTATGTAAGTACTTTATAGTTTTAGAAAATACTACATATGAAACCACCCATCTTGAATTCAGTGGCCACCATCAAACAATGCTATATCAAGTAAATTTGACTGAATTCCATGAGAATTATTTCTTTTACATTAGCTTGTGAAGTGATTTTGAAATTCTTGAAGTGATTGTATTTAACTTTAAACATTGGATCTAGAGACCACTCTGTGGTTTCGCCAACTTAATCAACTCACTTGGTAATAGAATACAAAATCCCAAAGATAGAAATAGATATAGCATTTCAGCAGGATTATAAAGTCTTTAATGCCTTATAAAGTAATATTTTATTTCCAGATCTACTATCAGCAATGCTCCTTTTAGAAGCCTCTGACAATAGAGCAAATGTGTCCAAGTCAGAGTTGAAACACTTTCCCTACTATACAATTCAGATACTTCATTCCACTTCTATTACTCTGTGATAAGAACAGTAAAGCAACCAATAATTTACACAGGTAAATTTAAAAACTGCATGTGCAAGAGACTGAAAAAGAAATGTCATCATTTACATAATCAATACATAGTACAAGAAGTGTAAAAGAAATTCTTACGCTAATATCACATAGCTGTTTTCAAGTTTGGAAAGTTGGAAATGAACCCCAATTTCTGCAGAATACTAACCCATTTTTATGTGACACTCATAATCCAGATGGAATTAATTATAATTTGGAACAGATGACATGGCAACAAAGCAATTGACAACCAGAATCAAATCTTTCAGCCAGCGACAGCTTGTGACAAAAGGTCACAGAGCATCCATTGCAGAGATAACCACATCTAATGAACTTTTCATTAATATTGAATAAAAGATCTGAAGGATCTATCTGGATTAGCTGTACAAAAGGGGGATGCTCGGCCATCTACATTAAATTATTTTTAGTGTAAACAACATGGAAAGAACATTTACTTCCCCCTATTACAATCACTAAAATGATGAAAAACTGCCTACCAGCCTGCGAATTTCCCGATCACAGTCTCTCTTTATTCGGGTGATTTCTTCTTGATGTAGGTGATAAACGCTCCTTATCTCTGCTGCTTTTATTTTGTCAGCTTGAATGACTACCGATAAAGCTTCCTCCACTTGTTTCTTAGCCCCCTTCAGTTCCAAAATTTCTTGCTGCATTTTAATTTTCTCCACTTCAAATCCTTTCTTGGCCTCTTCTTTTGCTTCAGAGTAGAGCACCGTCTTAACCTTGTCAGGCGTCCCATCTCGTACAGCGTTAAGTAAGGTTTGGAGTCTTTGAATTTCATTATCTTTAATTTTGATAACTCTAAGAAGCTCAGCCTCATGCTGTCTCAAAAGTCCTTCGCGAACACCCTGGAGCTCTTTCATTTTTTCTTCATGAAGTTTAGCCTTGAGTTCTGTTACAATGACTGTGTTTTTATGCTGTTCATGTTCCTTAATCTGCCTAGCTTCTTGGTTTTTCTCCCTCTCCAATTTGCTGGCCTAAAAGAAAACGAAAGAACCTTCAGTGTGTTAAAACAGTGTCTTATCACAGAATTATATGCATTATTCCTTGTACTATACAAAATTCTTATGATTCAATTGGCAGGGCGATAATCCCTCAGTTCACAAAAGATCAAAGGAAACTTGTGTAGGTGGGCCAGCCTAAGTCCTTTTTCAGAGTTTCTGACGTCAAAGCCTCATATTTTTTTCTCTGTAGGGAATTCCTCCAATGGCAAGCAGTCAGAGAAAATAAATTGTATGTGAATTCTGTCAGAGCATTTGCAGCGTGACTATTATTAGTGATGAGTTGATTTGCTGTGCAAGCTGATTCTATCGCAAGTTATAGCAATGTCCAATACAATCAATACTGTAATCTGAAATAGTTTTATTTAATCTATATAGCTGTTACAACTGGACAGGATAATGCTTTAAATTTTAAGATGAACTTCCACAAGAATAGTGGGAAATAATGGGATAATATATGGGAATTGCAAAACACCTAGATGCTTTTAACTTTATAGGGTTCTGTCCTCAAAAAGTAGTAAGTAGTATCTAGTATGTAATTCTTAAATCTGAATTGGGTTGTTTTGGTGGTAGCTCAAGTGTGTTCTTCCCTAAAAAAAAATTAGGATTCTTTCTTAAGGTAAATTTAAAGATGGTAACTAATAGTGGCATTTCTTGATTGCACATTCTCTAGATGGATTGAACTATAATTTCAAAAAATTATGGGAAATGTCATCTTGCATATTTAGATGGCACTTGTTAACCCAATCAATGTAGTACTATATGTATGCATGAACTCAGACATACATGTACAGACATGTAAGAATACATATAAGAATCAGAATTTGTTTTACTTTTATTCATCCTGTCTAGCAGTTGGGGAGCTGAATGGACAAGAGGGTCAAAGAGTAGTGAGGAATTATGAACTAATTGTATGAGACAAGGCAGAAAACTAAATTCTGAAGAACAGTAGGTGGCTTGGGCAATAAAAGAAACATTCACTTTCCATGTCCAACATTTTAACTTTCTTCCAGTTAAAGAGCAGGAAGATATAACTGAACTGCTATGGATGCATAGGTACTGGAATCCAACATGAGGTAAGGATGGTAACATAGTTTCATATAAGGGAAGTCTGTTATGAAGGATGTTAAAAAAAAAAAGCATATCCTGCCAAGAACGGCTATTCTAGCATGGCATTGGTATGCTTTATGTACCCTTGTAAATGAGGCAATGTACAGAGGATAAGTGAAACCCTTCTCCAATGAATTGAAATAACTTCCAATTTTAGTGAACTGTGAACCTCTACAAAAATTATTTGATTTGGCAAATCATGCAAACAGAAAATATGGTAAAAAAAAAGATGGACTGTTACTTGAGCAAAATGGAAAAAAAGAGCAAGGAATAAAATGGTACTATGGACTTTTGATCGAGTTCAAGATCAAATCCAGGGAGCCCATTTTTCATGGATGGCACTGATTTTAATCCTATTCTAATCAATAGAAGAGAATAGGTTTCCACATTAATATTACTGTTGTGGGGTCCTTATCTGTAGTGCAGTTCTGGTTTTATACATCTTGTATTGCCAATCCAGAAACCTTGGGAAACAGACGTTTCTTAACTCTGAAATTCTCATTACCACCATACATAAACAAATATTTTGTAAGTTTGAGGCAGTCTCATTATCACTTGACATAAAGAAATACCAAACCATGAGATGATTTCACTGCCGGATGATATAAACAAATGCTCCTTAATCTTGATGGGCTCATTTTAGCAGACAAAGTATTCCAAACACAAGATGACATGATGTGGTCCTTGACAAACTCTAGTCACATGAGGCCATCAAAAAGGAGTATGAGTAATGGTTGTTCAGATCCTATGTAAACTAGTCCAAATTATCTGAGATGGATCTTCAATGCAGTTCTAACTGAGAGGGTAATACATGTTTGCTAACTTTGAAGGGGCCCATCTGCCTCTTCAGATTCTCTCACTGGCAACAAGGACTTGATGTCTTTTTTTCCTTTGATGAAGTGTATTCTTCATTATTCTTGAATATTCTTCGAATGCCGTCTTGGGTTATGTTATATTTCAGCATTCTTGAATATTCTTTGACTGCTGCTTCATGTTATTATGTTATTTTCTCATTCTGTCCTGGAATAAAGCTTGGAGAAGACTGTAAAGCACTATAAAGTAGTTTATCGCTATTACTATTGCTATACTGTGCGGTCACTACTTCCAAATCTTGAAGAAGTTGTGAGCCAACCCGCCTGGAACGGGGACAGAGCGATATAGAAATGTTATGAAAACACTCAGTTTGCACAGAAAACAAATATTTGCCAAAATACATCTATAGAAATTGCCAAATTAGCAAATCAGATGTGTTCAGTGAATGGATTTACCTCACCTTGTGCCCCTCCCCCTTTCCAAGATCATCCTGACAGTTCTACTCCTTGATGTACAGTACATGCTGACAATGCAGCTGGTTTTGCCTCCAAAGGGGACCAATTAGAGAATGCTCTGAATAATTGATCAAAATGCACATTCTGTAAAGAATGGCTCCAATCCTATCTTCAGACTTCTTTCCTTCAGAGTAATATTGAAGAATAAGACTTTGTTTAAAGTTCACCAGATCTTTCTGCAATTGGAGTCTTGTGTTATATCCTATTATAGGATATAACAGAATAGAATAGAATAGAATAGAATTCTTTATTGGCCAAGTGTGATTGGACAAACAAGGAATTGTCTTGGTGCTTCTGCTCTTAGTGTACATAAAAGAAAAAAAAAGATACATTCATCAAGAGTCAAGAATCATAAGGTACACCATTTAATAATAGACATAGGGTACAATAAGTAATCAAATCATACTAGGAAATAGTTAATAAAAAATCGTTAGGATACAAGCAACAAGGTTACAGTCATACAGTCATAAGTGGGAGGAGATGGGTGAAAGGAAGGATGGAGGATTAATAGTAATAGTAATGTAGACTTAGTAGTTTGATAGTGTTGAGGGAATATTACAAAACAACATCTATTTGGTGGACCTTATTCAGAATGATAACAAGGGTGATTACCAGGAGAAGATAGAGGGTTTGATGAACTGGTATAATACCGTGTTTCTCATATAATAAGACTGGGTCTTATTTTTTTTTTGAGCCCCGAAAAAATGGCTAGTCCATCTTTTCGGGGATGACTTAATTCCCCCACCCCCTGCATCTTCGGGCGGGCGGCAATGGCTTGGATGTTGACCTTGGCGTTGGTGGGGCATTTCGTATTGGGGTCAACACAGGCAGCACCATATCCGAGTGTGCAACAAAAGTACTTTCTAATGGCAAGCCCCCACCACCACTCCCCCCCATTTCGCATGTTTTAATATAGGCCTTAATTTTGGGGGGGAGGGGCTTAATTTCATTTCATGCCTATAAAACATGCTGGGGCTTCCTATTGGGGGAGGCCATATTGTTGGAGAAACAGGGTAAAAACAGCCTGGTCTTAAATGCAGAAAAAACAAAAGAGATCATTCTTGATTTCAGAAAAGGCAGGCATATCGGGACACCTCTGTGTATTAATAATCCAATTGTGGAGGTAGTTAGTGGTATCAAATTTCTGGATGTGCAGCTGATTAGCAGCTTAGCTTGGTCACTCAACTTTGGTGAAGTGGGTACATCAACACCTTATTTTCTATATCATATGAAAAGAACATATCTTTTCTTCTCCTGTCCTTACCTCTTTCTATTGAGGGATGATTGAAAGCATCCTGTTATGTTGTATTACTGTGTGGTTTGGAGGTATTGCTCTTTCAGGCAGGAAGGCTGTGTAGAGAGTGGTGAGGACAGCAAAAAGATTATCGGAAGTTCATTTCCTTTTATCCAGGACATGGCATCTAAGCACTGCTTGACAAGAGTCTGCAGTATTCCCAGGGA
This sequence comes from Pseudonaja textilis, assembly GCF_049901715.1. Taxonomy (NCBI): domain Eukaryota; kingdom Metazoa; phylum Chordata; class Lepidosauria; order Squamata; family Elapidae; genus Pseudonaja; species Pseudonaja textilis. The sequence goes on from NC_141993.1 coordinate 29,870,768, forward strand.
TGCCGCACAACCTCTCCATGACTGGTTTTCTTTGTTACCTTCTGGGACAAGGCTTCGCGGGTATCCAAAGCAGAATATCCAGATTCTGTAATAGCTTTGTACCATATAACAGGGGTGTCAAACTCGCATCGTCATGGTGGCATCACATGACATGACTTTTTTCCCCTTTGCTAAATCGGGCGGGAATGGGGCAAGCACATGACACATCCGGCCTGTGGGTCGTGACTTTGACACACCTGCCATATAGTATCAAATTTGTTAACTCTCAAGACTTATTTTCTGATTTGTATTCAAAGTGGACTGTGATGTATGTATGTATGTATGTATGTATGTATGTGCATATATATCAGGTCTCTGATAAAATATTTTTTTTTATTTTTTAATGTGAGCCGGTGTGTTCACAGAAAAAAAAAATGTCAGTAAAGGTCATTGATCTTATATTATTTTTCACATGCAGTTTACTTATGAGAGCAAGAAGTAAGTAGCTGGACTTTAATTTTTCTGAGAAAAATTAAGTGGGAAAGATGCACACCTTACTCTTTTCTTGCTGAAGTTCGATTTGAATATCTGTGAGCTTTGCCCTGAGCTCTTCATTAGCAGCTTGCAAGGCAGCTAAAGCGTCCGGTTTTTCTCCTTTAGCTCGAAAGCTGGCACCCTTCTTTGACATCGTGAGACGGTCTGGCGAGAGGGGTAAAAGCCCAGGCAGAAAGAACCTTCCGTTCTCATCTAGTCCTTGATTCTCTTCCACGACATGGTTTCAGTTCCCTGCATAAAGAGAAATAGCAATAGAACTTAGCAATAGCACTTGGACTTTTATACCGCTTCACAGTGCTTTACTGGCCTCTCTAAGCGGTTTACAGAATCAACATATTGCCCTCAACAATCTGGGTCCTCATTTTACTGACCTTGGAAGGATGGAAGATTGAGTCAGCCTTGAGCCTGGTGAGATTCAATCTGCCAAACTGCAGTCAGTCAGCAGAAGTATCTTGCAGTACTGCACTCTAACCACTGCACCACCACGGCTCACCACCACCACCATTGTGGTGAATCCAAGAAAGACTATTACTAGCATACACTGAGCTTAAAGGGACAAAAAGGACTGAAGGGAAAGGCCACACTCAGAGAGGGATCAAACATCTCATATTCACTATTTATCACAAATGCTAGGTGGCCTCCTTGCAAAGTTTTTGCAAGTATTAAAAGGCTATGGCTATAACTGGGGAAATTTGCAGGAATTAGGAATGGGGTATTTCTCTGGGTTTTTAAAGAGAGCCATCCAAAGCCCTGCGACTTTGTTTGCAGTGGTTCGGAGCAAGCATAAGTGTTTATGAAGCACCTTCCAAAAACTCCTTACAAAGTTTTATTATTCTGGGACAGTTCAGCTGCCCTCCATGGCTGTCCTCTGATACCAATAAAAGATGTGTTGGATTTCAGGAATTGCTGGTGGGTGCTATGGGCACATTAACCCCGCAGATCCAAAGAACTGCCCATCCTTAATTTATAATGAATTAAGGTCCAATACAAAACCAATATAATACTGAAATCTGTCACCACATGGCTTCTATAGTCTACAAGCCATTTTAGTCTGAGTCTCATAACGATTTGAGCTCAGCATGCAACAAAACTATTTTTATATACATAGTTAGAAATTGGAGGAGGAGGAGGAGGAGGAGGAGGAAAAGGAGGAGAAGCAGAAGGAGAAGAAAGAGATCTTAAACTTTGATACTCTTCTCCCTTTTTGTTCTCTGGCACTGCTGAAAAAACTCTGAATTTTTCTCTTCTAGTTCAGATTATACACTTGATGTCTGACCTTGGACATACTGCACTGGACAAAAGAGTTAATGTTGTTTAAAAAAGGCAAAATCTAAGATTTGTTGAAATTTTTGATAAAACAGGAATATTTAATTCCTTATTTCAATCTTTAATATTTGTACATCAAATTGATTTATAAACAACAGTATTGATAAAGATTAAATGTAGGATTTTTAGTCTCACAAGGTTTGATAATAATGTCTGATTTATGTGTTTCTGAAGCCGAATGTCCCACTGCCCCAAACTCAGGGGTGGGATTCTACCAATTCGCACCTATTTGGTAGAACTGGTTGTTAACATTCTAAGCAGTTTGGAGAACCAGTTGTTAGAAGAAATTACTGGCCTAATCCTGTAAGGAAGGTAGGAAGGAAACATTCTGGTGTTGCTTATAGAAACTGCCTCTCTGTTAACCCTTATTACATTCTTGGCAGGACTAGACTTCCTGCCTCAGGAACTTCTCTGGAGTTCTTCCCCCCTCCTTTGCTGATACTTTGCTTGTGTGGAGTGACCATTCAAAGTTACAATGGCACTGAAAAAAGTGACTTATGACCATTTTTCACACTTATGACTGTTGCAGCATCCCATGAGAGGCCAGGCGAGGAGATGGGTGCCTCGATGTGAGTGATATTGAGTTGGCTATGCCCAGTCAATAACATGACCACCAAGCCACATCCACCCAGTCACATGACCACCAAGCCATGCACATCACCTAAGCCATGCCCACAGAACCAGTTGTTAAAAAATTTGAATCCCACCCCTGCCCAAACTGAAAGCTCAATAAATGTTGTAGTTATAAATATTGCCAGTGGGTGGCAAAAGACAAATGATATTTATCCTTTAAAGTAGAAAATGATTAAAAACTGATTGCTATCATTCAACAATTGACCAAACATAGAAATCTCAGCATCCATCCAAATCTTCTATAAACAGAATTTTTAAGATCAGTTTCTATTATTATTATTATTATTATTATTATTATTATTATTATTATTATTATGCATACATATTGTTTATCTTTATTTTTAAAATAAATATTAAGGGATTAATGAAAGAGGCTAGAATTAATGTGTTTCTCTCCTTACTGAAAATTTGGAATGGAAAAGGTAATAATAGAATTAAGTATGCATATATGAATGTATAATTGCTGTCATATTTGTATGTAAAGGTGATGACCCGGAAATATGTTGTCCACTAAAAAGAGATTTTTGTTTTTATGTGAAAAACTGATTAAATTTGTTAAAAAAAAAAAGAATTGTTGGTTTGGAAAACATGTAAATTGGAATTGGTTAAAGTTCTATTTCTTAAAGAGGCGAGTAAAATGGATTTCATTTCTGGCAGTACATAATAAAAAAAGAAGTTGTTTAGGGGATATTTTTGAGCTGAAAATATTTGAATTGTATAATGACATTTTCTAGTAAGTCAATTGGCTTTTCTGAACAATCATAAAATAATATGCCTGACTAAAGGGCAGAAAAGAAACCAACAGGAAAATTAACACAGAACTTTTGAATTAAGGTTTTGGAAAGGAAAAGAAGAAGAAAATACTGCCATTAACAAAACAAAACTGCAAAATTAGGGTGATTAATCAAAACATTAAGAATTTGATTAATTCATGTATTTTCTTTCTACTGCTTTAACCAAGCAAATCTGTAGTGTTGCACTATCTTAAAGATTAAGATTTTTTTTTTTGACATTTTTATGTTTACTGACATTTTTCCTAAGGAATCTTGAAAGGTTAAAGTTAAATGTTAATCAGTTAAGGCTGAGTACGATAGAGGAGAAAGCATGGGAACAGGGAGGAATTGTATCATGGACAGGATTTTAAAGAATGTAGTTTTTCTCTGGATGTATTTGCTTCCCATTCTGAGCATTCCCCTTTCCCACAACCACTATATTCCCAAAACTTGACATGCTGTTATCAACTCTCAACATGTTGCACATCTCTGAAGAAATGACATGGCTTCTTCATAATGGCTTAAGGAGAACCATCCACAATGGAAAGCTAAAAATAGGTGACACGACCTCGGAGATTGGTACCCACAAGCTTATTCACACGGTCTGAAAAGAAACATCAAAGCTATTTTGAAACAGTGACAGGCCTAGTTCCACCAGGTTATGCAGAAGTAAGAGGTCCGGGAGAATTAAAATGGCTATATTTCTCATGCCTGGTTTTCAGCACATATCATCCATCTAAAACAGTTTCAAAACCATTTTCAGGTTGAGAGTCCAGAGGAAATCAGAAAATCACTATTGTTCTGATGTGTCTGAAGCTATGAGGCTATGACTTACTCAATCACCTCCATCCCAAAAAGGAAACATCTGTGACAGGCATAAAATTCTAAAGGTCACTCAGGTCAAGGGATGTCTTCTTCAATAAAGATCCTATTTTCACCTCCTTTAGGATTTCTCTTGGGGAAAACATCCTTTCTAAAAAGAGGTATTATTTATCCTCCTTAGCCATGGGGTCAAAAAGGTGTTTGATTTAATCAGCACCAAGAGGTCAACTACACAGGTTGTGATACTCATTTCCTCAGATATTTCCTCCACATCGTCAAGATCTATCAGCTGAATGGAATAAAAAAACAACGATGTTAATTGTTTGCTGAGTTTACGCTCCTTTAACACATCAAACCTCTAAAGTCCACATTGAGACCGCTCTGATCAACTCTGTTTTGCAAATTGTTCATATTACAGGAAGGCCTCAACTTACGATCACAATTGAGCCCAAAATTTCTGTTGCTTAATGAGACATCTAATAAGTGAATTTTGCCCCATTTTACGACCTTTCTTGCCACATTCGTTAAGTGAATCATGGCAGTTGTTAAGTTAGGAACACGCTTATTAAGTGCATCTGGTTTCCCCATTGACTTTGCTTGTCAGAAGGTTGCAAAAGGGACCCTGCAATTGTCATATATACGAACCAGTTGCCAAGGATCCAAATTTTGTTCACAGGACCATGGGGATCCTGCAATGGTCTTAAATGTGAAATACGGTAATAAGTCACTTCATTCAGTGACATTGCAATTCTGAACAGTCACTAAATGAACTGTTGGAAGTCAAGGACTACTTATTTGTCATAATCTAGAGTCAGCTTCCTGAATCTAAAACCTTGGGGAAGGAAATAGTATGGAAAAATGATGCTGGCCTCTTCCATGCAGATGTAATACAAGATATGATACAAGCAGGGAAGTCAGTAATGCCCCTTAGCAGAGGTGGTATTCAGCAGGTTCTGACCAGTTCTGGAGAACCAATAGTAGAAATTTTGAGTAGTTCGGAAAACCATTGCCCCCATCTATTCTCTGCCTCCCAAATCTCAGCTGATCGGTCTTCGTTTGTTGCCCTGCACAGGAGAACGGAGCTGGAAAGCAGGTTAGTGGGGTGGGGTGGGAATGGGGATTTTGCAGTATCCTTCCCCTGCCACGCCCACCAAGCCACGCCCACAGAACCAGTAGTAAACATTTTTGAATCTCACCACTGCCTCTTAGGTCTACTAATGTTGAGTAGAATTTCAAATGAGTTCTTTTTCTATATGCAATCTGTTGGGTATATGGATACACCAACCAGGTTTGGGTTGAATAAATATGTAAACCTAGGATTAAGTGTTTTGTAGCTTTAAGCACAAGAAACTGCAATGTCATTGTGGGTGCGGTTGCAGGCAGTAATAAAGGTAGGAAGGGAAACGTAATAGACCCGGCTTCTGGATGCACCTGGTTCTGTTCCTGGTCTGCTGCCTGCTGTTCTGGAACGTCTATCTGCTTACTTTGGAGGCTACTGTGCCAGATACCATTTCAACTGAACACAAAGACTGTTTGCTTGGTGAGCTGAGGATTCAGCGTTGTCTATGAGAGAAAGGTATCGGGAGGAGAAGATTTACAAGCAGATAAGGACATTGTATTTACTGTTAATGGACTTGATAACTGGATGGATATACTGGATAATGATATATGGACTGAATGACACTTCTTAATCTCTGTGTGTATTAAATAACTATTTTAAAACTACAAACAGTGTTTTTGTCTCCAGTGTGTGTATACCCTTGGGCCCACTCTCTCTCTCATTTGCCTGCCTGGCTTGACTGCTGCTGCATACTCTGCTTGGGGGTTTATCCCCAAACACTAACATTGGTTATGGGCCCAGCAGTGTGCACAGTCTAGCTAACCAGGATATACCAGTGAGAGTTTGGTCAAGAGTTACACATTACTGTAAATACAAACTGTTTGTTAAATAGTTGTTTATCACAAGAGCAATGGCACAAGTAAATTTGCCACATCTGTCCATGATAGCCAGACTAGATGGAACAACTATGTTTCATGGTCAATGAAATGTAGTTTACTTCTACGAAGAGAAGGTTTGTGGGACATAATAACAAACCCACCAGATGTATCAAACTTAAATCCCAATGATGAAGAGGATTATAAACTGATACAAGATTATGAACAAAAGAATGAACAGGCTTTGTGCATCATAGGTCTCACCCTGTCTGACCAGCAACTCATTTATATCCGTGGAGTGGAAAATGCTGCAGACTGCTGGGATAATCTCAAAAAGATTTATGTTCGAGACAGTGTAGGAGCTCATATCAATCTTACACGGAAGCTGTTTAGAACACATCTTGAGAGGAATGGAGACATGTTAACTCATTTAAACTGTATGAAAAGCATTTTTCAAGAATTACAAGAAAAAGAGCTTATATTTAATGAGTTGCAACAAGTATACATCATATTGTCTTCTTTGGATCGAAGCTATGATGATTTTGTGACTGCATTAGAGGTGTTGCCAAAAGACAGTTTATCAGTAACTGAGATTACCGGCAGGCTATTAGAAGAAGCCAGAAGAAGGTTTGAACGTGACCAGCTGAGAGAAGATAAGCCTAATAAAGAAGAGAAATTATCTTCAAGGCTGGAAAGAAACCAGCTGTGTAAAGTAAAGCACCCGGAAGAAGAGAATTTATCTTCAACAGCATACACAATTAAAAAGTGTTTTAATTGTGGAGGCAGAGGACATTTGGCAAGATTCTGCAGAAAAAGAAAAAGCCAGAATGTAAAGAAGCCAAAGAAATCCTTTGAACTGGCCATGTTTGGCAATTGTGATATGAAGAATGATTTATGGGTGGTGGACAGTGGAGCATCCCACTGCATCACGAGAGATAAGACAAAGTTTATAAAAATGTCTACAAGCTCTCAACGTATATCACTTGCCAATGGTTGGCACCTCAAGGCCAAGGGTGAAGGTATTGCTTATTGTCCATGTTTAAACCAGAATATAAAAATGTTATATGTACCACAGTTAAAGATGAACTTACTTTCTGTAAGAGTATTAGATAAACTAGGATATGTGGTTACATTTAAGAATAATAAGTGCATACTGGAAAAAGATAACAAAAAGGTAACTGCAGCTTTAAATGGAGCATTATATGTCTTACATGACAGTAAGAAAGGGGAGGCACAGACTGTATTTAATAATATCAAGCCTCATGATGAATGTATCCATTTATTGCATAGGCGTTTGGGGCATGTGAATTTTAAAATGCTAAAACGTACAGTAGAGTTATCTGAAGGTATAAGGTTAAAACCCTGTGATAAGTATTTGCGTTGTAATGTCTGTTGTGAAGATAAGAGTAAAATATTGCCTGCAAATAGGCTAAATGGTTTTAAAACTAAAGAACCTTTAGAAGTAGTATTTGCAGACATTATTGGTCCAAAGAAACCCAGTATGGGGGGTGCTCGATATATACTGAGCATTATGGACCATTACTCTAGATATGGGTTTTGCTACCTAATGAAAAGCAAAACTGAAACATATCAACATTTCTTCAACTGGTTAAAGTTTGCAGAAAGAAAAACTAAACGGCAACTAATAACCTTGGTGACAGATAATGGTACGGAATTTGTTAATAGCAAATTCCAGAATAGATTAAAGGCAGCTGGTATAGAGCACAAAAAATCTGCACCATACAGACCACAACACAATGCATTTATAGAGAGAAGAGGCCAAACACTACAGGCAATGGTTAGAACAATATTAACTGATTCTGGATTACCTGATTCTTTGTGGGGGGAGGCTGCAATGTGTGCAAATAACTTATTGAACAACGTAGTTAACTCAACTACTGGTGAAATACCATTCACCATGTGGCATGGCAGGAAGCCTGATCTGAGTTACCTGCACACATTTGGTGCACCAGCATGGGTGCATATCCCTAAACAACTCAGGCGTAAAGGGCAACATAGAGCTAAACAATTATTCTTCGTTGGTTACCAAGCTAACCATAGGGCATATAGATTTTGGGAGAAAGGCACATCTAGAGTGTTATGTAGTGCCAATGCCCAATTTCTAGAGCACGTAGGATGGGATAAGTTAGAGCAGGATAACAATAACGAGGTGATTATTGAATCATATAAAAATCCCATTAAGTATCCCTGTAACTTTAAAAATAATGTAAAGGAAGAAGTACAGGAAGAAGTACAGCCCCTAGAGGAAGAAATAGCTGAAGATGAGGAACAGGTAGTAACTCAACCAAGCCCAGTAATACCCAGAAGGACTACACGTATATCTAAACCGCCTGAAAGATACCAGGCTAATACAGTGTGCCAGGAAAATAGAATCCCAAATACTGTGGATGAGATAAGAAGATATCCTTCTAAAGAGAAAGAAAATTGGTATGCAGCTATCAATAAGGAATTGAAATCCTTGAAGGATATGAAGGTGTATGAAAACGTGAGATTACCTAGTAATGAAAAACCCATTGGCTGCAGATGGATTTTTAAAATAAAAACAGATAAAGATGGAAACACAATCCATAAGGCAAGGTTAGTAGCCCAAGGCTTTAGACAAAGTGCAAAAGACTATGATGAAGTATTTGCACCTAGTCTGAAAGCAGCAACGTTAAGGGCAGCATTAGTGTGGGCAGCAAGCAAGCAATATATAGTTAACCATTTAGATGTGGAAACTGCTTACTTGCATGCTCCACTAAGACATACTGTGTATATGAAAAGGCCTAATGGATTTAAAGGAGACAATAATAATGATTGTTGGTTGTTAAAGAAGAGCCTCTATGGTCTTAAACAATCGGGCTATGAATGGAACCAGTATATTGTGAAGGAACTGAACAATATAGGGTTTAAAGCTGGTTTAGCCAACCCATGTCTATTTAAGAGAGAAAAGAATGGGAAGATATCATTATTATTGTTGTTTACTGATGATATTGCTCTGATAACTAAGACTAATGATGAAGCAAATGAAATAATTACATCATTAGCCAAGAAAATAAAAATCAAGCAATTAGGGGAGATAAAGAGATATCTAGGTTTGAATATACTGAGAACACAGAAAGGTTTTAGGATATCTCAGGAAGATAAGATATCTAAATTGCTAATAGATTATAAGATGGAACTTTGTAAGCCTGCAAAGACTCCAATGAGTCAGGATATTTGCAAAATGGATACACAAAGTCCCAAATGTGATAAGGAACTGTATCAATCTTTGATTGGTAGCTTATCATATATTAGCAATTGGTCAAGGCCAGATATTGTTTTTAGTATTAATCAGCTGGCACGACACAATAATGATCCGCTTCAATGTCACTGGATAGCATTGAAAAGAATCCTAAGATATCTTAAAGGAACATTACACCATGCACTGTATTTAGAACCAAAAGGTGATCTCATATTGAGTGCTTATGCAGATGCTAGTTTTGCAGCAGAAAGAGATACTAGAAAGTCGACTTCAGGAACAGCCATAATGCTGGGTAAGACATTAATAGGCTGGAAGTCAATAAGGCAACAGCATATAAGTTTGTCTACTATGGAGGCAGAATTCTCCTGTTTATCTTTATTGTGTACTGAGTTAATTATGTACAAACAAATGTTGAAGGATATGGTTATAAATGTAAATTACCCTATAGTTGTACATGAAGATAATCAGGCAGCAATTCAAATGGCCACTAATATTGCAGTTAAAACGAGAAGTAAACATACAGATTTGAGATATCTGAATGTAAGACAATCTGTAAATAGTAAAATAATACAGCTAGAGTACTGTATGTCGGAGGACAATATAGCTGATAATTTTACTAAAGCCCAAGGTGCCATCAAGCACCTAGAGAGTTGTGAAAAATATGGGTTCAGATTGTGAAGGCATTATATATTCATGTCACCCAAAAGGGGAGTATGTTGGGTATATGAATACTCCAACTGGTTTGGGTGAATGAATATATAAAACCTAGTTTTAAGTGTTTGCAGCTTTAAGCTCAAAACTGCAATGTCATTGCATAATTATGGGTGCGGTTGTAAGCTGCAATAATAGGCAGTGAGAGAGACGTAACACTTCCTGGTTTCGAGTCCCTGATTCCTGATTCCTGGTTCCTGGTGTTACTGGTCTCTGGTCTGTCTGCTGTCTGTCTGCCTACTACTGTTTCCTCCTGTATGAGATGTCTACTGTGCAAGATACTTCTCTCAACTGAACACAAGGACTGTTTGCTTGGTGAGCTGTGGATTCAGCATTGTCTTTGAGAGAAAGGTATCAGAAGAAGAAGATTAACAAGCAGATAAAGACATTGTATTTACTGTTTAAAAGACTAGGTAACTGGATTGATAAACTGGATACTGACATATGGACTGAATGACTATTCTTAATCTCTGTGTGAATTAAATATCTATTTACAACCACAAACAGTGTTTTTGTCTCAAGTGTGTGTATACTCTTGGGCCCAGCCTCACTCTCATTTGGCTGCCTGGCTTGACTGCTGCTGTGCACTCAGCTCGGGGTTTTATCCCCAAACACTAACACAATCTGATCATGATTCCTTTTAAGTTTTCCCAATGTCAGAATTTCTCAGTGCCTCAAAAACCCATTCTTAGAAGCTAGCAAGAAAAGAAAAGAAAACAACAACAACACAAGAGTAGAACAAAACAAAAAAACAAAAAATCTCATGATGGATTTGTCCTCTGAGATGTAGGATCTTTTCTCCAATCAAAGTGTAATGAATATGATTACATGGCCTCCAGAGATACCATTTCAAAGATTATAAGATTGTAATGTTGATTAATAAGACGATGGAAAAAAAGGTGAAAGAAACACTTACTATTTTCACGTTCTAATTATTGGGGTATTAAGATAATAAAAGAAAATTAAAAAAACCAGAAATAATAAACATTAATTGAAAAATTATCTTGTTTGCCTGTGTGTTGGAATTAATACTACGATAACATTAATCCACATTCATCATTCAAACTAAGCTCTAGAGGACAGGAAGGATTAAATACTAGTGCTCATTAAAATTACCCTGTCTGGGCTCCAACAAATCCACCCTCATTCAAATCAAAAGTCTCTAGCCACATCTCAGAGAAAAGAAATTGGATTTATTAGAAGTGGCCATGTTGGTGATTAGCTGGGTACAGCGATACTAAATCACATCATACACTTGCCCCTTGACCCTGATCTTCCCCCCACCCCCTGGATGTGACTTCTCCAATGAGACACATCCGTCTCCAAGAGTTATCCACCATGCTCTCCAATAACCTTCTTACTCTCCGACAACTTTGGGCTTCTGGGGTGATTATCTAGGCATTTCAGGAATGCCTTATTTTCCCTCACTCCCTTTTTTGGGCAGCTAAAGAAACCAAAGGACCAAAGGAGTATCTTTTTAGTTGACATACCCAACTGCCAAACTCAATATATAAATTCAGAATTAGATGAGAAGGAAAGCCTCAAGTTAAGTAATTTGGGGATGATGATGCAAGGAAACATTCTCCCACAACACATGACCCATTTTACAGAGGGATGTTAATAGCTCTTTGGAGTATGCATAACAACTACTACTACTACTACTACTACTACTACTACTATTATTATTATTATTATTATTATTATTATTATTATTATTATTATTATTATTATTTGATACCTAGGATGCTGGCAGCAACCCGTATCAACCATCAGAGTCAGTCAATGATATTTGTGATACATTTTAAATGTTTAAACCTGAGTTTCATGTTTAATGAATAAAAGTTTATACTAATACTAATACTAGAATGAAATGGAAATTATTCTGAAAGTAACTTTCTGATAGAGGACACACAGTTTTTCTGTCTCTATGAAGCATTGTTGAAAGCAATGAAAGAGTTGGTGCTTGATTGTACACTGTTTGAGAATGTATCTCTTCTTTAAGCTTTCTTTGTTATGTGTGGAGAAAGAGAATTGTTTGTGCATATCTGTACGCTAGATGATTAATCAAGGCCATCTGGCTCCTGGTGGACTTTGCCAGCATGAAATGAGTATTGCTCCCTTGTATCGCATGAACAAGATTGGCCATGGCCAAACTGTAGAACATCTGGCTGCAAATGTCACGGAGGTTGACTGAGGCTTCTTTATTTTGCCAATGAAATATCACTTGATATTTGAAGTCACATGAGAAAGATCTGATTCTGCAAATGAGTCTTCTCTGATTTGAAATCCTCCAATACATGTTATCCATCAAGGGGGGAATCTTGGAATTTATAATCCTGACATATCTGCAAAGCTAGGATTGGCCACTGAGATAAAATAATATTACCTCAGTGATAATATAGTAAGATAAAATAATAATGTCTCAGATAAAATATGAATTGAAGAAAAAAAATGTGAATAATAGATGAGAAAAACCCCTGCTTTCCAAGCCTAATTTTTATTATTTTTGCAAGTAAATGGTTCTGTTTAAGAATTAGTTTTGGTGTTAAGTTAATAACAGACTTGCAAAAGTTTAGTGAACTTCCCTGTCAAGGAAATACATTCGTGTAAGAGGCTTGTGATCTGATGAACAAGCAAAATAAGATGAAAAACTACATCAAAATTGGGCATCAAAATGGTAGGAAGTTGAAGCCCATTTCTTTTCAATAATGAGTCTCAAAAATATCACATCCACATAAAAGAATAAGGCTTGAAACTGACACAATTGCATACACCATTTTGACAGTGTTAATCTCTGTCTCCTGTGGACTTTCTTTAGATTTTCTCTGTGATTTTAAATTGAGCTAAGGAAGCTTCAATATCTATTCAAGAAAATAAGATCTTCCTGCATTTGAAATAGCTTCCTGCTGTGTGTGGTTATTGTAGCGCAAACATCTCTCTTAAAAATTACTTAGCAACTTTGTTGGCATTTGAATTGGAAATTAGATTTCTCTGACTCCAGCTGAGTAGAAAATCTATACACATTTGATTAATGGACTTGGACATCAGGAAGTTGCTATGCATCAGCAAGGCTGTTACATGGGAATAGTAAGGGTATGTGATGCTACTAATGGCCTGGGAAAGAGAGCAGAGTAGAAATGAAAGAAATAAGATACTTGATTACGTCATCTGAAACAGGTGAAACCTTTGTTTTCATAATAAAAATGTAAGTTATATGGATAGGCTATACATGCTTTGAAAATGAGAAAGTACTTCATATTTTGCATAAACAAAACACCTCTTTGTTGTTGTCAATCAACATTTTTTCAGGCTTCTACAACTGTCCCTAGAAAGGGATCTGGTACTCTTAAGAGTTGCATCAACTGTAATGGGTTTCTTGTGAAATCTGAAAAACGTTGACCTGCTTTCATGAAAAGCAGAGAGATGTTGCATTTGTGAAGTCCAAAATACTTTTTCCTAATAATTTTTGAAGTGTTCACTGGGCTGGTAGAGGAGACACACAAAAGGATGAAGGTTTGTACAGTATGTGAACAGATCTCATTATACTATCTATCTTAATAAGTGGATCAATAATGGAACAATGAATTGTTGAAAATGAACTTTCCATGAAATTATAGTAGTTAGCATAGTAACCAATAAATCATTGTAATTTTAGGTACCTAAGACACATACCTAAGAATAACCACCACTGCACTTTTTTCTGGAGTTGGTGGCTCTATTAAATCTAAATCATCATCATCATCATCATCATCATCTGATTTTCTTGAGATCAGTGATAGTAAAAAAAAAAAGATCTGAAAATCAACATAATAGTAGTTTCTATTCAAGGTCACTTTCCCATTATTTTGCCAAACTATGCTCTATTTGCTGTTGGAATTCAGCAATAAGCTATCTTGTTTTGGGGCATGCAGGATGGTTGTTTTTAATTATTACAATTAATAATATACAGTTATCACGTTGTTTTATAATAATTATTTTTATTCACAAATGTTTCCTCCCCCCCCCCCGCTTTTGCTACTACCTTCTTTAACGTGCTACTCCCTGTCCCCCCTAAAATTAGCATCTTTACATTATGAAAAACAATCTGAAGGCTTTATCTAATGAAAACTTTAAAAATATTACTAGTTATATTCATCTTTTAGAATTGACGGTGAAGATGTTGAAGTAGTGGATAGCTTCTGTCTTTTAGGATCAGCCATTAACAACATGGAACAAGCAGTCAAGAAATATGCCACAGACTAGCCCTTGGTAGAGCAGCCACAAAAATCTTGGAAAAGATATACAGCTGCTGCCAAGTATCTACACTTACAAAGATCAGAATTACACAGGCCGTGGTATTCCCTCCTCTATGGAAGTGAAAGTGAGACTTTGAAGAAGCAGAATATGAAGATTATTGTTGGTTTTGGTTTCTGAGAAGACTCCTGAGAATACTATGGACAGTCAAGAAAACAAACAAATGGATCATCCAATCAAATGAGGCACAAATGACCAGGGTCAAAATTTATCCTTTTTGGAACACATTATATAAACACTCAGCTGCCTGAAGAAGGCTGTAATGCTGGGATAGGTGGAAGGTAAGAAAATAACATAATGGAAGAGTTCACTGTTGGAATTCCTGAAATAATAGTTTATGACAGATCATCATAAAGAAAATCTATACAAGAGTTAACACCTACATTATGGCACATGATCCGATACTCAATTTACACAGGCTGGCTTTAGGCTGAAGCTGAGCCTGAGGAAAAGTAAAGGCGTTTCTGTGGATTTTATTTTGATAGTTATTGCCGACTATTGAGGGTGGTGCTCATGTCCATTTCAAGGCCATTGAGCTAGCGCTGCTTGAAGAATTTCTGCAGTTATGTGACCAGCATGATGTCACAGAGTGCTGTTACCTCCCCACCAAAGTGGTACCTATTTATCTACTTGCGATTGCATGGTTTTGAACTGGGGGGTTGGCAGGAGCTGGGGCGAAGATGGGAGTTCACCCCTTTGTGTGGCACTCGGGTCTTGAACCAGGGTGGCTGGCTTTCCAGCTGAAAAGCCCAGCATCTTAATCACTGAAACCACCATGCCAACCTGAAGCTGAATAGGCACTGGCATAATGCATGAAATCTTACGGGGTGCCAGTGCCTTTCTTTCAAATCATTTTGAAAATGCAAGTCTTGGTATTGGTGAGAGATGGTGCCATTAGTCAATGTCCCTAGGAATGCCATACACAGTTGAGCCAGCACTGATCTTACATTCCCATAGCTGAGAGATCATGATTATGCAGTTCCTGCCCCTCCCCCTATTCTCTGTTCATTTCCATATCCTGTTTCTGCCCATATACTTACATTTATTGTGCCTGATTATAGATCTTTTTTGTTTTTGTTTTTACAGCTCCTAGAGGCTACTGTAATAATTATTTACTGAACATATTGATACTGTGGGATACTATGCTTTTCACTCACCCAAAATCAGAGGTTGCAAATCAGTAACGCAATGGCATCATTTATATGCCTCTATAGAGAGCCATAGAGATGGCTTTGAGGGAAATATTCTGAAAGGGTTCCATAAACAAAAAGGCAGAAGCATTCCTTGACCTCCAGAAAGGAGATAGGAGAAAGGAGATAGTATTAGGAAGAAACTCAAGGTGAGTCCTTATACTCCTATTGGAGTATAAGAGGGAGAAGAGGAAAAATACAACTACAGTTATAAGATTCTGTTAATATAATGTTTATTCTAGTTCTGGTGGAGTCTTATTCCTGATTCCTGATCTGGACAATCTCAAAGGACTGATAGTGCCATGGTTTCAGCTAGGTAGTTTTCTGAAAATGCTTTCTCTCAATTTTGTTTGATGTTCTATTCTATACAGCACTGAAGAAAGGATGGGGACCTCATGGATCCTTTTGAATGTTTGCTTCATTTGTCCTTTTCCCAACAATTAGGATTTCATTTATAATAATCTTCATATTAGGCAAAGACTCTGTTTTAACCTAAGAGCTTAGTTGAATTTCCCCCTGAAATAATTCAAGTCCATCCCCATCTGAAGGCATGGCAATTTATATCTAGTAGGAAGTATAAATTTTCATGACCCATTCAAACAAATTTACATGGCAGAAACCAATGCTGATATCACAGGTGGAATACTTGAGCAGGTCAGGTCAAGATAATCACAGACAGACACTGGATAATGGTCATAAATGAAGGTTGGTAACTTTTGTTGTTTGGGGATTTGTAAGCATAAGGCTACATTTCCCCACTCAAGTGTTTCTCAACCTTGGTAATTTTAAGACATGTGAAGTTCAACTCCTAGAAGTCCTGAGTAAGCATGCTGGCTGAAGAATTCTGAGAACTGAGGTCCACATATTGTCAAGGTTGAGAAACACTGCCCTAGTGTTTTCTGGATTGGATGTGGCAAGGGCTCAGAGTGATGGCCTTATCTTCTATATTCTCTTCAGAATCTGTAGTCTCCCACACTGCTTTCACTTATCTGTTCTTCTGAGCATACTCTGAAAATAGCTCAGTTAATAACATTTCAGAAAAACTGTTGTCCTATCTCTTCTAAAAACCTCCGGTGTCAACTTCTTAAAAGCAAGTCATTCTACTGATTAATTATTCTAAGAGGAAATGATTCCACTGATGAATTGTTCTAAGAAGGAACTGAAATAAGAAAAAGAGACATTCCATTAGACCAGGGGTGTGAAACTCATGGCCTCAAGCCCGGATGCATCATGCACTGGCCATGCCCACCCCTGGTTTAGCGAAGGGGAAAAAGTTGTGGTACGTCATGTGACAACAATGTGTCATCATGAGTTTGACACCCCTGCATTAGACCCAATAAAAAACTAAATTATCAGTATAGTGGCTAAGGTAGGATTTGAGCAGGAGAAGCCCAGTTGCAAGTCCTGATTTGATTCCAGAGTTCTCTGGATGAATGTGGGCCAGATGCAGCCTATCTCATTGGATTGCTCTTTTAGGGTAAAGCAAGAGGCACAATTATGTAGGTCACTTTGAGCTCTCAGCAGTTTTATTCATCTACTGAACCCTTCCCAAGGACCTGGGATAGGCAGATGTTGTTGTTGTTCAATAATATTAAAGGTATCATTGCAAGATGTAAGCTGTTCCAAGCAAAGCTGCCTTTTGCAATTGACTGATGATAATTTTGTCAATGCCGTTGGTGTTCAAGGGGTGCTCCAGTTGTATTGGGATTGCACTCAAGATACCTATTACTATTGGTACTATTTTTGCTTTATTATTATTATCAACTACTACTATTACTGTTAATGCGTTATATGTATCTTCTCTGGGTTGTCATTAAATAACACGTACCATTTTTTAAACCTGGTACATGAACTCTGGTTTCTCTTCCCTTTTTTCTTTTATTTCTAGAATGTTAAGGTTTTGAGCAAAGGCTGTCTTTTTGTTCACTGCTTTTTTATGTAAATTTTTAATCTTTTTCTTTTCACATAGAATTCAAGGTGGCAAGCATACTACTCCTTCCCCCTCCTATTTTACTCACAACAGCCTGGTGTTCTTCCTGTGTCAACTCACAAAGCTCAGAAGAATTGCTGATACAGTTCTATTGAAAAATTATTGAAGCTGTGATTTGTACCCTCATAACTGTTTGGCACATCAATCAAAAAGGACAGGTACAGACTTCAACTGATAGTTGGGATTGCAGAAAAAGCAACTGCAATCAACCTATCTTCCATTGAATACTATATACTGCATGGCTCAGAAAGAGGGCTGAGAAAATATTTACATCCTGGATATGAACTGTTTCAACTTCTGTCCTTAGGACACCATCATAGGGCATTGCATGTCAATACAACTAGACACAAAGATGGGTTTTTCCCCCTGTGCCATCACTCAACTAAACACATAATTCCCACAGCATGTTCTTATGCCTACAGATATTTACCCATGTAGTAGGCTGTATTGCTATTATCTTTCTCATCTCATTTTTCTCATCATCTCATTTTTTTCATATTCTCATCTTTCCTACCTTCTCCTATTGATACATTATAGTTTATCAATTGTTGTTTGTATCTTATGATTAATGATTGTAACTATGATTTATGATCTATGATCTATCACTTTGTTTTTTGTATGTACACTGAGATACTCCAAAAACAAAATCCTTGTGTATCCAATCACACTTGGCCAATAAAGAATTCTATTCTATTCTGTTCTGAAAGAGGTGACTGGTCAAAAATCATTCAGCTGACTTTCATGCCTAAAGCAGGACTAGAATTTCTAGGCCAACATCTTAACCACCATACCAAACTGGCTTGTACTTATTTTCCTTGCAAGTGATGTGCTCTGAGACCCTTTCTATCTGAAGAACATGATAAACATGCTTAAGACCAATAAGCAAATAATAATTATCTATGAAAATAGCCATTGAATTTCGTTCAATTTTGCCTTTTTAACAGCATCTGACAAGAGCCAATTATCATAAGCACAGTTCTATTGGAAAGCCTTGCCAGTATAATTAACTCTAATCAGTGTAAACAAAGACAACATCAGTAGACACTACAGATATTTATGAATTTATTTTTACCAAATCAAGAGTAAGCCAAAATTACCCTTAACTTCCTAGTTCCATAAATTATTTCTGTTGAAATATAAAACACAGCTGGATTTTAGAAAACACATGTCAGTATCGAGCTAAGGCACCGTACGCAAGATTTCAATAAATTAACTGTATTTACATTAGGAAACCAAGACTTCTAGCCAAGACTTTGGCCAAAGGCCATGGTAACTCTGGGAAGAGAAAACAGTGGGCAGCTCAGATGTCAGACTCTAAGCCAGAATGTTTCCCATTAAAAGTACTGTTTATATATTAATCAATGTACAAAGTGTTTTTACAAAATAAAAATCCCTTAAACCTGCCAACGACAGGGAGATATTAGAAGAAGGGAAAGATGATGGGACAGGAATAGATGCTAGGGAAGAATACACAGTATTTTCTGTTAGGGCTGGCATGTAGCAAGGGTTGAAGACCATGTGCAAAATGCTCAGTTTTGAAGGGGGAATTGAGGCAAAGAAGAGTGATAGCACCACACAGTTGTGTGTTTTCCCCAAGAGACCAATCTACTTCTAAGGAACAGCAAGGAACAAGGGTGAAGGACGGAAGATCGTTTTGAACTCAATGGCTATTCAGAACTTATAAATCTTATAAATAAATTAATAAATTGCAGCTTGGCTTGACTATGGGCAGACAAGAGAGAAATCCTAACCAAATAGGCTTCCATTGCTCCCGAGGTGGAACTACAGTGTAGCAGATCCTGCCTTAGCAATCCACTGCTAAACTAGGTATCACAGCTCCTTCTGCTCCAGGCCTGGTTTTATTTATTTATCAATCAAATGTATATGATTAATGCAGAAGTTTTAGAATGATTAATGTCAGAGTTATAGGGGTAATAGGAGAATTAATAATAGAGGAGAGCCAGTTTGGTCTGGTGGTTAAGGTATGAACCTAGAAATTTGGAGACTGTGAGTTCCAGCCCTACCTTAGGCCTGAATGCCAGCTGAGTGACTTAGGTAAGGTGACCAATCATCCTCCTTTAGGGAGAACAGTCCTCCTTTTGTAAGTTCTGTCCTCTCTCAAAAAGTGTCCTCCTACATGTCCTCCTTTTTGATATTTGAAGACTAATCTGTAAATCTTCGTATTTGATCAATGCCAAACCTATCTGTTGTGTGTGATGCGATGTATTTGTATTTGACATGACGATTCGTCAAGGCTCAGTACAGTGCGGCGAGATGCGATTATGAGATGCATGCACTCCACACAGGAGAATTGTTTTGAGAGAGTGCGCCACACGCAAGAGTGTGCCATGCGCAAGTGGCTTTGTTTTTTCTTCTTCAATTTATTTGTGTCCTCCTTTTCATTGTAAAAAAGTTGGTCACCTTACTTAAGGCCAGTCACTCTCTCTAAACCCAACCCACCTCACAGGGTTGTTGTGAAAAAAGGAGGAGAAGGAATATTATGTATGTTCACTGCCTTGAATTACCTGTAAAATAATAATTTTATGGGGAAAATGGGAAAATATTTAAATAATAAATATGGCTACCCACCTCATGAAAAGTGGCTCTGAGTGGCATACTATACAACAATCCAAACAAACAGTAGAAACATAAAACAGTCATTATCAAAAGCTATTATAAAATAATTATTTAAAAAGTATTAATAACTATGATTCAATAACTCACAATTTGCCAGAGCAGGATAGTATATATGTTCTCAGCATGTTTAATCACGCTTCCCAAAAGAATATAGCGGAAAAATAAATTAGAGATATGTATCTAAAAAAAGAAACCATCTCTAGTAAATGAGGTACAGTACAACTTGCCCATTTCCCTTATAAAATAAGAGGACTAATTTATAGATCTATTTAGAGTTTCACATTAAAGTGACATGTTTGCCTTTTATAGCATGTAGACTTTATACACCTTTGGTAATTCTTCCCTGAATTTCATTTAAAGTACGAAAAATTAGAGAAACAATTTATGAACCAAAAAGAAGAACCTCCAGGTCACACAAAACCTATAAATTAATATTACATATCATAGTTCTAACCATACTCCAGTGAATGCTTTTGTTGATATTTTTTCATATATCCTTTTGTATATCCCTTACTATGCATAATGGAACTTTGTGTGTGACAAAAATGGAAAGTGAAATAGGGACATCCTGTGTAATGGATGCAGTAATGGATACACAGAGAAAGTCCTCATAGGTATATTTAAATATTTATATATTTAAATTGTCAGCACTGCAGAGCACGTAAAGTATATGGATATTAAAATCAATTATCTCTCAGTCACTCTTTAATTCTCATGCATTTTTAAATGAAATGCATGTTATCCAGATTCTTAACAAAAAATATAAATTGGTTCCCTATTCTGTTCAAGGACATTAACAGATTCTGAGAATGACCCATAGTCATTCAATTAGTCATTCAACCCCCTGCTGATTATTGCATTCATTGATTAAGAGAAATTACCATGCTGATTATTACATTTATAGCCTAAAAATTTGGGCTAGACTTCTATAACTTGAAGTCACCTAAATGTTCAGAACTACAGTTCTCATCATTTTCAATCAGCAAGGTGTAAGATAGCTTCTATTTTCTCAGCTATCTCTTATAAACATTTTATTATTCTGATTAGCCTTAATGAGGACTTTCTAGAACTATAGTTATCTATTTATATACATAAATACATAGGCATGTTATGTATAAAACAGCTATGCACAAAAAATGCTTTTGTTGCGAAAAAGGGAGCCTTCATGTTTGTTAAAAACTGCCCTTCCCAAATTTCTTCATACATGTTTATAGTGAAAATTGAAAATAGAAAGAAATTATTAGACTAAATGGATTGTGTTATAAAAAATATAATAAAGTATATGAATTATTTTGCTATGAATTGTTTTGCTACTTCAAAAGAACGGGACAAAGAATGACAGCATCGTAAAGGTGAACCTGAGGTCGCTTAAAGTAGACAGAAAATGTCAAGACATATCCATAGAAAAAATGCTCAAAGCGATTGATGTACACATGGAGATCTGAAAACAGAATAAGCAATGTTCTCTGTTGCCTTGACATAAACACTTTCTCTGTCTACTGGAAGATGCTAAGTATTTTTGAACTATAAAAATGTGGTGGTTGCACTAGTGACAATATATGTCACATTCTGAGGGACTAATAGTTCAGAAGGTCTATTGTTTTTACTTACTTTTGTTTATTTTTATCTCACCTTTATAATTTTTATAAATCACCCAAGGTGGCAAACCTACCTAATGCTCCTTCTTCCTCCTAAAAGTCACCCAGTCATGTCTAAGGCAGGACTGTTCTGACCCAGGCTTCATCAGACTTAATAAAACACAAACTGAATTTAAAAATAAAACCATTTTAAATGCGATGCTGGGAATTACTTGCATTCCCAGCCAAAAGTCATTAGACACAGTTCCTCCAGATACGAGCCTTCTTTTCAGTGCTGTTGAATGCTGCCAAGAAACAGAAGTCCAGCTGAGGCTAACATAAACCAACACAAAAACCTAGAGAAAAACCGACCAGAGTACAAAGCTTCAGGAAGGATGTGGAGATTACTGAACTACTTTGCTTCCTGCACAGCTCTTTGTCATTGAGGACTGACTTTTATCCCTGTTGGGAAGGGCAATCACCTCCCAGCCTCACTCCCGAGTCGCCCCTTCTGCTTCAGCTGCTCTCACCCTCTAGCAGCTATGCACACACGCGTACTGGGAACAGGCTCTCCATGGTCCTCTGCTTCGCTACTTCCAGACTCCGAAGGCTCCAGAGGCAGCACCCCACTCCCAGATGGTCCTGGTCTCATCTCTGCATTGGATGCAGAACCCTCGTCCAAGTCCTCGCCAGATTCCCTGACTGGTTCCCTTTTGTCCGATACCTCTGCCGTCTGCACCGGCTGCCGGCGAACCACAACAAGGACTAAAACTCACGGTCTCCTGATTTTTAATCTGATACCTTAACCACTAGAGCAAACTGGTTTACAGGGAGTCCTCAGCTTACAACCATTCATTTAGTGACCATTCAAAGTTAAAACGGCACTGAAAAAAGTGACTTATGACCATTGTTCATACACTTAAAACCATGGCAGCATTCCCATGGCTACATGATCCAAATTCTGATGCTTGGCAACTGATTCATATTAATGACAGTTTCAGTGATCCTGTAATCAGCATTTGTGACCTTCTGACAAGCAAAGTCAGTGGGGGGAGCCAGATTCACTTAACAACCATGTTACTAATTTAACAACTGCAGTGATTCATTTAACAACTTGGGTGAGAAAGGTAGTAAAAATGGGGCAAAACTCTCTTAACAAATGTCTCACTTAGCAACAGAAATTTGGGGCTCAGTTGTGGTCATAAGTCAAAGACCACCTGTGTTTTTATTTTATGATTATTTTATCTTTAGTTTGATTGGTTGCAGATGAATTTGCCATTTAACCCACCTATCAAAGAACTTCCTGAAGAACTCAGGTAGGGATGGTGGCATTATTGCAGGATATAAGCTGTTCAAAGTAAAGCTGTCTTTTGCAATTGACAGAGAGATTTTCTCAATGTTGGTAGTATTCAAGTGGTCTTTGTTTTCAGTAAATTGGGAACAGATTATCCTTGAGAAGGTTTACCTTCGTAGTCCTTAAGAGAGCACATAACCATTCAATCCATCCATATGCAGCATCAATTATATGACACTGTTGTGATAAAAAGAAGTACATCCAACAAGCTCAAAATAGAAGAGGAAAAAAAATGCAATGACTGATCTTGGGGCTAGTTTCATTGATCAGGATGTGCCTGTGCCCCAAATCAAAACTTTATTTCCATTTTATCTATTATTAATCATTAGCGAGATGAGGGATTATATCCGGTCTTTAACCAAATAGGAAATACTGCATTTGGAAACCAGGAAGCAACCTACTTCAGATCAAATGAAAAACCAATGTGGCTTTCAAAAATATGCTGATAGAAGCCAATCACAAACCATCCCATTACTTAAGCCAAGCTTCCCAATGCACATAGGACCACAAAAGATTTAATTAACCACAATGGAACCCACATTGTAAGGAATAGCAAATTATGTCTAACCAGGTTGCCTAACAAGCATATGCCATCGCTATCTCTATATAATAGCTGTCTTACTTTCATTATGAATGACAAAATAATGAATGCCATAACATGCTAACATTTTTTTCAGAAGAGCATTTAAGAATTCTTTACCATTATCTCGTTTAGAAGATATTCTGGAAGGCAATAGCTACTTCACACCTTGACTAATCTGATAAAGGCATGTCAATAACTGTAAAGATGAACTTTTTCCGTGATCACTGTATCACTGGGATAGGCAGCATAGCAATTTAAATAAATAAATAAGAAGTAAAACCCACTGAATTCAATGAGTCTTCCTTCCAGTTTATTGGAACTAGGAGTGGAATTGTATTTTCACATGCAGTTTTAATCAATGCCTTGCCGTCAAGGCATGAGCAATGGAAGATAACTAACTAATTAAGAGTTGTTAACCTAATCCTATGTAGCTTTTTCACACTACTTTTAATATCACACTACTAACTAGAGCATACAAAAAATTTGCTAGACCAATACTCGAATACAGGTCATCAGTCTGGAACCCACATTACGTATCTGATATTAGCACAGTTGAGAAAGACCAGAAATATTTTACAAGAAGAGTTCTCCACTCCTCTACTTGTTGTAGAATACCTTATGCCACCAGACTTAAAATTCTAGACCTAGAAAACCTTGAATTACGCTGTCTTCAGTCTGATCTAAGTATGGTATATAAAGTCATACATTATAATGACTTACCTGTCAATGAATACTTCAGCTTTAACCATAACAACACAAGAACACACAATAGATACAAACTCAAGGTTAACCACACCACACTTGATTGCAGGAAATACGACTTCAGCAAGAGAGTGGTCAATGTCTGGAATACTCTACCTGACTCTGTGGTTTCTTCCCCAAACCCCAAAAACTTTAACCTTAGACTGTCTACTATTGATCGCACCCCTTTCCTAAGAGGTCTGTAGGGAGTGTGCATAAGCGCACCAACGTGCCTACCGTCCCTATCCTATTGTTTCTTTTATTTTTCTTATATGTACCCATTTCATGTATTCATAACTATGTATATACTTATACCTATTATCTTGTAAGCAATTGACAAATCAAAATAAATCAAAATAAAATAACTTCTCAGTTAGCTGTATGGGCCTGATTTTAATATGGATGCTTTTAAAAGCCTGAGAACAATTTAAGTTAAAGTAAGTGGAAAATTGATTCAAGCTATGTTAGAGACATTTAAACTATAGATGCAGAACATAAATACTTTTCATCTATTAATATAATATTTTCCAGGAAATATTTAGTTTTTTTCCACCATTTAATTATTTATCGCTCCAGCAATAATTTTCTACACAAGAATTGGAGAGATTAGGTAAAGGTTGTGGTGGAGTCTTTATTCACTCCTAGCAGTGGTGTGCTTTCTTCTCAAGAGTCCCCTTGTGTGGAAGGTTGTTTGAGAAGGTAGATGGATAGAAGTTGTAGAAGCACTTGGAGGAAATTGGTGATCAGGACCTATTTCAGCCAAATTTAAGGTCAAGATATAGTATAGAGATAATATTGGTAGTGCTTGTGGGTAATCTGTGGTGGGCCTGGGATGGGGACATTCATCCTTGTGCTTCTTGATCTCTTGGCAGCTTTCTATACCATTGATCATTGAGGAATGGACTGGCTTCAAGGGCTTGGGAATAGGGGAATATTGTGCTGCAGTGGCTCACCTTCTTCCTCAGTTCACCTTCTTCCTTGATTCCAGTGGATGATTCCCCAGAAGGTAAGAGATTACATCCACACCTGTGGAGTACTTCAATGTTCAATGCTGTTATTCCCTCTTTTGAATATCTACAGTATATGAAACTACTGGGTGAGGTCATCATTCAGTTTGGGATTTGGTACAGTACATTGATGATACCTAATTGTACATCTCAACCAGGATTGGGCAGGTAAAGCTATCAATTTACTAAACTGACCCGCCTCTGGAGGCTAGTTGGGTCTAGATGGGGAAGAACAGATTGGTTCAATCTTGACAAGGCTAGCTATGGCTCTTTGAGCATGTTAACCTTTGGTCTTAAATGGGGCTGCATTTCCCCAGTTAAGGTTAGTGTATAGCTTGGGGATCCTTGTGGACTCATAGTTAATGTTCGAAGGATGGGAGGCCTTTTCTCATTCATGAGGCCCTATAATTGGTTACAAATTCAGGGGTGTCAAACTGGCATCCCGCAGGCCAGATGCATCATGTGCAGGCCACACCCACTTCAGCTCCAAAAGGGAAAAAATGTTTCAAAACGTCACATGATGGCAATGTGATGCCATAAGTTAAACATCCGTAGTTACACTGGTCTATAATCACACAGTTGGATCTGGGTATTGGCCATCACCTGCAAAGTCTTCAGAGCATGAAGTTTGGCCATCTCAGGAAATGCCTATCTCCAGTTCTTCCTGCCCATCAGGCAGAGTGGGTCCATTGAGATACCATTCTTTATCACAGCCCCTGCCCTCTATAACAGCATCCCATGGTACATATATATGACTTCCATTCTGGAAATGTTCTGGAAATCCCTGAAAACCTGGTGCTGTTCCAAAACTCTGAGTTAGCGTATTTGTAGGTCAAAATCATTCCTGAAAGTTATTGATATTGTTTTGTTTAGACAGCCGTTTTTTCAACTGTATATTTGAAATATTGTAAGCTGCCCAGAGCCTTATTTTTTGCGGGGGAGGGGGGGAGGATAGGGGTTTGAATGGCCTCAAAAAATCAACAGAACAATAGCATAAAATAATAAACTATTTCATTCCTACTTCCTACTCCAATTTTCTCCAGCAAGAAAACGCATTAGACTCAGAGACGGTAATTGGTCCCAAATCATCCAGTGAACTTCTATGGCTGAAGGCAGATTTGAACTAAAGTCTCCTCCACCATTGTCCAACACTTAACACCATGCTAGTTGGGATGCATGAGTGAATGAAAATGGAAGAGTAACGAAGAAGTCTTGAGTATCAGTATGAGGTGAGCATTTGATTCATTTTTCTCTTGGACAATAGATCTTCTCAAATTTGGTTTATCAGCTACATTCCCCAAAGGTGAATCAGTTTTCTTTTTTTCTTTTTAAAGAAAAAAGCACATTACTCATTCCTGAACTAAATGAAGCCAGTTTTAGAACGGCTGGCAAACAAGTTGACAATACAACTGTGGAAAGGGTATAAATCTCTCCCCTCCTCTTTGAGGGCATTCATAATTTCTCTCCTTCAAGAGGAGATTTTTTTTAAAAAATGCACAAATTTATATAGCAATGATTAATTCTGCAAAATCAATTAATGTTTATTTTTGAGATTATAGGCTTTTGCCCCATTTTCCAAGACCTTTGAAAGCAGATTAATAGAACATATTTTACCATATCTCCTAATTACTTATCATCTGCCCTTCCCTGCTAAGCAGATTTATCTGTTCATAGGCATTCTCAGCTACTTTGTACACACAAATCATTTTGGACAGTAAATGTACCAAGTGTACATTCCTGGACTCTGAGTCTACTCAAATATAAGCTCTACTGCTCTTGGGTGGAACTTATTCTTCCAAGCATGCATTCTATGAACCGGCAGGTTCACTGTGAGATGAGAAGAGCATCCGATGGGCATTAAATATGGCTGAACTCCTTTGCACAGTGGAGTCTGCATCCAAATAAATGTGCAAGCATCTTAGGCTTAAAATGTTCAGGGACATCCTTTGCTTTCCCCCCATGGAGATAGGGGTGGGTGGGGTTAGACTTAGAAAGCAGCATTTCTTAAAGATTGTATCAAAAACAAAAAACAAAAAACCAGCATGCATTGCAATTTCTATAAAGCACTAATAGAAAGGAGAGAGCCGGCTGAATTAATATTTAAAGCAGGGATTGCAATTTTAAAGCCTGCACAACTCTATGAACACAACAATCATCACAATACATTCAGAAGACGCTCTCCTCACCTCACAGTAACCATTTCCTGGCTTTCTAAAATGCAGCTCAGAAGCGTCTATGACTCAGCAAAGAGATCTGATTTTATTTTTCAGATGGAACTTACCAACACGATAAGACATTAAGGGGAGGTTTGGCTGTCACCATCCAGAGCTGAACGATATCTCTGAAGCAATGCTGCATGCTTCTCCCCCATCTCTTCCTATGCTATGAAAACAGGGAATGTTGGTTTTCATCCAGCAACGAGCAGGGAAAAACAATTCACACAGAATGTCATTTAGAAATTACCATTTTTTTTTTCACACAACATGCTCTGGATCTGGAAAAGGAAAGAAACAAAGAAGAAATTGGATGGGCAGGGAAATGTGAGGCTCGAAAAACTGGAGGCGGGGTGTTTTGTAAACTAGCTTGAAAGTAGCCATCTACTCCCCTTTGGGGGTATTCCAAACATAGAATACTGGTTCAAACATGGTATCAATCCTAGAAGGGTCCCAAAGGTGCTTTTTCAGGAGGCAGCTGGACAGGAGGCAGCTAAAAAGGCACCTTTGGGACAACCATGGCCTGGATGACTGAGAATCTCTACAGACTTAAACTTAGGAGGGGTTTTTAATTTTTACTGAACTTTTGTTTTATTATATAAACATGACAAACTGACCTGATTCATCATTGGCTAAGGTCACGCAGCCAGCTTTGTGTCTAAAGGAGAACTCGTCTCCTGGTTTCTAGCCTGATGCCTTAACTCCAGAGGTAGTTCTGACCAATTCTGGAGAACCGAGAGCAGAAATTTTGAGTAGTTTGGAATATCACCTCTGACTGGTCCCTCCCCCATCTATTCTCTGCCTCCTGAGTCCTAGCTGATCAGCTGGGTCTTCTTTTGTTGCCCTGCACAGGAGAACCGAGCTGAAAAACAGGTTTGTGGGGTGGGGAGGGAATGGGATTTTGCAGTAACCTTTCCCCAGGAGTGGGATGGGAATGGGGATTTTGCAGTATCCTTCCTCTGCCACACCCACCAAGCCTCACCCACAGAACCGGGAGTAAAAAATCTCGAATCCCACCACTGCTTAACTCAGAGGTCCCCAAACTTGGCAAGTTTAAGACTTGTGGACTTCAACTCCCAGAATTCTCCAGTCAGCTATTCTGGCTGCAGAATTCTGGGAGTTGAAGTCCACAAGTCTTAAACTTGCCAAGTTTGGGGACCCCTGCCTTAACTGCTACACCAAACTAGGTCTCTAAATTAGACTTAATATAGAGAAAATAATTTAAAACATCCCAAAGGACATCTTGACTCTTTCCACATAAATGTCATGGGCATCCTTACTCTGGCCCTCACGTCTCAAAAAACTTTTGGGTGAATTTAGCAAACACTTTTATTCTAAACCACAGCTAATTAAAAGGAGCCAATTCAACTCTAGTTTAAAGGCTGCTTTGTTTCAACAAACTCTAGCAGGGTTGAGGATCATACTAAATTGTGATTAAAGGAGAGGTTGAAATTGTGGAGGCTGATGATCTTTTCATGGCTGTGATTGAGGTCATTAAACTAAGGGATGTTTGAGAGTCAAAGGCTCTTAGTTTGATATTATGAGTCAAACCTGATCCAGATTTTTGATCTTGAGATGAGCAATGGAGTTATATAAGTCCCAGAATTTGCCCACCCAATATGACCTGTGTTGAAAATTATGAAAGTCTAGATATTTGGAGGAGTCAGTGATTGGAAAAGCTTAGATGACATGGCTGTGTTTGCACATGACATTCAGTCAAAGGGTGGCTTATTTTGATTTTGTATCAATGTGTTATTTGAACATATCATTCTCACATAATCTGGTGAGAAAATCACTAAAAAGAAGTATGACCACTTATATTTATTTTGGTAGATATCCGGTAATAATAATAAGAAAAACTGAAAAGAGTTTTATAATTATTAAATTTGTTTTTCAACTATTATAATGGCACTTTAACTGGAATGCTGTTAAACTTCCCTGAATCTTCTAATCTTCCCATTCTCTTTTTAAATACAATATATTTGAGGCACCTGCCTAATATACACATTTTATATTCTATAGAAGTGATCATGGAAACGGTATGGATTCATGTATATGAGTTGGGGAAATGGTTGCCTGAGAATAATGTGAATTGTTACCCAAGAAAATTGAAAGGAACCAGGTTGGGATATTCTAGTACAATCAGTCTGAGATACTGATGGGACATTTCGCAAAGGCAAGCAGTGGAACAGTATTTTCTGATTGCCAGACAAGGTTCAAACCTTTTGATAAAGGCTGTGTCACTCACACAATCCTTTCACTGTAAATGTTCAGAAATGAAAAGAGAAATGACAGAATAGTTCTCCCTGTGGGTTCATACAAACTTAGGTCTAATGTGTCCTTCAACACTTATCTGCTTTGAAATGATTACAGTTACTTTGCTGCAGCTTGACAAGGGCAGAAAGAACATTTGTCTCAGATACAAAACCAACTTTTTGCCTTTTGCCCAGCCTCCATTATGTTCAAAATAAGTTTGGCACAAAGTATACATTTTTTGAACTCTGAGTGAAAAGCAAT
Organism: Pseudonaja textilis; assembly: GCF_049901715.1. Taxonomy (NCBI): domain Eukaryota; kingdom Metazoa; phylum Chordata; class Lepidosauria; order Squamata; family Elapidae; genus Pseudonaja; species Pseudonaja textilis. Next base: position 29,900,848 of record NC_141993.1, read on the forward strand.
TTGCGACAAGCCAAAAATAGATCCATCTATTGTGTCGCTGGGTTGGAAGTGACGTTTTGATTGCTGCTTATATAGGAATCCAAATTAAAATCACTTTTGTGTAATGGGCAGTCATATAAATTTGATAAATTTACTTATGTAATGTATATGACTTCCCATCTCACAAAAAGTAACTCTTGGCAGTGTACAACAATGAATTAAAACAACTAATATATACAATTATTATTATTAAAAATATTAAATAGTCATTACTAAAACAAATAAAACTGCAGATGAGACTGAACATCATCCACAGTGATGGAGCCATCATAAAATTTCAACAGTTCCCACAGTATAAACTATGCTGTCCAGACAGTTTATAGTTAGTTAGGAATTGGGAGCTGTCCCCTTAAGGGAATGCATCATGGTAAATGTAGTTAAGGTATCCTGGGAAATGTAGTCCATGTCAGGTGGTCACATCTGTAATCCTGATTGGTCACTGAATTGATCCTTGGTGGGTTGGGGGAGGTTTCTTCACTCTTGCCTGAACCCCAGTAGTGTGCTGGTGCCTCACCCCCTTACTCCTTCATTAGGGGGATAAAAAGAGCACTATCCTTTTACACCATAAAGTCAGTTATGCAGAGAATTGGACATTGAGATGAATCTTGACGTAACCGTGAGTTATATTTGAGGATGCCTGATGAACCAATAAAGAGACTTTTTTTTTTAATAAACAAATTTTATTCAATGGAGTTTAATCAGCTAGTGGCTGTAAAGGCCAGAACAATGACAAAGCCAGATCTTGAAGGACTGAACATTGGCAGGGATAGAGCCAACTTACTTTTGGGATGCTGGGAGAAGGTTCCATAAAATGGGTGCCATGGAAAAGAAGATCCACTTTTTAGGAGCCACCCAAGAGGAGCAGAGATGCCTAGTGGACAGGACCCAGTGGTGGGATTCAACTTTTTTTACCACTGGTTCTGTGGGCATGGCTTAATGGGCATGCTTTGCATGCACACACATGCAGTGGGTTTGATACTGACCTTCTCCTGCAATCTTGCACTCTCCCTGTGTCTTCAACAGCTGACACATGGCAATTTGCTGTACCAAACGAAGCAGCTGAGCTTCAAAAGCAGGAAATAAAAGTCAGTATAGAGCCAGGGCGGGTGAGGGGGCCCAGCAGCTGATCGTTGGAGCAAACCAGTTCACTCACAGATGATCCTTGGAGCTACTGGTTTGGCCGAACCGAGCCAAACTGGTAGAATATCACCACTGCCCAGATCCACAGCATGTTTTCTCTACCAGACCTGATGGGATAGTCTGATGTAACTGAGGAGAGATGATCCCTCAGATAACGTAGTCACATTCTATGAAGGATTTTAAAGATTAAAACCAGCATCTTGAATTGGACCCAGAAGCAAATTGCAGTTCCCCCAATAGAGATGTAACACATGCACAGTTCTAGCACATAATTGCACCAGCTGAAGCTTCCAGAAATTCTTCAATAGCAGCCCCATGAAGAATGCCTTATAGTAGTCCAATCAGGAGATGACTAGGGCATGAAAACTGTGAGCAGAACTCCTAGAAATGGGTGCAACTGTATACAATTGGTGTAAGCAAGGAAGGGTTCAAATAGTCAATACGATGTTGTGGCAGAGCAATGCAAACTCTGCCACTTTTGAATGTGTGTTGATGTTGAACACACATACAAAGAGGCAGGTCTTAGGTGGCGCTGTGCAAATAGTATCTTGCAACATCTGTCAGCATCTGACAGCCCTTCTTTAGAGGATGGTATTATGTCTGGATAATTGACTACACTTCTGAATGCTGAACTGCTCTTGTGGTTAGGAAGTTTGGGTGAAAGATTGCAGGAGATGGGCACTGTAGTCCAGAACAATGAAATAGTATTCCAAGTAGTATTCCAAAGTCAGATGTCAAATGTAGTTTGTAGTAAAATGGGGAATTCACCTTTTGGTAAGTCTTATCATTGTTTTTTATTATTATTAATTTTTGTATTTTTAATATAATAATTCCATCTTCAGTTGAGCATTGTGTGGTCTGGGTGGTAAGCCTTGTCATTGTTCTTTCAAATACTTTAGATATGAGTCCTACAAAAGCAAATGTTGTGGCCTGCCAGCGGCTAGCGGAGCTGGCAGCAGAATCAGGCAGTGAGGAGTTGGGAAGGAACGTGGGCCAGTCCTGGAGGCTGAGGAAGGCTCGGATGAGGGCTCTGCATCAGAGGCAGAGATGGGACCAGGGCCATCTGACAGTTATCAGCTGCCTTTGGAGTCAGACAGCACTGAGGTAGGAGAGCAGCTGGAGCTGGTACCCAGCCTGTGCATGCACAGAGCTGCCAAAAGAAAAGAACAATTACAAACTAAGGGTTGACGTGGGAGTAAAGCCACAGGTGGATGGTCAATGGCCCCTCCCATAGGGATTAAAAGAGGAGGAAAAGAGAAGGAGGCTTTTGCAGGAAACCATTCATTGCATTGAAGGTCTGTCTGTGTATCTCAGAGACTGTGGGCCAAGTCCTTCCTTGTCAAAACTGCATTTGAAAATATTTACTTGGCAGCTTTCCAAGCTAGATAAGGTCTGTGCTCCTAATTATACCCTTAAAAGACTGTTTGCCAGGCCTTTGCCTGAATGTGAATGCAAGAAATTCACCCTCATTTAATAAAAGGGTTTTGCCAGGACGAAGAGTCTGCTTAGTGCTTTTGGGGGAAGCTAAGGTCAGAACAGCAATTGCTTAAATTATTTAAGACTCCTTTGTTTTTTCTACTATGCAAATAGTTCTCAACTGTTCATTTAGTGACTGTTCAAAGTTATAAAAATACTGAAAAAAGTTACTTATGACCATGTTTCACCCTTACCACTATTTCAGCAGCTCCATAATCATATGATCAAAATTCAGATCTTGACAACTGACTTATATTTATGATGGTTGCAGTGTCCTGGGGTCATGTGATCACCTTTTGCGATTTTCCCACTAGCAGGAGTCAATGGGAAAAAAACAAGAAAGTTAGTCAGTGTTACTAACTTAACAACTGCAGTGATTCACTTAACAACAGTGGCAAAAAAGGTGGTAAAATGGGGCAAAACAGCTGTCTTGCTTAGCAACAGGACTCAATTGTGTTCATAAATCCAGGAGTACCTGTAGCAGGTAAATGGACTTTTAGAAATCCTTGCCGTTTTCGGTTTAGTTTGTAACACAGCATAAGCAGTGCCAAGAACATAAATTTCAAGCCTTTGTGAAGAAAAAAAAAGAAGAAAAAGATGAAGGAGAGAGAAGGAGGAGACAATCTGTGTCTCTTCTGCACATGAAAGAAAACATAGATGAAGTATTCATGCGTTGCTTCAAGTCCCTGCTTGTCTGGAGGCTACCTGTCTCTCTCCCTGCAAAGCATTAGCATTTTTCAAAGTCAGCCCTTCTTCTCGATGACCCATATCAGGATTGTGTGGCAGAGATGAGAATCTAGAACTGCAGGACTTTGGAAATAGGCCCAGGGCACTGAAAAAGTCCTTTGATTGTGTGTGTGTGTGTGTGTGTGTGTGTGTGTGTGTGTGTGTGTGTGTGTGTGTGACTGGGTGGGTGGATATTGAGTCACATAGAGATTGAGCAGCAATCATCCAGTAGCCTCTTTGAAAGATAGAAATCAGAAGCCCAGTCATCGCATTGCTAATGGCACTGACTAAATTCATTCTTGTTCTTATTGTGGCTTGGTTTTTCCCCCGCTCCCTCCTTTGGTTGCATTGCTACAACTGTGAAACTACTTCTTCCAAAATTTCCTAGTGTGGGAAGCCACTCCCCATTCCTAGAAGAATGAAATATTTTGAGGAATATTTTACAAAAGTGGGATAAAATATTTCCCCTAAAAGAGAAATATTTTTTTTTAAGTGAGACAGAGCCCCAGATCTTTGCCCCCAGCAGATATTTTGTGCCCATTAAGAAAGACTGGGCCAGCCTATCTATAAAACAAAAGACCTTCAACTCCAGGGTGAGAGGATTAAGACATGACTCTTCAGGACCCAATAGGATTAACCCACTAAGACACAGAACTCACTACATTGCACAATCTCCTAAGGGCATTACATCCCCCTCCAGAAACATCAACCAAACTTGGGAGCTCAGGTAACCTATAGAGACAGCTATGGCCCCTACATAACCCCTACATGATGAATCAAGATGGCGCCAATGATGGCTGCCTCAGTGAAATGCTCTCTAATGGTTTATTTATTCTTTATTATTCTCTGCAATTCACTAAGAATTTCATACTCACGAGACCATCTGCTAAGAATTGGGCAATGTTTCCTTAAGGAGCAGCTTTCTGATTCCTCACCCCACCTCCCCCATATTTGCAAATGCAGAGGAGATTCTAAATAATTCACCAGTGCTATGGATTACAACAAACAAAGGAAAGAAGAGGCAGCATCGAAAAAGGAGACAAGGTAAACAAGCAGGAATTTTAAATTAAAATAGACTAAGGAATAGTGGGAAAAAAAACCCTCTCCCTTCAATCTTTCTGATTAATGTACGCTCACTTGCTAACAAGATAGATGAAATACATCTTTTAAATAGATGCAATTCTGATTTCTACAATTCAGCAGTTCTCTGTTTTAGTGAAACCTGGCTTAATGCAGGAGTTCATGTCACCAGCGTATAAATCCCAGGATTTCAGATATTTAGATCAGACAGAATTGAAGAGATATCAGGTAAAACAAAGGGTGGAGGATTATGTTTATAATAAGATATAACTATAATTCTATTCTACATGGCCCCATGGGAGTCTGACAACAGCCAATAGAATATGTGTTCCTGCACAGGAACAGGAAGTTCAGGTGCAAAGCCCAAGTGAGGGTACAAATACTTCTCTCTCTCAACTCCATGTGGTCAGCTGCACCAGAACCATGTGCTTGGTGGTTCTGTTCATCATTAAACCATCTTTCCAATCAGCCTCCATATTTCCAGTGTCATTCTTCTGGCTTAGAACTGAACCAGATAGATATTTCTTCCAACAATTGGAACCAACGGATCCTCCGAATACAGAAATGAACTGTGTCATTCTGTTGTGTTATTAATGTGAGCACTCCTTGGAAAATGTTCACGGCATCATTGGCCCATGAAGGAGCCTTACTGTTCATCCCTCATGCCTCCCCATACAAAAATATCACCTAGGGAATTTAAAAATGCACTTTGTCTGATGATGGGTGACTGTTTATTTACTTAAACTGTTTAAGTTAATGCCTTGCTGATATACAGGTAGTCCTCAACTTAAAACAACAATTGAGCCCCTCATTTCTGTTGCTAAGTGAAAGATTTAAGTGAATTTTGGCCCATTTTACAAACTTTCCGGTCACAGTTGTTAAGTGAATCATTGCATTTCTTTAAGTTATTAACATGGTTGTTGTGAATCTGGATTCCTCATTGGCTTTGCTTGTCAGAAGGTCAAAAGCTGATCACATGATCCCAGAACACTGCAACCATCATAAATATGAACCATGAAAGTCAAGCCAGTAAGATCAGCTAAATGCTACATAATAAATGTAGTAGAAACTGGGAGAGTAATTAGAGGCTAGAGAAATACATAGAGATCAAAGCAGAAAGCTCTAACCTAAATCTAAATTCATTCATAACATTATTACTTCATGGATGAACAAAGTTAAAAGGTTAAAAGATAAGAGAATAAGCAAATGCATAAATAGGGAGACAGACCAACAGTGACTAAGACTTTACAATAGAAAGAATAAGGAAGTACGACAGAGAATTAGGTTTGGGTTATGTTAGAATCATACTGACTTGGTGAAAAAAAGAAGGAATAATCAACAGAAATGTTAGGAATAAATAATAGGAGTCAATAAAAGCAAAACAAATTTCTAACCTCTATCACACCTCTTTAAATATTCTGTTCAGACAACTATCATAAAACAATCAGGCCACAGACAAGTTGAAATACCGTTTCAATATTGTTTCCCCAAAGCAAGAAAATTTATGACTATTCTCTTAAAATGCAATGCAATTTCTTTAGCTTATCTACGACAGCTTTGAAGTATAAAATGCATTTTTGAAATTGATATATGCCTCACTTTTGATTAAATATATTAATGGCATGTTTGATTATTCAACACACAGTGCTTTGGCAAGACCGTAGTCTAGGTTTAAATGTTTAAATGTTTAAATGTCATAATCCAATAAATAAATGCGGTGTGTGTTGATTTAAAATGAAATCCCAATTATTTCAGTGCTGGATAGCCTCAGCTAAGCGTTCATGCAATTACAGCCTTAATTATTTTGAAAATTAATGCATTTATTTAATGGTAGAACTTCTATTTCAAGTATATTTAGAGACGCAGTACTATAAATTTGTACTTTTTTAAAAAAAGTATAGGGTAATTCTCATGATATGCTTTGCAAGGGTTCTATAACACATTTAAAATATTTGAATGCTTATATTCTTATTTCTTAGACCAAAGAGCCTCGATATTTGAAAGAGTGCACAGTTTATTCCTATTTCCAATCTCCAAAAATAATATTCTTTCCTTCTTTTTCCTTCTCTTCTCTTCCCTTCCCTTCCCTCCCCTCCTCTCCTCTCCCCTCCCCCCCTTTCCTTTTTCTCTTTCCTAACCTTCCTTTTTAAAGAAAAAGAAAGAAACAGCACAGAAAATATAGAAATATCATTTTGTCAACACAGTGAGAGAGAAAAAAAATACTTTTCTGAATATTTAAAACCTTCTAAATCTGAATGGTTGCAGTTGCCTAGGAAATATGGACCACACGTGTGGAAATATCCCCTTCTTGTACTGTATTGTGTTTTCCAATGAGAAGATCTTTGCACATTTTTGATGGAAGGACTGGGCTGTAGATCAACAATTTAGTACCACATACGATTAGCACATATGTCAGTTTAACACTGCACAGTGTGAAACTGGATAAAAGAGGAAGATTTCATTGGTAAAGCAGTGTGTATGGTGATTGTAGGCAGCTAACAATACAAAGAAATATAATACATGTAGTCCTTTACTTACAACCACAACTGAGCTCAAAATTTCTGTTGCTAAGTGACAGTTGTTAAGTGAATTTTGCCCCATTTTACGACCACTCTTGCTACAGTTATTAAATGAATCACTGCAGTCAAGTAAGTAACAGGATTGTTAAGTGAATCTGGCTTCCTATTGACTTTGATTCCCATAGAAAAAGGGGAGGAAGGAGATAAGTAATTTCAACCATGTTTTCTGCCTCATTCCCTTCAGCCTAAATAACAGCGTGAAAGAAAGCAAAAAGCAAGTCACAGCCAGGAGGACCTGGCATTTGGGGGAAATTGTTAGGAGGTCCCTTAACTGTTTCCCCCCACCCCCTTCTGGCTTTCTATTAAACCTATTTTAGTAGAGGAATATGAGTCACAGATATCTCCTGTTGCCTGCAAACCAGATCCCGGTTTGGTGTTTTGTACACTGTGATATTTTTGTGCAGAATGTTTTGTTAATCAATAAATAGTAAATTAATACCAAGTGTTTTGTATTAATTTGTATCTGTTATGTAAAAGAAGGTAAAGATTTCTCTGTCACTTGTGTCTGATTCTAGGGCATGGTGCAGAGGTGGTATTCAGCAGGTTCTGACCAGTTCTGGAGAACTGGTGGCAGAAATTTTGATAGTTCTGAGAACCGGCAAATACCACCTCTGACTGGAGATTTTACAGTATCCTTCCCTTGTCACGCCCACCAAGCCAGGCCCACAGAACCGGTAGTAAAAAAAATTGAATTCCACCACTGGCATGGTGCTTATCTCTTTTTCTTGGCTGAGGGAGCCAGCATTGTCCGAGTGTGTGTGTGTGTGTGAGAGAGAGAGGGGGGGGGAGAGAGAGAGAGAGGGGAGGGAGAGGAGGAGAGAGAGGGAGGGAGGGAGGGAGGGAGGGAGGAAAGGAGGTGTCTTTTGAATCTATCTATCTCATAGGGTAATTCTGGGTGGCTTACTATTTTGTATAGATGATTGATAAATAAATAGATAGATGGATAGATAGATAGAGATAGATGGATGGGTGGATGGGTAGATAGATAAAGATAGAGATAGATGGATGGATAGATAGAGATAAAAAGAGAGGGAGAGAGATAGATGGATGGATAGATAGAGATGGATGGATAGATAGAGATAGAGAGAGATAGAGAGAGATAGAGATAGATAGATAGATAGATAGATAGATAGATAGATAGATAGATAGATAGATAGATAGATAGATAGATAGATAGATAATGACAGTTGATAGAGATAGAGATGGAGAGAGATAGAGATATATAATGAAAGTTCAGAGGCAGCACTCCTTGGCTTATCAGAAAGAAGCCAAATCAGATAAGACAAATCCTTCTGTCAACTTCCTATAAACATTAGCCTATGTAAAAAACAGAATGTTTGCCTATCTGACCCTTTGCTTTGTTCTACCATGATATTGCAAAACCCACCAAAAAAACTTCATTACAACCTGAGACTATAACACTGTAAGGAAGCGATGAATCCAAATGTATTCAGCAGATGTTAGCTCAATTCCCAGCAAAACAGAGATGGGAAGTGATCTAAAATATCAGGCTCCAAAATTGAATGGATTCATAACTTTGCAGTTCCAGGCTCGGAACAGAACACTCTCATTCAACGCATCTCTCATCATAATGGCTATTTTTGTGAACCAAGTCTCAAGGAGAATTCGGCTTCAGAAATGTAGAATGGATTAAGACTGGAGTCGGAATACAACTCAGGAGGTTCTGACCAGGCTTGCAACTTTTAAGGAAAAGATCTAGGTCTACTGCAGGGCTGACAGCCTCCTCCCCACCCCACACAAACTCAGATAAACCTGGCATTTGTTTAGGTCTATAAAATGGGTATAATGGAAAGAAATAGGTTAGAGAAATAATGATAAAGAAAGAAATAATGGACTGTGTAATGGAAAGAAATAGGTTGCAGCTCACTGCAACCAAGTAGGGTGGCTACTAGCAAAAAACATTTAGAAATTCTAGTGGTTGTCCAGGTTTTTGCTGTATTGAAACAAGCCTGCTGCCTTGTGCTTCCCACAAGAGCACTCTGAATGACAGTACTTGTCTCGTTTCTGACAGTGGTTTACATATGCAAGCCCCAGGCACCAGAACAGGTCTCCTCAAATATAGCCATTAGCTCTAATGACTAATGATGGAGGTGAGGGCGGCAGAGAGACATCTGAGAGGTTTGCCTTGAGGTCCAGAGAGCTTCACTTATGTTCCCAGTCTCAAATTCAATGAAATCACCATGGTGTGTGTGCGTGTGTGTGTACTTAACTCCTCTTTATTCCATTCTATAAATTGACTTGGCCTACGGCTGCTGTTCTTCCCTCAAGTTCAGTATACGAAGATGATTCCTCAACAGCTCCTCTCATTCTGTAGCTATAGAAAAGCATGGAAGCTGCACACACACACACACACACACACACACACACACACACACAAAACATAAGATACTAAAACAACAAAAAAATAAAATAAAAACACAACAGGGCCAGTGGTGGAATTCAAACTATTTTACTACCAGTTCTGTGGACACACGCTTCGCCTGTGGACCATTCAACAAAGGGGAATTTCAAGCATGAAAACTTACCTTACCTTTAGCACTGGTGAGTAAAACAGCTGAGGTGCAGCAATCCGCTCTGCGCCTATCAGCTGAGCTACAAAGGAAATATAGGACAGGAAAGGTGGGGCCGGGTGGGCGGGGCCAACTGCTGACAGTGCTACCAGATCACTAGAACCGGTGTAAACCGGCAGCATACCACTTCTGAACAGGGCCCACTAGTAAATTATATCATGTTAAGCCAAGCCTCTGAACAGAACCATGTCTTAAGTAGATTCTGAGAGATACCCTTATAGATGTTTCCATATTTCTGTAGAAGATGCTGTTCCACAGGGTAGGGAATGCAAATCATTTTACCCACCTTGGAATTATGGAAGGCTGACTCCTGATATATATCCATATCCATTTATGTGATCCACTGTTCCCTCCAGAACTTTGGAAGTTGGCAATTGGACAGACACATCTCATTTGCTTGGTCTTTCTGATATGATGTACTGTGTAGTTGTTGCAGTAATTTATTGCTAAATTTGCAAATTTGTAGAGTTTAGCATATAGAGATATGCAGATCTCTATAGTCCCTTGTCTCCTTTTTTAATACATAGAGTTATCCTAGATATTCATAACACTTTAATACACTGATTAAATTGAATTGTATTGATTTTAGGGCTTCTATTGATCATTCAATAGAAGGAGTTAGAAGTATCATCCTTGGAATATTTGAATAAAAATGTGAAAGCGTATAAAACTCTCAGAGTTCCTGGATATAGTTAGAATGCAAAGTTATGCAAAGATCATCTAGATTTATTGCATTGTATATAATATACTATATGAAATGCATGCTTGGTGCATTCTAACTACATCCATGTCTATTTCATTGCATACAGATCCTCAGAGATCTAAGCAGAAACCTGACATGGGGAGGACATTTGGAGGTAGTTGTGCCTATCATGGTTTCTCACTCAAGTAAATACAGTGGGACTTCAGTACTCATCGTTAATTGGTTCTGGGAGGCATGAAAAACAATGAATACCAAACAAATTTTTCCCATAAGGAATAATGTGGTGAGTCACAAGGAAGCAGACACCGACAAGTTCCAGCTTATGCACTGGGTACCAAACAAACAATGTATACCAGGGAAATTGTGTCAAAATACGGTGAGTAATGAATTTGATGGGTTTCAAAGCAGTTGAGTACAAGGTACCACTGTACTGTTAAAAAATAGCTACTTAATTTATTTAAAACAAGTTTAACTCAAGGATCCAGGTGTTCTAACTAACTACCGTGTGTCCCTGAAAATAAGACCCGGCCTTAGACCTCCCTGGAAAAAAGCCTGAGTGCTTATTTTCAAGCCTGAAAACAAGACCCGGTCTTATTTTGGGGCTTGCAAATAAGCACTCGGGCTTTTGTGGGGGAGGTCTTTTTTTAAGGGGAGGCAGGCGATCCTGACGTTTGGTGGGGCCACTGGCAAGCCAACAGAGGGTGGGACAGAGTGGGCAGTGCATTGGGATTGCCTCTGTCTCCACCTGGCTCTGCTGCGCACTTTTCACCCAGAGGGAGACAAAGCTTCATCTGCTTGCAAAGGGGATGCTTTGAAACAGACCTAATACATATTAGGGGCTCATAGCATGCATAAACACACACACACACACACACACACACACACACACACACACACACACACACACGTACATTCCCTCTCTCCCCTCCCAAGCAATATGTTTAAACAACAGCAAAACAGATGCTTGTTTCACCTGCCCTTTAACTGGTCTTATTCACTGAATAGTTTCTTCCTTAAAGGGATACCTAAAGAGGACTTTATGGTGGGTCATCCATAAAACTGGAATTATGCAGAAAATTCAACTTGCCACTATTGCAAATTCAATTTGGAAAGAAATGGATTTCTAAATTCTTAATGCAGCCCTCTCACAGATTAAAGCTCATGTTCAAATGTAAATTTAACTGAAAGAAGATCAAGGGGAAAAAGTGCTGTTGTCAACATTCAGAACACTTGAGGGCACTTATTTTTAGTTATTAAGTTTAGAAATAGCTTTTACTGTTACATATATCACATTAATATCCTAATTAAACAAACTGTTATAGGGATAAGAATGATGCTGCTTCTGGTAATCATAATGATACAAATGCTAAGGCATTTATAGTCTGTTTTTCAACCTGATGTGGTCCCAAATATTTAGGGCTCAAAAATCCTATTGTTTTTGGACTCATGACCACAAAGGAATATTACAGAGTTTGTAATATCCATGAGAAATCTTGTATGGAACAATCTTGTGCCTTAGCTCTGCTTCTAATCTGCTTGAAGGATTGGTTGCCTGAAGAGGAGCAAAGGAACGGATTCAACAGTACTATTCTTAGGTGCTTATTATGATACATTTCATAATTTGTTGTAGCCAAACATTTGAATTAGTACTAATACACATTGGCTAGAATGAAAAGTGGAAGATTAGCGAGGGCTACTGATATGGTCCACTTTTTCTTTCTGCGCATATAAAATAGATACCCTAACAAACTACCAAATTGTATGCAACTGAGCAACCTTTGCATTAAAAATTTCCCATTTAGTTTGGGCTGCTGGTAATAATAATGTCAGAAACCAACCTATTATTTTCCTTGTATTACTACTATTAGCAACACTGCTTGAGGGGCCATAATAAAAATGTTTAAGAAAAACTTTTCTGGATGAAATCAAATATTCACTAGTTCAACATTTCTAATACCGCAGTGCCAATCATTTATCCCCAGAAAACCAACTAACAGAACAACTGTCAATCTGGATATTTATATAGTTTAACTTCCAAGAGACAATCTTTCATAAGATTACATATCAACTGTAACTGTATCAATTTAGCAAAGATACATATCAGAGCAAAAATACATATCAGAGAAAATCTACTATGTTTCAGCATTATACCAAAATTGTGAAATATAAGGCATTAATCAAGTATGTAAATGACTATGTAACAACAGCAACAACAACAAACCCAAACTGTTTAGCATCAGATTCCTAGGGAGTTATCTGTACCCAACTGGTCAAGAAATATGAATTTGCAGTTCCCAGTAATGGTCTACTTGAAAGAGATATCAATTTGCAATTGTTTTCAAAAGCTTAATCATCTCCAAACTATTAGAATAATTAATAAAGAAAAAGTTAAGATGGATTAATTTTTTTTTCTGTTCAAAGCAATTGTGTGTGCTGCATTTGACGGTGGATTTTATTTTATAAACATTTACATGAAATCATCCAGCTTTCCATAGCTTAATTGGATTCAAATGAGGTAAAACAAATGTGCATATTTATCTTATTTCCTATTTTGAGCTTTTTACTTTTAAACCTATAAACACACTAAGCAAATTGCTATGTAAGATATAGTCATTTGTGTGAACATTCTACAGATATAAATAGTAGGGCTGTCCACAGTCTGAAAATAAGTTGGAAGAAATATTTTGGACTTTATATTACATATCTCAATATCTCTCTGCTCTTCATTAAGCATTGATTTCATACAAGCTGTTTTAACTTTCAAGCTCCTTTGATAACGGAGAAGGCATACAGGCAAAGAAGATGTAGCTGTTTTCATGAAGAAAGTAGGAAAGTTGTGCCTTTAAAGCAGCCATGTCTGTTGTATTCACATAAAGTGTGCCTTTTAATATAATTAGTAAGATCTATGTTAGACATATTTATTGGAAACTTCTGGAATGGCTAGAAGATGAAAAACCAATAGGTAAGGAACTAGAATGTTTCAGAGTGGGTCACTCTCTACTAGACAGCGTTTGGTATCATTTTGCTCAGGCTCCTAACTCAGTTCTACTCATTCTTCTTGGAAGTCTCAAGGAGCAATAGCACTTAGACTTATACACCACTTCAAAGAGCTTTACAGCCCTCTCTAAGTGGTTTACAGAGACAGCATATTGTCCTCACTTTACCAACCTCGGAAGGATGGAAGGCTGAGTCAATCCTGACCCACTCAGAATCAAATTCCTGGAGTGAGCAGTGAGTTAGTCTGCAGTACTGCATTCTGACAACTGTGCCACCATGGTCAATTGATCAGTTGCCAGGGGAAATGTTTGACATAATGTTTGAATCTTCATAGACGGCTTCTTACCCTTTTATATGCACTTCATTGCAGCACCAAACTAAGGGGACGATGAAATACTATGAGTCATCTTTTAGAGGTAACCAACAAGGAAGATAAGCAACAGTGTATTTTGGCTGTATTAAATATTTTTTTATTTAATTATTACCTTAATGCAAAAGTGGGGTATTTAAAGCATTACCCACCACATTTGGCAAATATATCAATAGCTATACTTCTATATGTAGATGACATATTAATTTTATCACCAACACTGACTTGGATAAGAAAAGCCATGGTGGGATTATCTGTTTTCTGCAAGGATCATTTACAACAAATCAATTATGAGTTAACTAATATCATGCACTTTGGAAGGGTTAATAAAAAAAATTGTCTTGGTGTCCTAATAGGAATCTAATCAGTTGTTTGTTATTTTTGTTTAATTTGGGATCTGTGCTGCAACAACACAGGAAGTAAAATGCCTATATTATCCAAATTTCATTGGATGTCTTGAGAAGCTCAGAAGCAATTATTCACTAGATTTTAACCCAACCCCACTGCATTTATACATAGCCCAATGTTGGCCAGCTTCTATACAGGTCTCCACTAAATCCAGTTATCAATTACATCGATGTTTTTCAACCTTAGCTGCTTTAAGATGTCTGGACTTCAACTCCCAGAATTCCCCAGAGTGTCAACTCCCAGAATTCCTCAATTAGCATGTTCATAATGTAGTTCTACTTTTGGAAGCAGGTCTGCTGACTATTGAGACAAGGGCATGGGTAAACCATTTTCCAATACTGGGTAAAAATTAACCTTCAACCCAAAGTTTAACATTTTTTATCTTGCTAGTCAGACTTCAATCCACTTAGAAACATCAAATGGGAGACAAGAGTTCAGAAAATGGGCTTTGCATCAAAGGCACTGTTGCTACTAAGACACAACCAGATAATGGCAATTTTGAGTCAAAAGATGCTGGCTGTATCAAACATAGGAAAGCGCCAGCTGGAATACAACTGGAACACAGCAAGTTCCACTTAAAAGCAGTCTGGTATCTTAACCAGCTTATAGTTAATGAATCCATGGGGCCTTTACTCTTCTGTGCTTTGGCACCCAGTTGTCAACTACATTTGAGTGCAAGTTTTAGAAGAATGGCTGTGCTAAAAGGATTTGTCACTCTCAGTCTAGGAACATTGAATCACTGGCCCATACGTTTCTGTGCTGTAGAGATAAGCCTAGCAAGCTCTTAATATCCGTTCAGCCATTCCCTGGATGACCGTAATGTAAATCTCCTTTTGGAAGTCCAAGGTCTTAAGACAACCCAAGCCATTGCTAAGTTTGCATTTGCAGGCTGTGAAATCCATGCTTTATTAATAGCAAATTAATTTTGGGTTAATTTTAGATTATATAATATAGTATTTAGGTTATATAATCAAGTATTGTGTAGCATTTCAGTGTGCCTGATTGCTCTTATTCTGCTGTATCTTGTTCATGTCTTTCTATTCATTTTCTTATTTTACCGTAATTTATCATCATGTTTTAATTCTGATACTTTTGGTGTGCTTATGACCTATAATCATTCCAAATGGTTCTCAAGTTGTGCACCATCATAATAAACAGAAATTTCATTATTATATAACTTAATGCACTAAACACATAGTGAATTTTCTGGTAGAACTGACAATCTTGTATGTACTTGATAAATATTTTTCTGATTTCTAATTACATTTATAATCTTGATAATGCTGCTATCATTGGTTTGTATATTTATGAGTTAATCCAGTTGTATTATTCATTGATCCAATAGCAGCAACAGGAATAATAATTTTAAAAGCTGTTAAGAAACGAGAGGACCTATGATGCTACCCATCCGGAATTAGACCCTGGATGGCTAATTGGTTAGTTAGTCACATAATGCATTTTGGATTTCAATTATACCAAGTTACAAATCTGGGTCAACACTTGCAATCCAGCATATAACATTTCAGGGAAATCACAGTGTCCTTTTTGGCAAAATGTAGGCATACATTACCCAAGGTCTCATTCAGTATTTTTTTTAAAAAAATCAGTCACTGATATTCATTCATCCATTCATTCACTTATTCAATTTCTATAGCGATCAAACTAATTTTTTTTTAAAAAAAGAAAGAATATTTTGAACACGTGATGTGATACCCAGAAAAATATGGCATACTTCACTTAATCCTCCAGGGAAAGGTTGAAGGCAAACGAGGTCCAGGCAGAAGAAGAACATCATGGCTTCAAAATCTAAGAGACTGGTTTGGTCAAAACTCAGCAGCACATTTTCATGCGGCTGTAGACAAAAATAGGATTGCCAACATGATTGCTAATGTCTGATGATGGATATGGCACAAGAAGAAGAATCCAACTCAACCAAATCACCCTAAGCAGCTATAATATAATATAAGCCAATGTATGACAGAAAAGACAAAGAGCCAAAGTTATATTCAATTGAAATCAGAATTTCAAGATGAATAACATGCTCCTCAATCTTGTTTCTGTACTTTGTGTGTAAAATTAGACAATTTTTAATGTTGTTGGGGTTTAGAGAAGAACAGGATTTATCATACTACTCTAATGCTTAAACATGCTACAGCGAAGATACCAAAGTCATGCTCTTTTCAGCTACTGGAACAATACAACTGTAGAAATTAATAACCTAATAATAATAGTAAAAATGTTGAAAATGCATCAGCTCTTTACATCTATGACCAATAGGGTGAACGGTAGAGATAGATGAGAAGAAGGAACATTATCACTTCTGTATCTGTTTCTTATCTGGACTAAATAAATCTCTTTGCTTAAGTGATAAAGAGAAAATTCCTCCTTCCTTCTCTCTTTGTCAACATGCCTTAGGTAGGCTTGTCTATCCCAACCTATTTTTTTTAATGAAACTACACTTTAAATGTAAGGACCATCTGTTAGCATGCAGTGATAACTAAGCTCTACATCAAGACAACTGTATTACGAGCCTATTCTTTCCATTTAATTAGTTAGCATTCTTTCTTTTTATTCAGGAAGTGAGCTATCATAATCCATGAAAGCCAAAAATTAGAAGATGCTTGCTAGAAGATTCCTGAATACTTGGACCTTTAAATAATATTGGTTAATCTAGAAATGTGCAACCAGACTCCTAATTTTCAATTTTCTTTCAGTACTCTGTGTATGAACTGGAGCACATTCTTTGACAAAGACTCTTGCTGAATTCAAATCCTCAATGAGTAGTAGTAGTAGTAGTAGTAGCAGCAGCTGTTGTAGTAATACTATTTATGAATTTCATGCTTTCACAAACTTTTAGCTTCATTAAAAAATGCAGAATTAAACTAAAGTTGTGATTTCATATTTTATGAATCATATATTTTTAAAAAGTTTCATTTTATGGAATATTTTTTTAAATGAATAAATGATGAATATGCTAAATATTACAGATGAATTATATTGAATTGTGTATTCATCAAGCAAACTTATTTCTAAGTATTCCACCACCAACAGACCAGCAAGATGAAATCATCTTGAATAGTATTTATTGTTCTTTCTAAGTTTGGGTTTTGTTTCTAGTAAAACAGTAACACAACAATTCTTCTATTGTAAGTAATGGAAGGAAACAAATCTGGAGCTGTTTTTTTTTTTTAAATCTAATATGGATTTAGAAAGCTATAGGGTATAGGAATCCTTTAGCCCTGCACAAAATGCGTCCTTTTGACACAAAATTCACATTTCTTGACGTCAAAAACTTATGGGAATGGGAGAGAAATATGGGAAGGAATCAGAACCTAGTTTCCATCATCCAATGTTGGAGAATACCATCCAACATTGGCATAAGAACTGTAATATTGATTTGTACCCTTGGATGCTTTTTGCCCTCAGAACTTTATACAGAAAAGGGCAATCTGAACTACCTAGATATAACAGATGCTTTACCCTAAAGGGTTTACCTTTGATCTGAATATCAGTTTTGTCACCAAATGTCCCAGCAGATAATCAGTGTGGGAGAAGAAGCACTTAAATAATAAGTGAAGAGTTGAGTATTATAGAAGACCACAAGATTCATCATGAAATGTGAGAGCTATTATTACTAGCTTGAGATTTTCACTTAACAAATTGATGAGATGGCTTAATTTGTGACTGAATAATAATACAAAAGGATGCTTAGGCTTAGGAATAGAAAAGAAGGAATTTCGTGTGTGTGGGAATGAGGGCCCAACAATATGTACTGTGAGATCTCAAATACAACTGGGATCATCTTCAAGAACCAAAGGATTTATTATTTACTTTATCTCAATATTAGAACATGTTCACTCACTTGAACATATTCATTGGAAGTAAGGAATTTGATCCAACTCTTAAATGGTATGTTTTAAGAACTCAGGATTTTGTTTTTATGGTGAAATATAATGGCCAAAATATCATAATAAATACATAATAATAATAGAACTGGACTGATTATAAAAAAGTGTCTGATTAATTACCACAAAATTGGATCATTAAAGGTTTAGAAGCCATTAGTATCAGTAAAAAACATTAGAATGTTTATGGGAAAAATAATGAAGCAGTGAAAGATTGAATTCGTGGTTGGAAATGAAAAATATGGGCTTGTCAACATTAGAAGAGGCATTTTCTAGGGCAACCCATTATCACCCTTATTATTTGTCGTGACTATAATCCACTTTCAGTGATTTGGAAAAAACAAATCTTGGCTATCAAGCAGCAAAAAATGCTAAAGAAATCTCATATTTGCTTTACATGGATGATGTGAAACTTTATGAAAAACCACTTATTAAAATCCAATAATTGACAAACACTGAGAGTTTTTGCACAGATGTAGCAATGGAATCTGACCTAGAGAAATATGCTATGGTACTAATAAATCTGGATAGAATCATGAACAATATGAAATACTGAATGCTCAAATCACCAGGAGCCATAAGGATGAAGACTACAATTATCTGAGCATTTTACAGTTAGATAACATTACGCATGAACAAATTAAACATGAAAAGAGTGAGAAAATTGTTAAAGGCAAAATCGAATGGTTGAAACACCATGAAAGCCATCAATATCTGGGCTATAACACATGATACATTGCTTGAATTATTAACTGGATCCAAGCTGAACTGGACGATTTGGACTGAAAGAAAAAAATGATGACCATTCAGTATTACACCCCAATTGAAATTGATAGATTATAGCCTGAAGAAATGGAGGCAGAGATTTATTTCAAGTCAAATAGTTGAAGAAGAAAAGCATGCATTGTCTGATTATATAAAAGCCAATCAAGAACAAACATTAATGCAAATTAAAAATGAGAACTTACTGAATGTACAGGAAACAATAGATGAAGATAGTAATATAATTACAATCTTGTACAGAAAACTGGCAAGTAAAACCATGTGAAGAAAGTGGATAAAGATAAAATATAGCAATGGGATACAACTAGAACATTAATAAATGATTTGTCAGTACAGAAGACCACATAGTTTGGATCTACACATATACTATGCCAATGCACTACATCATCCTAAAATCATTCATTCAAATATTATAATAATCAGCAACAAAAGCTTAACCATTCATCAAGACATGTTTCTTGAAGCTCTGGAGCTCAAGAATGTTTATATCCAAATCAAAATGAATTGAATTGTATTGCAATAGCACAATCCTAATCATGTTTAATGAAAATAATTTTTTTTTTAAGTCAAGGATGCATGGTAAGAATTTGAGGTTTAGGTATAAAATGAAGGGAATTTATTAAAGCATGGCAAATTGGTTTAAGTTTTCTTTCCATTATCTGCCCTTATCTTCCAGAAAAAGTGAATATAAGCAAGGAAATTCTAATAAAATTTTAAAATGGAAAGAAAAGAATGGCATCATTCAAGAAATACAGTCTGTCAAATATATAAGGGATTATAAAACCTTTTAAAGAAGTGCAGAGGCCAAGGGAATGAAGAAAAACCCCTTCGTCATTATTCCTTTAATATATTTCTATGTTCTCTTTTAGTTATGACAGAGGTCAAGTAAATTAAGATGCATTTTAGGCCACCTAACATGAATTAAAACATAAAGCAATAAAAGTCTCTGTTATATTAAACATATAAAACATAATGACCATGAGTTGCAGGAAAAGTCCATATGGAGATGTCATATTCCAAATTAGATGCATTTATTGACTGCTTCTGTAAGTTCCAGTGCAACTAAACCAAAATGAGCCTCTCAGATTTTGCTGAAATATGACTCATATCATGCCATTTTATGGCAACTAGCATGGCCATGAAAGATAAGAATTCAGGGAATAGTCATTCAAAAACATTTTGATAAAAAGTAGTTCTGAGATATCTGAAGAGAAACGAGAGATGAGAAATATTTTCCATATCTCTGCCCTAACATGTGGCAGTTGCAGCTGCCTAGCAGTAGCCTAACAGATTAGTCACATGGAGTCAATAAATTTTATCTCTGTATTTCATCTCTGCATCTCTATGTTATAAATACAGATATCTTCAGAAGTAAAAGCAATGCTTGTGAGAGGAGAAAAGTTAGCAATTTAGGTGAAGAATTTCAGCAAAGCATGCCAGATTTTGTACATTTTCAAAAACATCCAACAAAACTTTCTGAAAAGTGGACATAACACAAAAAGAAGAATATATTTACAAATACATATGAATGGAAAAATAATCTTGAATGGCACATTATGCAGTGAATAAGCACTGATATTTGTAATCCCCTGAAGCACTGAACACCAACATTCAGACAATATTGATCTATCATGTGGAAGTCTGTGCTGCAGATTGTAATTTTACTGTGAGTTCTCTAAGCAATATTTTCTAATAGCTTTTTAAAAGAACGTACTACATAAATCACTATATTCTGCATTATGGTTTTTGAACAACAAAATATGACATACCATCTGTGTTGCACTAATAGTACCTGTGTAAATGACCATTCATACATATTTATTTCACCAATATTAGGGGCTGATCATGCATGTTGCAGGAAGAAACAATGACCAGATAAAAAAATGGCACGCTAATATGCTTTTGGATTATATATACTGCAGGGACATAGAGTATGGCTCAGTGAATGCTGTTACTGTTAAAAACCCATTTGCTTCTTGCTAGGTCTTCCTGAAAGATAAATGTCTTGATTTCCCCAGGAAATGTTATTCATAAATACCAAGATAAGATTTTGAAAACTTCCAAAAATATTCCTTTGCAAGGCAACAGAACTCAAACGGTAAATCTACTGAAGCGCAGCACCAATATTCATAACAAAAATTCAAATTGAAGGGAAATTTAAAAAAATCCAAAGTAACGTTTTCCAGACAATATTGCACAATTCAAAATCTCTCCCCCAAACCAGGGTAGATAAGCTTAGATTGCAGCTAATTGGGGGGGGAAATCCAATATTTTTTTTCTTTTGATAATTACATGTTTGATCTGCACAGCTATTCCTTCTTTCTGAAATTGCTATTCTATTTTTTCCAGATGGCCCATCCTTTCCCTTCCTCATTAGTATCGTCCTCCTTGTCTTAACACAGGCATGAGAGGGTTATTAAACTTTGAAGTAACTGCTGACTCTCATCTTCAGCTCCTTGCATTATTTCACATGCACACAAATGTTCCTGCAAATATTTCTTTAATGCATAGCAGAACTGGGTTCAGAAACACATGGGCTTTCCACACCTCAACTAGGCTCATCAGAGTTCAGGTCTTCCGAGAGAATAATTCATACATCCAGTAGTCCCAGGATGCTCGGAGGTTAAAGAAAAACAGTAGCACAGATAAAAGGCACGGTTTTTACCCTGTGACTACCTGTAAACTAAGCACAGCATTTTTAGCTCCATCGCTTGAAAGATAAGACACTTAAAAGGTCAAAGTGCAATTTATAATCGACAAGGGAAAAGCTGGCCATAAAACAAGAATTTCCACGTTAATCTAGGATTCGATCCCAGAGGGTTTCATTGAGAAGAGATGAAGAGGCAGTGAAATAAGAAATTCCACTTTGATCTAGGAGTTCATCCCCCAGTGGGTTTCATTGGCCGTAAATGGAATGTCAGCTGTGTTAGGGAATTGCCTGTGTCATGTTCCCAGGAAAAAGAGCTCTCTGGAATCTGCCAGAGGCTGATAACGACATCGATGCTAATTTGAAAGAAAAAAAAAGTATATGCAACATCTTGTACACTCGACCTACTCCTTAAGTCGGAAGTATTGAAATAAAGCTGTCTTATGCAATAAAATATAACACAGAGTTGGAAAGGCCTGCTTTTCTCCAGTCCCTAACCATCTTGATGAATTTCAATGGCAAGAGAAGAAGCTTGCTGTATTTAATAGGGATCCTTTTAAGGTTACTTTACTTGCTACATAGACATATTTTGCCAGCAGTACATGCAAACCAGGATCTTGGCAATCACTTGCCTGGGGGGAAAACACGCACAAGAAAAGGTTTTATATAACGCTGTGCTGAGATTACCAATTCCACTCGGTTTGAAAGAAAGAGAGACACAAATCAGTATGGAAACTAACCTTACAGGCAAGCTCCAGCTTTCCTTGTTTGCTTTTACCTGGTGATAGTATCAGTCCATGCATTTGCGGTATGCTTCATCCTAGAACCTGTCGGCTGTTTCTAGCAGAGTTTGCAAATTTGAAGTTGCTGGGGTTTTGAGGGTTTTTTTTGGCTGGGACGTTTTGCCATTTACCTCATTTTGTCATTTTGAAAAATCAAGTCAAAAGGTCCGCTCCATCCCTGACTGCTCCAGATGCTATATGTTTTATCCTCCAAATAGTTGAAAGGATGATTCGGCAAGCCAGTCTGAGAAAGCATTGAGAGGAGGAGAGAAGAAAAGGAGGAAAAATGAGAAAGGGCTGAGAATCAACCGTGCAGGGTTTTCTTTTTTCTTTCTTTCTTTTTTTTTCCTGGTTTGGTTTTTTTTTTTTAAAGAAAAATCTGCTCACCCTGCACACGCAGCCTTACAAGGAAGAACTCAGGCCAGGTGAACTGAGGAAGGAACTAGAAAGGAATTTTTACAAGAAGGTTTGTAGTAGCCCCCCGATCCTTGCTTTTCTTCCTCCTGGGAAGAAAATGAGCTCATTGTAAGCATCCAAGCCCCAGCCCCTCAGCCATTGCAGTGACACTGCAGCTAGGCAGCAGCTTCTAGGCACGTCATCGGAGGAGCTCACTTCAAAAAAGTCGGCCCTCCCTTTTGGGAGCAAAACGCCACTTTGAAGGAGGGCATTGCGCACTGAGCAACAAGCTCTCGGCAGCCACGCAGTCGTTC
The DNA here is from genome assembly GCF_049901715.1 of Pseudonaja textilis. Lineage (NCBI taxonomy): Eukaryota > Metazoa > Chordata > Lepidosauria > Squamata > Elapidae > Pseudonaja > Pseudonaja textilis. The sequence continues at coordinate 29,923,784 of NC_141993.1, forward strand.
GCTGGATGGTTTGCTTAGAAAAATAGGCAGCACTATTCTTCTCAAGCATCCTGGGCAGGGTGTGAATGCTTGCTTTCACTCTGGGCGTTGCCAAGGCTACCAAGATCTCTCTTTCCCACCACCCCACCTCCCTCTTTCCTGCTGCCAAGCACATACGCAGGTTGGAAGGATGCTGATACTGAGATGTTCCACAGCCCCTTTGGAGTTTATCTCAACCCAGGAATGATGACACACACGTTGGGGAGAAATCCTCATGCCAAGTCTACCTGGGGCTAGGCTATTAAAAGACTGAGCTTATTCAATAAAAAACAAAACAAAAGTCGTTACTAAATATTGCTTGACTTCACTCACAAGGGAAAATTTGCTGGCCAAAAAAAAAAAAAAAAAAAGCAAAAACAGCCAGTTGAGTCTTGAGGTTCAGGCATCAGGCCAGAAACCAGGAGACTGTGAATTCTAGTCCTGCCTTAGGCATAAAAGTCAGCTGGATGACTCTCTTTCAGCCCTACCCACTTTAGAGGGTTGTTGTGAGGAAAATAGGAGGAGGCAGGAGTATTAGGTATCTTCGGACCTAGAGTTATTTATGAAAATAATTAAAGGTGGAATTTTTTAAAAAATAAATTCAACAATTGGACTGCCCAAAGGGAAAATAAAGGAACAAAAAACAAATTAGCAGCTGGTTTTGCAAAGATTAAATGTGTGATATAAAATAAAATACCAATGGTTCCCACCCCCCATAGAAATTCCCTTTTTCACTGAAGAATCATTATTATCCCTAGCGTAAAGTAATTGTGAGAAAAACAGGACATGAGCAAAATGTGGCAGGGTAGAGTATAACATTAGATGCTAAGATATTCCATTCTTTTTTTCTTTCCCTCCTTCACAGCCTTCCCCTCCATCTCTAGACATATTTAATTATCAGAATATTACAAGTTCTCTCCACAAAATTGTACTGCTGAAAAATTTACGATTGCCCTTTTTTCTGCTGTCAGTGGTTGTGTTGTTTGGACTATATAAGGACTTGGCAAAATGTGAAGTTTATCTTCAGTAACGCATAGACTGAGGTCGTTATGTATTCTATTGGCTCAAGAAGCATGGTCAAACACTTCCAAATAGGCAGCATGAAGATCTGACTACCACAGAAGAGTAAACAAGTAGAATAAGTCTTGTAACTACTGGTTTTCCACAAATTGAAGGCATCAAGTTAAAATACAATCACCAGGCAGTCAAGCAGCCAAATTCAGATGATTCAATAAATATCAGGTTAGAAAGCAGATTGTGTGTTTACTTACTCCTTAGATGACTTTATTTAGCGTATGGCAAATACATGGACATGTAGTGGTTCAAATGTTATCTGTTGCCATGTATTTAGAGAGCCAGGAGTTCTACAAAGATGTCTGACTGCCAACTGTCATTAATTGCCAATTCTTCAATGTAGTCTGGCCAATTGGTGCTAGTTGTTTGGTTCACACTACCGTGCTATCCAGAGTGCACCACAAGGAGGCAAACTAGTATCACACCCCCTTAGATGACTAAGACCACTTCACAGTCCACTCTTGCTGATCAGTTCCAGGTTGGTGCCTGTTAGATCTATAAATGTGCAAAATATTAATAGAATGTGTGATTTTTCTCTCTGAATGTTCCATTTTTCTTCTAGAATGTGCTGATCCAGACTTTGTGAACCTTGGAAGTTATTTCTTCTAGAAAATCTATTTCTGGAAAAAGATCATGTTAGAATATAGAATTATGAATTTGGTACACAACTCATTCTTCCAACAGAACCCAGTCCTGCAATTTGCACTACGACACACTCAGTTTGCTACATTTTTAACATTGGCATTGTCATTCTTTCAGGATTAGTGGTCCACAACTGACAAAGTCTTTTCTGATGCTTCCGGGAAGCTACTGACAACGCCAAAAGAGAATAATGGTATGGTACTCTCGTCTTTAAATTTATCCTCACAATGATGACCCCATGACATTGGGTTGGGTTTCAAAATATTAATTGACTGAATGTCACTCAGTACATTTACACCGCCATGGTGAGTCTATTTCCTAGTTCAGCAAACAAACAATGTGTCCTCCTTGAAAGGGGGATATATATGTAGTAACAATATAATATAAATAATTATTATGGATAAACACAGATGTGTACAACACATTTAACACCTGCTGTATTCCCGAGTTCCCCAGCCTCAATGCTGTTTACTGTCCACATGAATCCACTAAAATAACATATCTAGAGATTTGGCCTTTGATAATACTAATATGTAGTTGGCACCCAGTGCTATGGAGGTAAAATTGCAATTTTCAGGACCTGTTGTTGGATGTTATAATAGCAATAGCACTTAGATTTATTTACCATTTCTCAACACTTTACAGCCCTCTCTAAGTGGTTTACAGAGTCAGCATATGGCCCCCCAAAATCTAGGTTGTTATTTTACCGACCTCGGAAAGATGGAAGGCTGGGTCAACCTTGAGCTGGTGTGAATCGAACTGCTGGCAGCTGGCAGTCAGCAGAAGTAGCCTGCGGTACTTCATTCTAACCATTGTGCCACTGATGGACCAAATGAGAATGAAGAAATAAAACATTTCAAACTAGATGGAATCAACATTGTCAGTGGTGAAGTTCCTGTTCAGTCAATGTCCAATTTAGTTTCCATAGGTCACGTGTCTATTGAAGAAGCAGACCTGCAAACTTTAAATTGTTTTAATTATGCTTTGGTACATTCCCATTTTGACTATTGCAATATGTTATATATAGATCTGCATTTAGTGAACTAGAAATAGCAATTGGTCAAAGTAATTTGCTTGGATTGGCTGACTCATTCATATTATCCATAACATATTCATATATTCATATTATGACAATGATTTATTTGTGCATGGAATTGTTCTATTTTGGGCCCTTAGTTGAAAGTATTGGTTTTACTCATGAACACTCTATAAGTTGGGAATCAAACTACTTGAAAAATCACTTTTCCCCATTAATATCAACCTAATCTTTAAATTATTTTCAGAGGTATTATTGTGTATATTACTGGCTAGCCATTAGTTTGTAAAACAATTTCTCCAGAGAGGATCAATTATCACTGAGTTATAACTTTTCAGAAAGAGACCAATCTATGTTTATTAGATAATGTCTTTTCAACAATTATTTTATTCAGTGGATTTCATATGCAGTATCTCCTTCAACAGCACAAGATCACTTTCATGGAAATTCATCTTTACTGTAATCTCACACTAGTAATCATATGAAAAATGGTTGATTGGAGAGTGACTGGCCAAAAGTCACCCAGTAAATTTCCATGGCTAAAGGTGCACCAATCCTAAACTGTTTTCTGAGCTTGGTTGTGTTCTTGCAGACATTTCATTTGCCAGACTAAGTAACATCATCAGTGGTATTAAGGAGCACAGGTTTGCTTTGTAATGAAATAAATGCAACAACCAACCTCAGAAAGCAACGAAGACCCCACATTACAACCTTGAGCTACAAATCTCCTTTATTGGCCCCCAATACTAGTCCAATACCATAACTATTGGACCACAACATCTCCTGAAAACAAGTTTACTTCAACCTAACAGTTAAAGCTGAGTTTTCATTATGTAATTAAAAAAAAAAATCTTAGGGGTTGATTGATTGTAAGGAAGTTGTCCTGAAAGAAACTGCATTTTAAATGTTTTAAATTGTTATCTTGCATTTTAATAGTATATTTTATTTCACGTTATACAAACTTCCTCAAATCTATGATGGGAAGTCACATCAAGATGATGATGATGATGATGATAGACATAAAATAACAGAGTTGAAGGGACCTTGGAGGTCATCTACTCCTGCTTGAGCAGGAGAGTCTATTCCAAATATTAGCCTCTACCTAGAATTGAACTCCCAGCCTCCTGACAACAATATAGAATTTAGTTTGGGGATATTGTTCAGATGTGACAATAAACATAAGGTGTGATAATAAATAAATATATTTAAGAGCTTATAAGATCTTATAAGACATTGAATAGAATCTTTAATTGCATAAGGTTAAAAAAATTAGGATGATTCTTTAGGAAGTTTTGAGAGTTAGTTGTGCTTATGGAGAGGCCATAGGAAGAAGTATCTTTTATTAACTTAGTTGAGATGACAGCTGTGTCTCCTTCTTAGAAGAGATATTCCACCTGTCTACAGTGTGTTATGTGTGGCACTGTCTGTAAAAGCTGTTTGGAAGTTTCAACTACTGATTCAGAATAAGTTTGCTAAAAGGCCAGTTTTAATGACCATAATGGAAAACTAGTGATGGTTCCTAAGCCAATTCAAGGCACATTTCAATGGGTTGGCTTTCACCAGTCAAACCCTAAAGTGAAACGAACAATTTCCTTCATTTATAGTGAGAGTCCTGGGTTCTTCTGTAGAATTATCTGAATCTATTGAGCAACAAAAATTATTGGTAATTGCTACCACTTTTGCTCTTTTGAATTTGGCAAGCATATATAATGGTAAAGGATTTTTGTGGCCCCAGAGCCCCTGTAGTGCTTCAAATAGGAAAAAAAATTGAGAAGGGAACAAAGGGGAACAAAGCTTATTGCAAAATTCTGAAAAATAGAATGTTTGAAAGAGAAACATTCTATTTCAGAATGTTGAAGCATTCTGACTTTACCATTGTGCAGAGCCTATGTAGGTTCAACTAACATTATCACTATTACTATTGAAGTCAGGCTAAGCTCATTTATCTTCTCTGAGATGCTAGCAATTAGCACTGGTTTTTTTTTTACATCTACTTGTTTCTATTTCTATTGGATTATAGCAATAGCACTTAGACTTATATACCGCTTTATCAATGGTGAGATTCAATTTTTTTTACTAACAGTTCTGTGGGCGTGGCTTGGTGGGCATGGCAGAGGAAAGTTATTGCAAAATCCCCATTCCCTCCCCACCCCACTAACCTGCTTTTCAGCTTTGTTTTTTATGTGCAGGACAACAAAACAAGACCCAGCCGATCAGCTGGGACTCAAGAGGCAGAGAATAGATGGGGATGGGGCCAGTCAGAAGTGGTATTTGCTGGTTCTCTGAATTCTACTCAAAATTTCTGCTACCATTTTCCAGAACTGGTCAGAACCTGCTAAATAGCACCTCTGCACTTTACAATGCTTTCTGGCCCTCTCTAAGTGGTTTACAAAGTCAGCATATTGCCCCCAACAATCTGGGTCCTCGTTTTACCCACCTCGGAAAGATGGAAGGCTGAGTCAACCTTGAGCCTGGTGAGATTCAATCTGCCAAATTGCAGGCAGATGGTAGTCAGCTGAAGTAGCTTGTAGTACTGCACTCTAACCACTGCACCACCGTGGCTTATTTTGTATTACCCATTTTTAGGGATATTTTATTTGTGTATTTGTACTCTTGAGGATTTCTACAGAGAGTTTAAAATTCAGCAGAAGTTTGAATAAATAATAAATCAATGCAACATCATGACTTGTTCTGTTTTTTTTTCTTTTTCAATTAATGACCAAAATGAAACAATTTATTCCAATAAAGCAAAAATGCCATGCTACTTATCAAATGTAAAATGTAATAACTCCTGAATTAAAATAAATGAACACCAGAAACTAACTGCACAGCTCATGCACATAATGTTCTTCAGGTTTTACAGGACTTTTTACTTGAGCAGGCAATTGAGTTAAATTATAATTGAGTTAAAGCATAATTATGTTACTGTGAGATCAGGTCAGCAACTTTTTATTCAGTCAACATCTGATCCTATGCAGAAGGGAATTAATTTGCACAATGCTTTTAATTTATGCATCCTGTTTTTATGTTGCGGTCTGTATTTAATTTTGGCTTATAACCTTGAGGAGTCAAGTAAGTAGAAAGGTGGGTGGTCAAACAAATAAACTTACATCTTGCACAAATCAAACAGGTGTGAAAGTTGCTTCTATTTCAGCCTTATCCGATCACGAAATGAATGACAGAACCAAATGGTTGCACAGATTTATGACAGAAGGCTTGCCAATCGAATTTACACTTCATTAATGAAACATTAATGAAGATTCAATAGAAAAGAGCCACTGTCGATTCCCACCCCACTCAAATTCCCCCCTCCCATCATTCATTCCTGAATTCAATTAAATATATGACAGCCTTATAAGGAAGTAACTCCCATGTTCTGGGTTTTGTGTTTGAAAAGTGGAATGGTTTTGATCTACAACTGAATGAAGCAGTGCCTAATCAGCAGAAACAAGTTAAGGCAAAGGCGCTTAAGAACTAAAAAAAAAAGTAGTAAATAAATTAAATTAACCAACAGGTTAAACAAAGAAAACTGATGAACAAATTACCATAATATAATTCATGACAATTAGAAACTTGTAAAATTGGAAACATTTAAAGCAGAGTTCCATCCAAAGCTGAGTTGCATGCCCTCAGATATGATCTTAGGAAGTTCCTACTATTTTAGGTGGTCCTTACTCATGAGTTATCCATTATAGATGAAAGAGGCTGCTATCTGCCTTGAAAAAAATGGAGAGAACCATTATATGGCAGCAGAGAGGTACAGAAAAGCGTAATATTTGCTGCCATCTAGTGGCCATTTGGAACTCTGCAACATTTTTTAATTTCTTCTAGTATAGTGGTCCCCAACCTTTTCGGCTTTGTGGACCGATGGCGGGAAAAGAAGACAGGGGATGGTTCCAGGCAAGCAGAAAGTGTATGTCCATGCATGCACCAGCTCTGTTGTGCAAGCAGCAGGGGTGTGAGTGTCAGGTGCACATACACGCCCCTCACACAAATGGAGTTTTCCATGTGCATGCTCAGATGCTACTTGTGCAGCCTAGTTCTATGGCCCGGGGGTTGGGGAGCCCTGTTTTAGTCAATTACAATGCCAGACTGCCTAGACAAATTTCTATAGTTTTCTTGGCAAGATTTTCAGATGTGGTTTACCATTGCCTCCTGTGATGACTCAGGGCGTGGCACAAAGGCAACACCACAGATAATCAATAAGAGCCCCTTTATTATCTCCAACTTTCCCCCCAATGTACAGGTTACCTTCTGGCTGGAGAAAAACTCTCCCAGGAACAGCATTTAACTGCAGAAAATTAAGTCCAAAACAGGGTAAACACAAACTGTAACTTAAAGTCCAAACAAACCAAACTGAAGTAATTAGTTTAGCAGGGCAGGAACAAGAATTTTAGACTTGAAAGCACGGCAAAACTCACATGGTTGGGAAGATGCTAGGAACACACATAAGCCATGACAATACAAGATAAAGTCACGTTTGCTCCCAACAGGCTGCCGCAGACAGCTTGCCTTTTTTATAAGTGGTGTTCCCAGCTGCTGCTAATGAAGGGAATCAGGGCCCTTTCCTCCCCTGTAAACCATGCAACCCATGGCATTCTCTTCTCCGTTCCTCCCTGCATGCCCTAGGATGAAGAGGGGGTGGGCTTGGGTCTTCCCCTGAATTCCCTCTCCCTTGTTTTACTTCTTCCCTGCTCTGCCCAGTCGGACTTTGCCCTTCCCCAGTTTCCTCCCACACCATCAATTGTTCAGCTTCCTTTTCAGATTCAGACTCTGACAGGGGCATAACATCTCCTTCCTAGAGTTGAGAGAAAGTGGCTGGCCCAAGGTCATCCAAGGGGTTTTGTCCCTTGAGGAGGGCTCAAACTCATGGTCTTTTCTAGCTGAGTGCCATAATGACTGCATCAGAGTGGCTCTTTCACAACATTCAATGGGATGGGAATACAGATATCCCTCGACTTACAACCACAATGGAGCCCAAAATTTATTTTGCGAAGTGAGAAATTTGTTAAGGGAGTTTGTTAAGGGACCCCATTTTGCAACCTTTCTTGGCACATTTGTTAACAGAATCAATGTAGTTGTTAAATTAGTAACATGGTTGTTTAGGGAATCTGGTTTCTCCATTGACTATGCTTGTCAGAAAGTCACAAAAGATGATCACATGACCCCGCAGCTGTCATAATTGTGAGTCAGTTTTCAAGCATCCGAATATAAATCACGTGACCAGGGGGATGCTGCAATGGTCATAAGTGTGAAAAATGGTCCTAAGTCATTTTTTCAGTGCTGTTGTAACTTTGAATCCACGGTGGCGCAGTGGTTACAATGCAGTACTGCAGGCTACTTCTACTAACTACCAGCTGCCTGCAATTTGGCAGATCGAATCCCACCAGGCTCAAGGTTGACTGAGCCTTCCATCCTTCCGAGGTAGGTAAAATGAAGACCCAGATTGTTGGGCGCAATAGGCTGACTCTGCAAACTGCTTAGAGAGCGCTGTAAAGCACTGTAAAGCACTGTAAGTATAAATGTTATTGCTTTTGAATGGTCACTAAATGAACAGTTGTACGTCGAGGACTACTGTATAGTTGAACAGGAATCCACAAGAAGTAATTTAGCTAGACTGAAAGATTAGAAGAAGCAAAAAATATACCTAAAACTGATGGTGGCAATGCAGGAATCCGTATAGGTGCCTAAGAAAACTATGTGGTTATGTTTATGAAATCACTAGAAGTCGTCTTCAAGGAGTCTTTCCCTAGAAGCAGGAAACCATAGAATCAGATCATTATTCCCATCTTACTTCTATTTTTCACTGAGCTTTCTTTTTCCTCCTAATTTTATGCATATGGTAGGAAACACCTTGGGGGTTGGGAGTTGGTAAGAAGGATAGTAAGTTGCCCTTCTACATCTCCTATTTTGGCTTTGCTGCTGTCAGGCGTGAAATCAACAATGACACATAATAATTCTTCCAAATGGAGGTTTTTTTAATTTTTTCACACTTATAGACAAAATCCTGCCAGACTGAGGACTCTACTATCAACACCTATAATATACTATAATATACCCTCACACATAATATCTGGGCTAAGTGGCCTCTTACTCCTTAATCGTTATGAAGAACATTTGCAGGAACTGGATATATCTAGTCTAGTGAAAAAGAAGGACCAGAGGTGACATGATGGCAGTCTTCCAATAGTTGAAAGGCTGCTATAAGGAAGAAGGAGCCAACTTATTTACCAAAGCACCCATAGGCAGGACAAGAAACAATGGATGGAAACTAACCAAGGCGAGAAGCAACCTAGAATTAAGGAGAAATTTCCTGTGAGAACAATTAACCAGTTGGAACAAATTGCCTTTGGAAGCTGTGGGTGCCCCATCACTGGAGGCTTTTAAGAAGAGACAGGACAGCCATTTATCAGAAATAGCATAGGTGTCCTGCGAGAGCAGGGGGTTGGACTAGATGACCTCCAAGGTCCTTTCCAACTGTGTTACTATTACTCATCCCTCCTAGGAATCCACCTCCTCATCAGCTGCTAATGATGTAGCGAGATCATGAGAGGCATGGGATTCTCTGGGGTAGATTCGTTAGTATTGGTAGGAACACAAAAGCTTTTCTGTCTCTTCATTCAGGATGGTTTTGCCTAATGTTTGCTTATGTCTCCACATGCTTGCAGTTCGAGAAGAAAAGAGACATTGTTGAATAAATATTGTAAAAAGAGGCTGTATCATTTCCCCAAGAAGCTTTCAACCTTAATATTGCTATTTTTGCACTCCAAAGTGTGCAATATATACATTCCCAATCTGGCTACCCTGTATGTTTCATGCTCTATTTCCTAAAGGCAATTTCAACTTCCATTTTGTGAAACAGCGAGAGGGTGGGGGGGAGAGGGGCGAGGAAGGGGGAGGGAGGGAGAATAAGAGAGAGAGAGGGAGAGAAACCACTTAGGGCCTTATTTTTGTTTATACAAAAATGAGAGTTTGCTAAGATCATTTAACAATGCTGTCATCGCTTATTCCACTTAGTAGGGTTGATATGACTACAAAGATCCCTGTTGAGGGATCTGCCTTCTAACATATGAACTATAAACTGAGTGTGCCAGCTTCTATATTAGAAAATGTCTCATTACAGAATAAGCTGTGATGCACCTTTGGAAAAAAATGTTTGTGCATTTCCTTCCTTCCTTCCTTCGTTCCATTTTTTTGAAGAATGAGCAGTTCAGGCATCTTCTTTTCATCAGATTTTTCCTTTCCCAAAAGATGAAAGGGAACAAAGATGAATGAAGCTGTTATTGCAATTTTAGAGTTAGAATTTGTCAAATGTGAAAAAGAAGTAGCTCTGCCATTGTTTTTGAGTCATTTTATTAAAGATTATAATTCCAGTATTAAAAAAAACTAATAAAAACTAAAAGAAATTTAGAAGAATAAAAAATAGAAAGTGCAGGAAAGAATAAAAGAAAAAATATATAAAGAAAAATAGAAATGAGTAAAATGCAAAAAAAGAAAATATGCACAGAAGCAACCTCTCATCTTCATCACAAGTATAAATCATTTTAATAACTTATCAACTCTTCTTAAAATACAAGATTTCTTAAAATGATAGCATCTTCCAATACACCATCTCTTATCTGCAAGAGATCTACAGTATACATCAATAAAGTATTGTCATTTCAGTCCTGGGGTCAGCAAAACTCCATTAAAGATTACCAGAAATAATAATATATCTATTTTAACCTTGATTAAATAAACCAATTTTTCTTCTTTCCTTTTATTTCTGATAATCGTAATCCTTAATTCATTCAAATAATGTTGTAGAACTTTTATTTGTTTTCATTTTTTCTTTGTTTCTTCTCTTCAAAAGATTCTTTACAAGCCCAGTTGGTCAATAGGAAAACTATCCAACTCACTCTCTTGATTTGTTATTTGCATACCTCTTTTAATTATTAAGATATCAGCTAGTTTCTTTTGTATGTCCAATACAACATTTTCCCGCATCTTGTGGCTTGTCATTTGTAAATGTCAAACTTGGCAGATAAAACTTGTTATTCTTCTATTACATCTTTTAGATACTATCTCTTTATAGAGGCAAATGTCTCTGTTGAGATTATTAATATTAATTTCTGAATCCATTTTTTGGAAAAATACCCTTCAATATGTGCAATATTAGAATATTTGGCTCCTGCACAGAGATGGAAAGATTTATAGATTCCCACAATGGAAGAATTGATGGTGAAGTTAATGGCACTGGCTGAGTGGCAAAATTAACTATCTATATGAAAGACAAGACTTTGTCTAGATTTATTTCTGTATGGATGTTACTTGTGGTTTTTTTGCTAGAAAATGAAAGAAATGCTCTATTAAATTTGAGATTTGACAATTAGAATTGTTTATGGTTATAGAATCATATCTTGTGATCTCCTCATGAGAAGCTGCTGTCTGGTGTACTTATGGGTAATCTCAAGCCCCGTCCTTGTCCAAAGAGGTTTGAAGAAGCAGTCTACTTGCTGGCTCTTCATTTTTTGTTGTAGTTATTGGCTCTACTTTTCGCAGAACCAAGGACAGTCCACCATTTCTCCCTCTGGCATGCTGTTTTTTCTGATATGGTCTTTTACAGGAGGTATTGTATTGCTTATCATGCAACAGAAAATTTGTATAAGATGTTTTACAGGTGGCACTTTCACCCGACAAGAATAGCAAGAATGTTCAAGAATAAATCTGAAAAATGTTAGAAATGTCATCAGATACCTGGCTCAGATTACCATATGTGGTGGCCTTTTGTGGATACTAAAAAAAACAGGACTAAAATCCACATGTGGTTGGAAAAAATGACAAAAAAGCATATAGATTTGAAACCAGAAATATTTTTATTGGGAATTTTACCTGAAATATATAGTAAAGACTTGAAATATCTGATTGTAAATGTATTAACAGCGGCTAGGATTGTATTTGCCAAAAACTGGAAAAATGAGAAAACACCATCACAGGAGGAAATCATTAAGAAAATATTGGAATGTGCTGAAATGAGTAGATTGACATTTGAAATTAGAGAACAAGAGGATTAACAATTTTATAAAATTTGGGGTCTATTCTATCAATGGTTAGACAATAAAATACAGTAATGAAATATGTAGACTTTTAGAAAATAATAAATATATAAAGATGTACTTCTTTCTTATTATATCTACAAAATGATTTTAGGAGAGATTTGGGATGATAATATGAACTGTTATAAAACAAACTAAGTAAATTATGATTATCTTGTAAAACATGAATGAATAAAAGTAAAGTCAAATGATTGATTAATAATGATACTAAGGTATTTATTTTTTGATTGAAAATACGAGATTATATGCAATGTAATTGTAATTGAAGACTACGAAATGGAAGCACAAAACAATTTGTAAACCAACCGGCACACTGTATGTATACATATGGAAGATGGCTTGATGGCTTGATGTTTTTATGTTTTGTTTGTTTATGTTTGTTTTTAAAAGCCAATAAAAACTTGAAAAAAAAAACATCCTTGGATATACATTTGGGATTTTACTGAAGGCCAAAGAGATAATGCAGGTAAAGAACATGGGTGTTACTTAAATCAATGTTTCATAAAATTCATTCTCATATAAAAAAGTCTCCAAGTTGAGCTCAGCATCTGATGTTCACGTAAGTTCCTTGGCAGCAGTTTCCATTTTTTTGAGTCTCTCCTTCCCTCCCTCCCTCCCTCTTTCTCTCTCCCTCCCTTTTAAGTTTTGATCTAGCCTACTGGTATGGAAGTCTTTCATTCAAGTCAACTCTTTTTAGCTTTTTAAAGTTGCCAGCTAGTAGTACTTCTTAGCCTCACTAAAAAGGCATGTTACTGAATTTAGGAGCCACTTGGCAGAATTTTCCCTAATCCAGGAGTTGAATCTGGATAACACTGATATAACAATACATTAAATAAGCAAATAACTGATTTATTGATTGATCAATAAATCCTGACTTTTGCTGGCCAAGTGCATCCTCGTCTATATTTTAATGTGTGCCACTTTTATACAATACAAGGGGAAGTACAGAATTGGAACTGGGATATCGATTCTAAATCCACATAGCATAGAAATATTTTAGGGAATTTCTTCATCATTCAGGCTTTACAATCTCATTGTACACATGTTGTACTCTGACAATAAAGGTAATAATAATAGGTTCCCAATGCGAAGTTGACATTCTAATGTAGAGGCTAATTTCACAAATAGCTTGCTCTAATTGAAACCCCCAAAATAAAAGATCTATTGAGACCTCTTTCAAAAATAGCATGTGCTTTTTCTAAGATTATTTTGTTGGAGTACCTGAACAGAGGAGGAAAGAGACTCTACCAAATATGAGCAGCCTAGAGATTAACCGTTACGGAAGGCGGCCTTGACCAAAAAAAGGAAGATACTCTATCCCTGTTTGATGTTTTGATGATATCACAATTACACGTAACACCATAGTGTACTTTTATATTCACGAATATGAAAGACAAAACTCTGGCAGAGCCTTGGGATCCTGTATTATCATCATCTATAATGGATCAGGATACATTTTTCCTATTTCCCCCCCAATTTTAACAAATGATTCAGTTAAAGCTCTTGCTAGCATAAGTAGATGTCTTCTACCAACTTGAAAAAGCAACATGTCTCCTTATATTTCCTTTCAAGGCAATTATCCCAATATGCGACCATTTTTTGGAACACATCCTTCCCCAGAGTTACTATTTCTAAAGCATCATTTCGAGTGACAAAATTAATGGCATATCAGTATCAAACAGCATGATTTTGCTCCCATCACCTTTTGTGGAATAAATCTCTTACTTCCTTTACTGAAATATTTGAGTCATAAGATAGGAATGCCACTTTGTTAGACAATGCATTAATTCAAATTAGTTTGTTACAGATGGCTTCCTAAGAGATTATTATATATTTAATCAGCAATCCAAATATCATCAGGACTATTTTTCAGATTCATTGTAGCATATCATGAAATTTGTATTCTGAGAACGGAATCATCTTTGTATTTATAAGGGGACTAACACTTCCCCTTTTTCCTGGAAAGTGAACATAAAAATCCAGCAAAATGATTCTCAGAGTTGATTGGCACCTTCCGATTTAAGCAGTCATATTTGAGGACTCTTTGGTGCTCTCTAAGCTTGCTTGTTTTCTTGCAAACATTTTATTACCATAACTAGGTAACATAATCAGTGCTAGTGGTGTTACTTAGTTATGGTAGTGAAACGTCAGCAAGAAAACAAGCAAGCTCAGAGAGCATCAAGGACCCTTCATTTCAACCCTGAGCTACAAATATCCTTTTATTGGCAGTCACTTTTGTTGTGGGGCAGCAGAGGGCAATGGAGAGCTAGATAAAATTCTGCAAATTTTTCCCAAGTCCCAAGAATGAACAATCAGAAATTTAGCAATTCCTCTTAAAAGATTTGCCTGCTTAGCAATTTATTAGTTCAAAATATAGACTTACTGATGCACACATCCAGAAAAGATAAAATGTCTTAGGAAATGGATTCCAGGCAGATTGCCTCATATTAAAAGAGAAAACCAAATGTGCCTTGTTGAGGTATTAGGGATGCAGCAGTGATGGTCCAGACTTCCGTAGTAGATTACCTACTTTGCATGTAAAAGTCTCATCATCAATTCCCACCATCTCTAACTAGAAGCCATAGAGAACATTGGGTCTCAATAATAAAGGCCTGACTCAGAAGAAGACCACGGCCCAGGGTCATTTCAGGAGAAGACAGCAAAGAAAACAAATGAAAAAAAGAGAGACTTTTATGCTTGCTATCTCTACTCAATGGCTTTATTGGTTAGGAAAGAGGTATTGCTTCATCTTCAATAAAGGGTACACCAAGCTAAAGAGAAAGACATCAGTAGCAATCTTGGGGGAAATCCACACTTTTCAGAAGTGCGACCTTCATTTAGAAAATTTGTTTTGGAGGACCCTGAGCTTAAGTACCCTCAGTGGCAAAAAGGAAGAGAAATCGAGCTAATATCCCAAAGAAATCACAGCTGGCGGCTTGCAATCCTGAGCAGGAGAATCTGTGTTGTAACATTTTGCTGTACATCTTTGGTGAGTGAAGCGGTTCTTGTGCAACTCCAATGATTAGGCTAATCTGTAAGACTCCAGAAGGTTGCAATGCCCTGTGCACAAGAGACTACAGAAATCTTCCCCTTTCAATGGCCACAATTTTGCAAGACTGCTCTTAATGACAACATTTTGCAAAATTGCTTCTCAGGAGGCAACTGGACTTTCTTGGTTTTTTTCTTTCTTTGAAGACGTTTCACTTCTCATCCAAAAAGCTTCTTCATTTCTGACAGGATAGTGGAGGAATGGAAGGATTTATATTCCTTGCAGACAGCTGGTCATTTGCATCCTTTTAGAGGGTCCTTGAAGCACTTGAAGGTTTATCTGTGTCCTCAAGGTCACCTGAGTGGCGCTCCTGGTTCCTGTAGTCCGCAATTTTTCTCTGGAAATCCTTCCTACTCCCACACCCACATTCAAAGGGTGTTCTTCCCAAATTGTATGGCTAAAAGTCTGGAGAGATTGTCAGTCATCCAGGTTATGGTTGTACCAAAGGTGCTTTTTCAGGAGGCAACTGGACTTTCTTGTTTTTTCTTTGAAGACATTTCACTTCTCATCCAAGAAAGCCTCCAAGTGCTTCAAGGACTCTCTAAAAGGATGCAAATGACCGGCTGTCTGCAAGGAATATTAATCCTTCCGTTCCCCCACTATCCTGTCAGAGCTGAAGAAGCTTCTTAGGTGAGAAGAGAAACAACTTCAAAGGAAAAACAAGAAAGTCCAGTTGCCTCCTGAAAAAGCACCTTTGAGACAACCATGAGCTGGATGAGTGAGAATCTCTACAGACATTTTGCAAGATGGTATGCAAAAGCACTGGAGTCATACAGTCTTGCACAAGAAAGTACATGGATATTGTGGAGAGAAATGCAAGCTATTACGTGCAACAATGCCTGGGACCAGAAAAAGTGGCTGACCTACGTGTTTGAGACATAACTGCCTACCTGGCAAACAGGAATCATTGCTCATCTCACTCTGATCCACAGGTTTCAAGACCTTCCCTGCCAGTTTCCCACAAGCAAAGCCAATAGGGAAGCCAGCAAGGAAGGTTGTTAAGTTGCTCTGGTAAATATCGCCAGGCTGCACAAATTGAGGAAAGCTGGGGGAGGACTTGAAGGACCACAGCACAGGCAGGAAGGCTGTGGGGGGTGGATGGTGCTGCAGGTCCAAGTACAGGAGGATTGGGGAGACTTACCAGAGAGACTTACAATCTTCCCTATTGTTCTTGTCTAGGCTTCCCCAAAAAGCACTAAGCAGACTCTTTGTCCCGACCAAACACCTTTTATTAAACGAATGTGAATTTCTTGCATTCACATTCAGCCAACGGCCTGGCAAATAGTCTTTCGGGGGTGTAATTAGGAGCGCAGACCTTATCTAGCTTGGAAAGCTGCCTGGTAAATATTTCCAAATGCAGTGTTGACAAGGAAGGACTTAGCACAGAGTCTCTAGGATGCAGACAGATCTTCACAATGATGGAATGAACGAACAAATTGTTTCCTGCAAAAGCCCCCTCCCCTTTTGTTCCTCTCTTAATCCTTATGGGAGGGGACATTCATCATCCACCTGTGACCTTACTTCCATGTCGACCCTGAGTTTATAATTGTTCTTTCTTTTTGGCATCTCTGCGCATGCGCAGAATGGGAACTGGTTCCAGCTGCTCCCCCACCTCTCTCCTGTCTGAGCCCGAAGGCATCTGTTGACTGCTAGCCTGCCCTGGCTCCACCTCTGCCTCTGATGCAGATCCCTCGTCTGCTAGCCTGCCCTGGCTCCACCTCTGCCTCTGATGCAGATCCCTCGTCTGAGCCTTCCTCAGCCTCCAGGACTGGCCCAGGTTCCTCCCCAACCTCCTCACTGTCCGACCCTGCTGCCAACTCCGCTAGCCACTGGTGGGCCACACTTATTGGCTTCCCCAATGACTTTGCTTGTGGGAAACTGGTAGGGAAGGTCACAAATGTGATCACATGATGGTGGGATGCTGCAAACCACTGGAATGTCAAGGAAGGGTTGTAAGTACCACTCATTCAAAACCAACACAATTCAGTCACTGAATGAGTGGTCAGTAAGCAAGTACATAAAAGCAGATGCTTCATTATATAGAAATACATTCACCAATGTTGTTGCAGAATGCAAATTTCTTCTTTTTAGCTAACCATACGTGATGTTACAAAAATCTTCTAGTTATTAAAACATGTTATTTAAGTCAGCTTGGATAGTTGGAGACTGAAAGGTCAATATATCTTCAACTGAGTTACTAATTGGATATTACTGCACCATAAGAAGCAAATAAGAGAGAATAAACTGTTTTCTTCTACTTTGGTTATCCAAAGGGTTTGGGATTCAACTCCCAACATTCCCATTTGGAAAATTCCAGCTTCTCCGGGAGACCCTAAATTGAGGAAATCTGATATAAATTGTTTTATTTGTAGAGCCTGGGATTAGTATTAGTTACTGCAGAAGTACAGGACTCTCTATTTCAGCTCATTTCCTTACCTCAAAATCTCACTTCCTCTTTAACTGACAGTCAAATGATAAAGTGTTTACAAAAAATACTCCAGTAGCAGAGTCAGCACTTCACTATAGCTTGATTTCCAATAGACCGAGCTGTATTTCTTGCCTTTCAAAGAAAACAAAAGTTCTTCCCTTCCATGCAATCTTCTGACATTAATTAAAGTTAAATCCTATCCTCTCAATGTTTCTGGAAGTCAGTCTGCTGATTTCACAGACTGCATCAAATTTTCACCTTTATAGTTCAAGGTCTCTTTCATTAGATGGTCTCTTGCAAATCCCAGTATCTGGCTCTTATGCCATCAGCAAGATAATAATCTACCTTTCAGGATTACTGTGTAACTGCAAGATGATATACAGAAGAAACACTGACTCCTGTGAAGATTCTATTATCTGTCTATGTCTGTCTGTCTGTCTGTCTGTCTGTCTGTCTGTCTGTCTGTCTATTTACCTATCTCTATGATCTATCCATTCAATCTCTGTCTGTCTGTCGATCATCTGCTATATCATCTATCTGTCTCTGTCTCTTTCTATCTACTTATCCATTTATATGATCTATATATCCAACCATGTATGCACGCATGCATCCATCCAATATAGTATGTATGTGTGTGTGTGTGTGTGTCTGTCTATATCTACCATCCATCCATCCAATCTTTATCTATCCATCTACCTATCATCTACTCACCTATCTACCTACCTCTGTGTACCATCCACCCATTCATCTATCTATTCTATTATGTATCTCGATCAATCTCTATCTATCTATCTATCTATCTATCTATCTATCTATCTATCTATCTATCTATCTATCTATCTATCTATCCATCCATCCATCCATCATCTACCTACCTCTAGCTACCATCCATCCATCCAATCTCTCTTTCTCTCCCTCCTCCCTACCTACTTACCTGCCTCTATCTACAATCCATCCATCCATCCATCCATCCATCCATCCATCCATCCATCCAATTTTTATATATATATCTGTCTGTTTGTCTGTCTAATCTCTCTCTCCCCCATTTCATCACATTTTGCCAGTTATTTGCTTAACAACCATAACTGCAATTGTTAAGAAAATCATGTGGTCCATTAAGTGAATCGGGTTTCCCCCATTGACTTTGCTTGTTGGTTGGAAAGATTACAAATGGTGGTCACAGAACTCCAGGAGCTGAAATTGTCATAAATACATGCCATGGGGATGCAGCAATGGTGGTTGTATGTATGAAAACTGGTTATAAGTCACTTTTTTTCAGTGCTATTGTAACTGCAGCCACTAAATGGCTTATGTCAAAGACCACCTGTATCATTTACACACACACACACACTCACACGATGCTAATGCTAATATGTAGGTACCATTTCATTACATATATCATGATATCAACATTACTTCAATTGTAGTTGCTGGCAAAGAGTTATTTCTTCATTTAAGATAAATTATAATTGTAATTCTCTCCTTTTCTAGCTTTTCCAAATTATCTCTCTGTTCTTTCTAACCTTTTCCTATACAGATCTGTAAGTTTTTCCATGCTTAGAATGGGTGTGTAACCATGTAACCTATGGCTTATCAAATGTTGCTGAAACTTAATTAATCAGCAAATTAAAGCCAAGAGGTGCTGAGACCACAGTTCAATAATACTGGAGGGCTATAACCATAGATTCCCGTCCTGAGAGCAGAAATACAATCGGAATGCAGCATTCATGTTGGACTAAACTCCTGGTTGAGATCCTACCATTACATGTACTGTTTATGTACACAAACAACTGTATCAAATAGAAAAAAAATGTTTTATTTGCATTTTTCATCAAATCACCCTAGACGGTTATTAGTCTTTTTGATGGAAATACATTCATTCTGTGTTTTAGGAACATATGAAGAATGGTTGCAGGATTTGAATTTGGCTAGTGTAAAGAAAAGGACTAGGGGTGGGTATATGATAGCAATATTCCAGTATTTGAAGGACTGCCACAAAGAGGAGGGTATCAATTTATTTTCCATAATATCAGAAGGCAGGACAAGAAGGAATGGATGGAAACTAATCAAGGAGAGAAGCAACCTGGAATTAATGAGAAACTTCCTAAGTGAGGACAATTAACCAGTGGAACAGCTTCCCTTCAGAAGTTGTGGGTGCTTCATCACTGGAAGTTTTTAGGAAAAGACTGGAAATGGTAAAAGACTGGAAAAGACTTATCTGAAATGGTATAGGGTCTCCTGCATGAGCAGGGGTTGGACTAGAAGATCTCCAGTGTCCCTTCCAGCTCTATTCTGATTAAATTGCCATCTTTAGAAATCAGCATGTTAGTGATTTTAGTTAACCCTGAGCCATGTGGCTTTGATCAAATCTGGAGTTAAACAGTCTCTTGAAACAGCTTCAGGCTTTGCGCATCACACTTCTCTTTTCCTCTCCTGTAACAGGCTTCTGAGCATGTATCTGATGAATATTTAAAATATTCTGGCCGAGTTTGCAAGAGACAAAGCTCCTTTGTCAAAGCAAATCCCTTCATCTCTTTATCTCCGTTGAAGAGAAGACTCAAACCACTCCCAAGCCCCAATCTTATTGAACTCCAACAAAGAATAATAGCCAAAGCTCTTTATTTATGTTTGTTCAAACCATCTTATGCATGCCCAGCCATTACATCCAATCTTGCATGTTGCAGAATAGCTTTTACCTCATTTAACAGCATTCATTCCTGCTATTATCAGCCTGGTTTACTCTTCTAGGACATCCTGACATTCAAATGGCTGCTAACATCAAAATAGCATTGCCCTACTTTGTAAGTGATGTGCAGATCTCCTCCGCAATAAACAAGAGACTATTTTAGCCTCCAGCTATCCCCACCAGTTTGGAAATGATTGCAAAATTTCCTTCTTGTTTATGCAGCTGGTTCAAGCAGGCGATTGGGAAATCTTCGAGGCTAGAGTTCGGTCTGTGACTCAACTTTTCAGTGCTAATGACTGACAGAAAACTTTGTTCCTACAGCTGATTGTGTTTACATATGGTCCATCGATGGAGTGGCATTTTTGTTTTCGCATGGGAAGAACTTTCTTAAAATTCAGCAAAAGCGTAAAAATAAAAAATAAAATATAAGAAGTCCACATGCTAGGCAGTATAGGTAGTGTTGTGGTTAGCTGGTAGCAGGTACGGACAACTGAGGAGGGCTCGGGCTCAGATGAGGGGCCAGGACCATTAGGGAGTGGATTGCTGCCTTCAGAGATTGTGGGGGATGACAGCAGTGATGAGGAGGTTCCCAAGGAGCCTGTGCCAAGTGCTCATGTGCGCAGGATTGCTTGGAGGAAAGAGCAGCTACAACAGCATGGGTGACTTGGGAGTAAGACTGCAAGGTATCGGCCCCTCCTTCAAGAAGGTAAAAGGCAGCTATGCAGCAAACATTCTTTGTAGGAAGCAAAGATGGTTTGAAACTCAGCCTCGTGGACATTACAGTTGGTACTTGAAGACTCTTGTGTTGTAAACTATTTATCTGGGGTTTTTTGGCAGCCTTGCAAAAACTTGGCAAGGCTCTTTCTTGTCGGAGCTAATTAGCTAGAAGCAGCCTTTTACGTGTGAAGAAACAGGATTCATAGATGAAACATTAAAAGGTTGTGCTACTGCCTTTGTCTTGTGTCTGCTCTCTTGGAACCAGGTTTGGGTCAGAACAGGTAGTCCTCAACTTATGACCACAATTGAGCCCAACATTTTTGTTGAGTTTTGCCCCATTTTTCAACTTTTCTTGGCACAAGTGCTAAGTGAATCAGTGAAATTCTTAAGTTAGTAACACGGTTATTAAGTGAATCTGGCTTCCCCATTGATTTTGCTTGTCAGAAGGCCGCAAAAGGTAATCGTGTGACCCCAGGACATGCAACCAGCAAATATGAGTCTGTTGCCAAGCGCCTGAATTTTCATCACATGATTATGGGGATGCAACAACGGTCATGTGAAAAACAGTCATAAATCATGTTTTTCGATTCCTGTTGTAACTTTGGTCACTAAATGAACTGTTGTGAGGACTATCTGTATTATGTCATGGCGGTTACCATTGGGGATAGTTAGTCTTGTAGTTTTGAAGCTAATGCTGCATTTTTCCAATGAAAACATACTAATCTTGATGCTGTGCTGGTGGATAACAAACCTGACTTTCTGATACACATCTACTCTTGTGTGAATTTCAGATGTTTTGAACTATTTCCCAAAACACTGCTGTAGTGGCACAGTGGTTAGAATGCAGTACTGCAGACTATTTCTGCTGACTCCCGGCTGCCAGAAGTTTGGCAGTTCGAACGTCACCAGGCTCAAGTTTGACTCAGCCTTCCATCCTTCTGTGGTTGGTAAAATGAGGACCCAGATTATTGGGGGCAAAAGGCTGATTCTGTAAACTGCTTAGAGAGGGCTGAAAAGCACTGTAAAGCGGTATAGAAGTCAAGTAAAATTGCTAGTGCTATACAGGTTTCTGCAAAGCACACACGCACATAGGAAAAAGCTAGTTATGGAGTCGAGCTGTTCTCTATATGTTCTTTATTTTCATTTAATAACACCGAGCGCAGTGTAGTTTATTAGATGAGGTTATTATACAAACATAATTATCACAGGAGAAATCCTCATTATTGAATTGTATCCATGTTATAGTTATGTGTAACTATTATGTGTAGCTCACCTTTATGGCCATTGCAACATTCTGTTGCAACATTCTGTTGCAATGTTTTTGCCTATTTCTAGCATTTTGTTCCAGTTTCAGGCAAAAAAAATGTTCATTTGGATGAAATATATTCTCTTAAAGACAAAAAATATTGTAAAATCGGCTTCAGTCTCATGGTGATCTTCTTAACATACTGTAATTCTGGATCAATGATGGACATAAGTTGAGCACTATCTGTATCACTCCACTATGAAGAGGCAAAGGGATAGTCTGAACTTTGTCATGTTTCGTAGAGAACTGAAGTCACTGCTGCACAATCGCATCCAGAGTGGCTTTTCCAAGAGATTAATGAACTCCAGCACAAATGGAACAAGTTTACAGTATTCTCTTATCTTTGGTCTTCAAAGGGTTGGACAAGCCCATGGGCTTTAGCAACTTTGCAGGATTGTAACTGGCAGGAAATGGAAATCCTCCGATTGTCTTTTAGACCTTTGATTTTGTCAATTACTTAGTTGTTTTGTATCTCTTCGCAGAGCTGTTATTAGTTACTTGCAGCCCATTTCTAATATACCTACTTTTAGTCTGGTGGTGAGCAACGTGCAGCCTTGATCTGATTTCTAAACACTATGCAAACAATCCATTCAGACCTCTGGAAGATGCAACTTCTCTTGCCTACTGAGTAGAAATTAAAAGGGGCAGCAGTGCTGAGAAAAATGCACGATCAAAAGGAAAAAGGCAACCAAAAAAGAAATTGGGGATAGCGAGAATGCACTTATCTATTTCCTCAGTTTAGCGGAGAATTGTAAGTACGATTGATTTATATATAACAGAATATCAGAGTTGGAAGAGACCATGCAGGTCATCTAGCCCAATTCCCCCACTTGACCAAGGAGGAGCCCCTACACTATTTTCGACAGATGGCTGTCCAGTCTCCTCTTGAAAGCCTCCAGTGAAGCTACAACTTCTGAAGGCTTCTTCTGTTCCATGAGTTGATTGTTCTGTCAGAAAAAAAAATTTCTCCTTATTTCCAGGTTGAATCTCTCCTTGATCAGTTTCCATCCATTATTCCTTGTCTGGCCTTCAGGTGCCTTGGAAAATAGATTGACCCCTTCCTCTCTGTGGCAGCCCCTCAAATATTGGAAGACCACTATAATGTCTCCCCTGGTCCTTCTTTTCACTCCTGCAACTGAAAGGCATCCACCTATCTCTACGTGAGGCAATCGGGTAGGCCCTATTCGAAAATACGGCAATCCGTCAGCAACTAGAGCCGACCCCAAATTTAGATATTTAACTGCGACTCTGCTTGGCCTGTCAATCACCGCCTCCGCGATAGGGAAGCGGAACCGCAGCTCACAGAAGGTTAATGTTCCCTGAGAGCCAAAATGGGTAAACAACTCAGGCTGGGGGCGCGCCCGAGAAGAGCAGCGCACGGCGGATAAGATGTGGAACACCAAATCCATACTGAGCACGGCTTAAAGTTTAACCAGAGCCGAGGCGGGATTCCTTAGCCTTCGTCCAATCGAGAACGGCTAAGCTATGCCCCGCCGACCAATCTCGATCTTTTGCCGACCCACTTCAGCTAATCCCGCAGAAAGCGAGAAGACGCTAACTGCAAAGCGGGGGCGCGGGCGGGCGCTTCTTTGTTTTTAGATCCCGCAACTGAGTCCTCCCCCCCCCATGCGTGGTCGGGATGGGGAAAGTCCTGTTGCTTTCTCGAGAGCGCGATCCTTCTCGCGGCTCGATCGGGTACACAGATCGGTCGATCGATCCGATCACTGGCAGCGGCCGAGGCATCGATCTCCACAGCCGCTTAAAAAGACACCCCTTCCCGCCCCTGTAGGCTTTCAGCAAAGCGGGGAGAAGAGGAGGAGGAGGAGGTGGGGGGGCGTGCCGAAGCTTGGTTTCGCCAGCCAATCGGGGCGTCCCGTTCCTTTTTGACGTCACAATCCCGAGAACCTGCAGCGGCGACAACAATAACAATAGCAGGCAGGGATTGTTCCCCGGAGCCGAGCGGCCGAGGGGGAACGTCGAGCGGAGCCAGCCGCCAAAACAGCCCGTCGCGTGTCCGGCGGTAGCGCTTGCTCCTGGCCGGAGCCGGACAGGAACAACCCAGCCAGCAACTCAGGAGGGACCCCGAAATAGAAACGCCTCTGTCCCGCCAGCGATGGCCTCGGGCGAGTCCTCGGGAGTGCAAGAAGAGAATTTGCAGGGTAAGAGAACCTCCCTCCTTTCAAACACACAGCAGATGGGGAAAATACAAGGACAGAAAAACTTGGGACTCCTTTAAATACTGGGCCTTTTATAGAAGGGGCCTCTGAAGTTATACTTTCCCGGACTGATCAGAAACAAGGCTTCCTAGGTCAACCTAGTTTTGAAACTTCCCCCGCCCCCTAAAGGCTTGGAATTAATATTAATATTCTCTCTAGGACAGGTGGTCCTCGGCTTATAACCTCTCATTTAGTGACAGGTGAAAGTTACCAATGGCACTGAAAAAAGGGACCTGGGATCATTTTTTTCACTCTTTACAACAGGAAAAAGGGACTTCAACGACCGTTTTTCACACCTACGACCGTTGAAGCATCCCCCATGGTTCATGTGATTTAGATTAGGATGCTTTTGACAACTGACTCGTATTTAGGACGGGTCGCCCATGTCCCGGGATCATGCAATCCCCTTTTACCATCTTTTGACCAACAAAGTCAAGGGTGGGGGGGGGAGGCGAAACCAGATTCACTTAAAGGACTGTGTCACTACTATAGCAACTGCGGAGTTAACAAACAGGATAGAAAAAGTCATAATATGGGGCAAAACTCACTTAACAGATGTCTCACTTGGCAACAGAAATGTGGGGCTCAGTTGTGGTCGTAAGTCGAGGACTACGTGTAATTAAAATTTCTCTAGAATTATTTCTGGAGGGCAAGAGAAACAAAGGATGAGGAAATACCGAATGACCTGGGGTTACCTTTGTGTCATTCAGGGTTTCCTCTGTTTCTTGGAGCTATCAAACTCTTATAAGAGTTTTCTCTAGTTTGGACTTTTTCTTGCCATTGAGTTGATTTTTACCTTGGCTGGCTCAGAACCAGCAAGGGGGAATGGTTTTAAAATACCCCGTGTTCTTTGGAAGGGGAGAAAAGACAGCTCTGTTGTTGTAACTTAGCAGCTATGTTCCCTGGCTGTGTGGTATAGTATCCTTGCCTATGTGACTCAGCCCTTTACTAATAGCTTTTACGGTTGTAAATAATTGGCCTTGGAACTTATTGACACATTGTGCTGGTTCAGAGCTGACATCATGGGATTTATAGCCCCATGTAGAAAAACTTGGAAGTAGATTGCAACATAAAAGGGACTTCTTCCCGTTTTTAGATTGGGTTTGTAATCAAATAATGTTAGAGGTTATCTTTTCCTGGGGTTTGGTCACATAATGTGCCAAAGGAAAAGTGAGCACAGAATTGTTGTTTTTATGTTTTATTGCTATTGTTCGTGAAGGAAAGTATCAGTATTTTGTCCAACTTGAGAAAAGTTCAGTAAACATTTCCAGAAAAGCTTTCCAAATATTTGGTCTTGCTTACTTTCACTTGATACAAATACTTCCTTGGGAATCATTCTAATTGATTCTGCTTGGAACTTTTAAATAGGCTGGTACAATGTGTTGATAGGTTGATGTATATCCCACAGGAAGTATATTTCATCCCTGAGTATACATGCACACAATGTCACTTTCCCTTCCCACTCCCTAGACACTAAAAGAAATTTAAATTGAATCTTTCCTATTGGACAGTTAGGACTATAGAAACAAATGTACATTCTTCAGAGAAACTTAAATGGGAGAATAAATTAATCATACACGCAGGGTTATGTAAGATGTAAAATCTATCACTTTTGCCACCACATTGTATATTTTATATTTTGTGAATTATGCAGTTTTAGTTCTTAGCCTTGTTTTTTTGGTGTACAGAGTAGATAAGGTACGAATCTGGCTTTTAAACATCTCTTTTTTTAATGAATACTCTTATACAAAGAGCCTATATTATTCTCTTTTCCAATTTTCTTATTCCAAGTTAACTGGATATAGGTACATGTCTTCCATTCTCTTCTCTTGCAGTTTTGTTAGTTAATTCCTCATAAGATTCCAAAAATAGGCTGGAAGAGAAATTCAGCGGCTGTGGCTTTTCTCAAGATGAAATTAGGCCTGTGAAAAGCATTGTCTGTTAGTTTGCAGCCTGCCACATTCAGATCAAAGTACCAGAGAGCTTTTATTTGCTTAAGCCTTGTGAGCAAGAACTACTGTAGCTTTTTATAATATAAGTTTGGTTTTTGTGAGGGAATGTTTCACAAGATTTAGACTGTTTATTTTTCGGGTTAGCCTAGGGAGGAATTTCTTTGGGTAACATTCTGCAGTAATTAAATGAAATATGTTGTGTGAGTGCAATCTATATCTTAAGATCTGATACCAAAGAAGCTCTATACTGCCTATTTCCTGTCAGTGGATTGTCCTTTCTTTCTGCCCATTTGACTTCCTGTTTTCACCTTCTGTATCCTGAGCATCCTGAGAATTGCAGTCCATAGAAACAGGCCAATGAATGGCACTGTAAAATATACAAGTTGGGACAGAAAACTGCCCATAAAAAAATAAGGAAGACAGATGTTTGGATAGAGGAATGTTTTCTGATAGTTCGATTCTCTTATGTCATTTCATTATAGTTCCACACAAACCCATTTTTCAGCATGATTTCACTCCACTTACCTTAAAGTTAGCTTACTCTCATTTAAATCATGTGGATTCCAGTTTGCTACCTTTCCAATAACTAAAGACTGGTCTAAAGACCCTTACATATTTTTTAAACTAGTGGTATAGCCAATTATTCCTCACAATGATAATATCAGTCTGTTATGGTTACAACTTTTTATTTGTGGACTGCATCATGTTTTCTTTTAAAATGCATAAGCCTTTTAAGTAAACTTGAAAAAATTAAAAATGAGAATAGTCACATCGTGGAAAATGAGCTTGCTGTACAATTAAAATGAGCACCTTGCAGAGTTATAGTTTGGTCTACTGATTTAAGGCACCAGGCTAGAAACCAAGAGACTGAGTTCTAGCCCCACATGAGTGACCTTGGGCCAGTCAGTCCCTCTCAACTCACCCCTCACTGGGTGTTTTGTTGTGGGGAAAATAGAGGGAAAGAGCGTTAGATATGTTCCCCCCTTTGAGTTATTTATAAGAGAAATAAAGGGAAGTTAAAAAATCTTTTTTTAAAAAACCATTTTATACTGTATTAGAGTGCTTGTATAGTAAATATAGAAGCACAGCTTTTGTTCTGAGCAATATAGCCATGAGATACCGTAGATATAAAATGCTTATGCACTGCTGGGGTGGGGTAGGGGAAGGAGACGCCATTTGCCATTCCCATTGCAACAGAGTTTTATTATTAACAGGCAATAAGCTGAGTATTCTTTGTGCCTCCTAAAAACGCAAGCCGAGGAGGCGGTGAAGTCGGACTTGAAGCAGAATGTCAACAAACGAAAGTGGCTGGTTTCCTAATAAATCCTTGTGGTTTTTGTTCTTTCTCAATGTTTGCCAAGCAGGTTCCTGGGTAGAACTGCACTTTAGCAGCAATGGGAACGGTGGCCAGCCGGCCAGCCAGGAACAAGTTCCTGCTTCAGTTTCTATTTATAATGGTGACATGGAGAAAATTCTTCTAGATGCCCAGCATGAGTCTGGAAGAAGTAGCTCGCGCGAGAGCTCTCACTGTGACAGGTACTCTGACAAACACACACACACACACTGAGGCAGCACAGGCTGCTCACACAATGCATTTCCTCCTCTTTCAGTTAAATGTTCAGGTAGTCCTCGACTTACGACCACAGTGGTGCCCAACATTTCAGCTGCTAAAGGGGACATGCTGCTAAGGACCCCATTTTACGATCTTTCTTGCCATGTTTGTTAAGTGAATCTGGCTTCCCCATTGTTTGTTCCAAAGGGGATGACGTGACCCCAGGACACTGCAGTGGTCAGAAATATGAGTCAGTTGGTCACAAGTATGAAAAAGGGTCATGAGTCACTTCTTTCAGTGCCGTTGTAACTTTGAACGGTCACTAAAAAGGAACGGTTGTAGGTTGAGGACTACCTTTACCTCTGGCTGACTTTCAGATATTTCAACAATGTTTTTAACCAGCCATAGGCAATGCTTCTCCATGGGTGTTATCGAGGATAATGGGAGGTATAGTCTTAAAAACATGGAAAGGTATCGGACTGGGGAAGTAAATGCTTGGCCTTTTGGGATTCTTGAAAGCAGTGGGACCTAATTTAAGCAGCGGGACCTAATTTAAGCAAAGCTAAACGTATGTTTTGTTTTGATTTGTCTGGGTGAAAGTGTTCTAAATCAGGGCTCTCCAACCTTGGCAACGTTACGACTTGTGGACTTCACCTCCCAGAATTCCTCAGCCAGTGCATGTGCTGCCTGAGGAATTCTGGGAGTTGAAGTCCATAAATCGCAAAGGTTGGAGACCCCTGTTCTAAACTGTTCTATTAGAAGTCTGATCCGGATGATGCAATTATCCCTGGCCTTGCAGCTGATGCCCTTTCTACTGATTGGAGACATGGTCATCTTGCCCTCATGGTGTAATCTGTTCTTTTTTCTTTTTAAGTTCAGCTTTTTATTTAAACAAAACCGGACTCATCTATTAAGTGAGGCATTCCAAAGCTAACAAGAGGCATGGCTTGGGAGAATGAAGTGATCTTTCATTGTGAAACTAAGCAAATATTAGATTAGGGTTGTATGCCACTTTTGGGACCAGTTCCAGACCCGATTAACTTGGAGATGATGTTGGCTTTTGAGAAAAACTCTGGGGACAGCCTCTTTTGGGAAAATCTGGGCTTTGAATTGTTGTTCCTTTGAAGGCTTTGCAAGTGGGCTGTCTTTCCGCTTGTAGGAATTTTGCTC
Source organism: Pseudonaja textilis (assembly GCF_049901715.1). Lineage (NCBI taxonomy): Eukaryota > Metazoa > Chordata > Lepidosauria > Squamata > Elapidae > Pseudonaja > Pseudonaja textilis. The sequence continues at coordinate 29,952,725 of NC_141993.1, forward strand.
CATTTCCTGAGCTCCAACCAGTTTTTACTCTCATCTCTATCCCCATCAAAGAGGTTCAGCCTCATGTTCCTAGGACTTATGTCTTCCTGCACAAATTGATGAGAACTAATCTGCTTCCACCCAGAGGTGGTATTCAGCAGGTTCTGACCAGTTCTGGAGAACCGTTGGTGGAAATTTTGAACAGAGAACAGTCAAATACCACTTCTGACTGGCCCTGCCCCCATCTATTCTCTGCCTCCGAGTCCCAGCTGATCGGCTGGGTCTTCTTATGTTGCCCTGCACAGGAGAACGGAGCTGGAAACCAGGTTAGTGGGACGGGGAGGGAATGGGATTTTGCAGTATCCTTCCCCTGCCACGCCCACCGAGCCACGCCCACCAAACCATGCCCACTAAGCCACGCTCACAGAACCAGTAGTAAAAACATTTGAATTTTATCACTGCCTTCATCCCAGTCCAGCCCGTACACCCTGGCCACACTGTTCAGGGGAAATACCAAGTTGCAAAGCTCTCCCTATGCTTTCATTTTGTCTTCACAGCTGCTAGGGAATGGTGGTACAATGGATAAGAAACATTTGGAAGTTTCCTATATTTTTCTTTATACTCTACCTCTCTCGATAGACTTTCCATCATAGCAAATTTTCTGATATTTTTTGCAAATTTATTTGGCACACGCACAGAAAGGTATGTGGTTAGAAACGCCTATAGGATGGGTGTCCTTGCAATTTTATTTCCGTTTGTATGGAGAATGCTATGGGGACTTTTTGGGGTTATAGGTTGTTCTCATTTAGCAACTACCTTGTACAACCATCATCAAGTTACGACGACGATGAAACTTTGTGGCCAATCCTCACATTTACGACCTTTGCAGGTCTGCACAACAAAATAAAATTGAAGTAAGATCGTAAGTGCAGTCATGTTGGCGACTGGTTCACTTAATGATTGAATTGCTGGTACCAATTTTGGTTGCTAAATGAGGCCCACCTGTGCCCCCATCATCAGGAGTGAGGATAGCGGGACTGTAGCTGGGAGAATGGACATTGATAGATTATATTATAGTCTTTCACTGGTCCTCCAGATGGGAGGAGATGGAGTCTGATTGGCTTATGACATTTTCTTTGTTTTAAAAATCAATAGAAGTAAAGATGATTGCAATCCATTGCATGTTGCTTGGTGAATGATTGAAAGGTTAGAGAGATTGCGGTTGTGTTAGGATCCTCAGTACTTAAAGAGTCAGGTGAAAGATGGGAAGTAGCATTATACCATTGGCTAAAGCTATTGTCTTTGAAATGTTTATCTGTTGACTTTGTCCTAATTGATACCTAGCCAGCTACATTTCCCTAGGCCAAGGGTCTTCAAACTTGGCAAGACTTGTGGACTTCAACTCCCAGAATTCCTGAGCTAACATGACTGGAGGAGGAATTCTGGGAGTTGAAGTACACAAGTCTTAAAGCTGTCAAGTTTGAAGACCCTTGCCCTAGGCCCACGATAGCGAACCTATGGCACGTGTGCCACCGGTGGTACACAGAACTATTTCTGCTGGCATGCGAGCTGCAGGCAAATACCTCGCTGTGCATGTGTGTGCCTCACAGCTGATTTTTTTTTGGTTGGTTTGAGGTCTTTTTCGGCTTCCCAGAGTCTTGGAAAAAGCCTCTGCAAGGCTTTTCAGGCTGAATTATAGGCCTGTTTCATCACTTCCTGTCAAACCAAAAATCAGCTGTGAGGCGCGGTGCAGGTAAGGGGGTGGTGGTGGTGGGGAAATTGTGCATGCATGCACAGGGGCAAGGGGAGGGGACGTACATTGCATTCTGGGTGGTGGTGCGCGCACAATTTTTGGCACAGGAGCCAAAAAAGGTTAGCCACCACTGTCCTAAGTGATTGTATACTGGTGCTGCATTTCTTAAGCTTAGATTGTATTTCTTCCTCTTCTTTTCTCTGGAGTATCTTTTAAAGTGTATTCCTGAAGACAGAGCCTGTCAGTCATGAGTTGCTTTGGGTGCCTTTCTGGTCATGTAAAAATGCTTTAAATAAATTAACAAAAAGAGGGAGCCCAGACAAACAACTCTTTGCATTCCAAAGCTTGTGAGTTATAAGAGCATAATTTTAAATCGCACAGCCACTATATACAGTAGTGTTGATGTAACTGACCACTTATCTGCCATTGGGCAAGATACTTATCCATGGCTAATTGAACTCTGGCGTAAGTTAATTTGAGTGCAGTGGGATTGCTCAACACCTGGAACCATAAAATAATAGGGATAGCATTTCCACAGTGGATTAGGTGATTAGCTAGTTTGTGGTTCAGTGTGTTTTGCAAACACAGCCACAAAATGATTGAGATGTTCAGGATTAGAGAACTGGATCAGACTAAACTTAACTAAAGTGCCTTTTTATATATTAAAGTTACATGTAAATTAAAATGCATTTAAAGTCAAAACAGGATTATTTTGTAATGGGGCTGATGATTAATTGGGAAGGGGAAGCTTAAGCCTTTTCTATGTAGTTATTAGTGCTGATGACATTAGAAGCTACCTACTCTTAATTGACACTATGAGGGATTCCAGGAACAATTAAATACTAATTAATTTTTTGCATTTTTGGATGATTGTGCAAGTACTAAACAGATTGTGGTATTTGCTCACTCAGACTCCCTTTACATTGGTTGGACCCACTAAAATTTTTGTGAAGAAAGCTATTACTTTTTCACAAAACCAGAATTGCTATCCAATTTACCATGAGAAGATGTCCCTACTTTTAAAAAAGCAAAACAACATTCTGTCCGTTTTACCAAGGTGCTCCAGAATGCATAACATAGTTTTTCCTATTTCTGTTCTTATCACAATAAAGAGGCAGGCTTGGCTGCAAGATCTTAAGTAGCCTTGTGAACTTTATTGGGATTTGAAGTTAGCTTTCTATGGTCCTGATAAATCAGTGAGTCTTGTTCTTGGTTGGTTATTCTCATTTTTTCCCTCCCAAAGTCCACCACGTTCCCAGACACCTCAGGATGTTCACAGAACTTCAGAAGTGGAGAGTCGTGCCAGCGGAGAAAAGAATAGTTCTCAGGTAAACTGCTCACAGAGACACTCAGATAAGAATTGATTTGTGTGTGTGTGTGTGTGTGTGTGTGTGTGTGTGTGTGTGTGTGTGTGTGTGTGTAGTAGTGTTTTTCTTTAAGAGAAGAAAATCCCTTCTTCCCGGGAGATTGTATTTTCTGCAGAGTCTCATTTATAGATGGGAAATGTGCTTTGTAGTTTTTTTAGCAGACCCATTTCAGTTTTGGCACACAGTTTGGAAAATCACTGCATGAATGACACAGTTGTATTGGAAACTATCTAAACACTAATGCTACTTGAAGGAAAATGCAGCTGCTGGAACTTTATTTGTTCCAAGCATGGAACTCCGGCTTAGTAAAATTTGCTTCAATACACTCTGAACTTCTCTGCAGCATTTCTGTTGCTATCAGAAATCCAGTTAGCTAGTATGTAGGAAGCCACTTTGATCCTCTTTAACAAGGAATCTTTTCATGCTGGAAAAACTTTCCTTTTGTGAAGTGACTTTGTCAGGACTTTGCTATTTCTCAGTTGTGACTAGTTTACCTTATTCAGACACCAGGGAATCTCTCTTGTCAAAATTCGGCCTCATCTCACCTCAGACTTGGTTGAGTTAGCTTGGCTTGATTTGAATATTACAGAGCAGTAGAGTATTGTCGGATTGTGAAAGCTGGCTTCCAAATTCCTAGTGATTTAACTTCAGATAGAAAATGTGAGCTCATTGTATGGATGAGTGGAAGTATAGAGAAGGGTCGCTCTACAGCCCAGAGCCCCTCTCTGAATGAAATGGGCAGTTAAGAAAAAGAAAGATGAGAGAAAGAAAGAAAAGTAGATAGATAGATAGATAGATAGATAGATAGATAGATAGATAGATAGATAGATAGGAGAAAGATAGATGATAGATAGATATATGGTTAAATAAGAGGTCTCCAAACTTGGCAACTTTAAGACTTGTGGATTTCAAGCTATGCTGGCTAGAGAATTCTGGAAGTTGAAGTCCAAATGTCTTAAAAGTTGTCAGTTTGGGGACCCCTGAGATAGATGATAGATGATAGATAGATTGATAGATAGATAGACAGACAGACAGACAGAGAGACAGAAGGATAGATCCATGTGACACTCTCATTTATTTGTGGCTTCTCAAGCTGCATCTCTCCTGAGACTTTGTGCCTCTTTAGTACCTCCTTCACGCAAACTGTGTACTTGGACTTATATTTCTACTATGAAACTCCAGGAAAAGCCACAAAGCCTTTAAGGAGCAAAGAAGTGGTACCCTGGATCCAAAGTCCTTAGATATTTCTATTCTGAGAATGGACCCAGGTCACTTGATTGTACTTATCTTTGTTTTAGTCTGAAGAAGATTTTCTGGAAAGAAGGAAAGAAGTTGAACGGCTTCTGAAGAAAAATTCAGATTGGATGTGGGACTGGTCAAGTAGGCCTGAGAATATTCCCCCCAAGTGAGTGATCTTGATAATGAACAATGCAGATTTGTTTGTTTCCATTATTATAAATATACTAGCTCGATACCCGTGCTTCGCTACAAAACTATGTGGTCGGGCTTAGTTTTGGGGGAGGAAAATAAGGGGGAAAAATTCTGCTTCTGCCTACCAGCATCCATCGATATTCATCTGGCTAGAGTCCTGTCTGTGTGAGAGAGTTGAGGGCTGTTTGGAAACTGAAATAGTGTTTGCTGTGTGAGCAAGAAGACAGCAAGGAGCCTGTGCGTGGCTTAACTCAACTGTTCTGTATTAAAGCTGCTTGGTGCTGTGAAACTAAAACTGAAACTCCTCTCTGCTGCTTGTGTTTTGCATTTGGAACAGATTTCTTTTCAGGTGGGGAGGGGGAGCAGAACTCCTTAGCATCAGAGCGTATTAATAATAATATACAAAATACTAATGCTCTGATGGTCATTTCGAAAAATCCTTTCTTAGTGAGCACCTAGAAGCCAAGAGGAACATACATGCCAAATTTCAAGTGTGTAGCTTTATGATTTGGGACATTTTGTGATGATGTGTGAGTGGTATTTTGCTTTTTTATATATATAGATAAATGGGATTGCAAACTGTTCCGAATAAAAAAATGTTTTTATCTTCTCATAAACCAGGGAATTTCTCTTTAAACACCCAAAGCGCGCAGCTACACTCAGCATGAGAAACACAAGTGTGATGAAGAAGGGAGGCATATTTTCTGCAGAATTCTTGAAGATTTTCTTGCCATCTCTGCTGCTCTCCCATCTGCTTGCCATTGGATTAGGGTAAGGATTCGTTTTAGATCATCTACTCTGACAGCCAGGAATCTAGTGGGCTGCATCAACAAGACCTTCTTGACTCCTCCTAGTACTATTGGAGAGAGGGAGAGACCACTGCTTACTAGCACAGCACGTTCCTTAGCTGCAAAAGGTGTGGCATTCACTCCCTGACCATTCCAGGTAGGATTGAAAAAGCTCCTGCTCACAATCCTGGGAAGCTTGAGGCTGGGTTCACAATTGCTAAGATGTCATTTGGAAGCTCGGTCACTAACATTTCGTAATTTACAGAGTGCACCAAAAGAGGGGAATCCAGTTTAGGCCATTGATGGTAGTCCAGATGTTGATGAAAAGCAACTTCCAGCATCCACAGGAAGCCAAGTTAATGATGAAAGATGCTGGGAATTGTACTCAACATCTGAATGGCATCAAGTGCCTGCTTCTGAGAAGACCACATGTTGGCCTTATAATTTTACAGCAGATTGCCTTCTGCTTTTTTAAAAAAGCATTTTATAAAAATACCCTGATTTTATAAATGTTAATGTGTGGAAAATATTTAGCTGGCAGGTTATCGGTACCCTACCTTGTATATACTTGTAGTCCATATGTACACATAGTCTTAAGTCCTAAAATCCTAACTGCATTATGGCTTCAAGTGTGGTGAGAATCCACTCAATGACTTCCTAGTGACTCCTCTCAGATATCAATCACATCATTTGCTGCATTGTACAACCTGACAGATATGCCTCCTATTGTTTATAAGACCAGTCACTGGGGTCTTATGTTATACACTGTTGTTGCAAAAGTAGTTGTTACTCATAAATTCGCAGGTTTATGAAATGATCTAATTCATTTGTTCATAATTAAACTGTGGAATGAGCATACAAATGAATGTGAAATCAATGGAAAACATGTTTTGATACAGGTAAACCTCAACTTGCAACCATAATTACACCTGGAATTATAGTTGTAAGTCATGTTGGTTGCTGAACGGGTCATGGGACCATGCCCAATTTTATGGTCTTTTTTTGCCACGGTTGTTAAATGAACATCATAATCGCTAACAAATGCAATGGTTGTTAAGAAAATGTGGCAGCAAAAACTATACATTGCATTGAAGTGACCATGAGGCACTGCAAATGGCTATAAACTCAGGCCATATGTCAAGTATCCAAAATGCAATCATGTGATTGCAACCATTGGAACTTTCATAATATATATCTTTTGGGGGGATCTATCATACCTTCGAATGATCATTAAGTGGTCATCATAAGTCAAGGACTACCTGTAGTATCACCTGGACTGATAATGTTATTTTCATTTTATGCTTCTAATGTATGTCAAGAATATTTTTGAACAATTACATTTGAAAATAAAATCTAGAATCTGGGAATGCCAGCTGGGCAATTGAAGTCCACACATCTTAAAGCTACCAAAATTGGAAAAAAAAGCTGCACAGATTAGTCCATTTTTGAGTGATTTGTGTCTATAACTGACTTACATTCACAAGAAAAGAGGCGAGTTTGAAAATGCAATTGCAGTTCAAATTCATCAGAATTCTTACTTGGTTGTTTTTGTGTTTCAGGATTTATATTGGAAAACGGTTGACAATCACAGCTTCCAGCAGCTCCTTGTAAAAAGAAATGAATTTGTTTCTTTTGCAAATTGTCACAAACTTCATCCAGGCATTATAAAGCGGTGAACTGAAGAAATTTTCAAATTGTATAATCATAATACGGGGATGTATGTTTTATTGCATAAAAGGCTCTTGCAAAAGGAAATGAAGAATGTCCAACTACCCAACTGCTCTTATATGTAAATCCCTATTTGCATGATTTAATATAGTGTAGCTTAGATCAGGAGTGGGGAAACCAGAACTACAACTTCCAGGAAACTCCAACTTTGGGCCAGTAGCAAAGGATATTGGGATATGTTGTTCAGCATGCACAGGGGCCCACATTTCATTATCCTGCTGAAGATTTTTCTTCGTCACTATTATTGCAAGAATGAACAGTGTAGGGAAAAAAAAACCACCCCCAAATATTCTGTGAATATTCCTGGGAAGGAATTAATGTACAATTTGTCCAGTTGTGAAAAGACTCGTGTTGATTAGTTGTGAAAAAGACACCAGTGTAATTTCAAAAAAAGAAAGCTATGGACAACTAAAGTAGAATGGCCTAACATTTCTTAAGAGTACACTTTTCCTACTTGAGATGAAATGAATTAGTAAGGCGCTTTGAAATGTAAACATGAATCAGTGCAGAGTGTTTTTGATATGTGTATGTCTTAATGTGGAACCTTTTCTTTCTGTTTCCAGCAAAAGTTTGTATGCAGCTGCTGAGACAATGGTTTAGTAATACATAATCTGATTTTTCTCAGTCAGCCCAAAATTGTGTGGTCAGAAAACTTATAAGAAAGCAAGCCCTGAGGAATTTCTTCCAAGAAGTTCATTGTGGGAAAATAGCATTACCCATTCCGTTTTCCCCTCTTGACTGATAAACAGAAATCTCTTGTCTCTGATTTCAAGGCATTGCTTAATGTTCTAAGTCATCACCAGTGAGTCATATTGGGGTAGCTGGGTCTGCCTTTTTAATCACAAATGCTGTAGCTGTTAGCCACTGGTCTGTTCTGTGTGAATAGGAATTTGCTCAGGGTGGATGATGGCAGTTATAGAAGAAATATCCATTTGTCAGAAGCTGCTTTGCTGTCTTCGCTTTTCCATGTTGGTTTTCTTCTTTCTTTCTGCCGTAGATGCGCAAGGAGCTGGGAATATATAGATAGATCGATAGAGGGAGGGAGGGAGGGAGAGAGAGAGAGATGGAGGGAGGGAGGGGAAGAGAGAGAGAATGGCTTTTTTCCCTCTCCTGCATATTGCTGTTTTTATTCTAGATGTGCAACAGGCCAGATCCCTGTTATATAGAATGGAAACACAATGAGCATAAAGACAAGGCATGGATAGATGGCTTGACATTCACACACATTCTTTCCACATGTTCAACATTGAGTCATAGTATCTGATAGAAATGTTAAGGAAGATTCATTTCTAGTCTGAAAAATGTCTTCTATGATTTCCATGTTCTATTCATAAGGAAGATTTACAAAGTATGAGTGGTGGTGCGGGCCATCCAGGCTTCCCCATTCCTTACAAAAATTGGGGACTAAAGATATAGGGCCTATGCTAGGTTCTGGACATAGTTTCAATAACCCCTAAAAGAAAATGATATTTTAAGGGAGGATATCCTTATGCTGAAAACTATGAGCAAAGGCCACAATTAAACCTGCAAGCTCAGCATTGAACTGGCATTGTTTTAAGGCCTCTCATTATACATTTTAGCTGCCTGGCTTCTAGCCTAGTAAGACTTGAGATTTTCTCATACAAAAAACAATGCATTGTAGCCTCTTGTTACTTTTATTTAAAGGTCTTATTGTTCATCGGTTACAATAAAGGATGAGATACATTTATGATTTACACGATGTATAAACCAGACAGTACAACTTATTTAATAAAGTGTCATTAAACAAAAATTGCCTTAGCTTTATGTGTGAAGGCAGCTTCTGGGTTACAGCATGCATAGCATTGCCGAAAGGTTGGCTTGATTAAGTACTTTCATAGCTATTCTCTCAAGAGGGTTTAATTTAAAAGTGTGGGAGGGGGTAGAATATCAGTCAAGATGGCAGCTGCACCCCTGAAAACGAAGTCCCATCCCCTTTTTATGTGCGCTGGGATGAGGAGGTGGGATTTCAGTCATGCAATACCAGCTGCTGGTTTTTTTGTTTTGTTTTGATTCCGTGAATATTCTGCCATTATGGACTTCCTAATGAAAATTTGTTTTGCTTTTTGTGAGGGGGATGATTAGGATCTATATTATGTTTCTATAGTATTGGTGTAATTTTTTTTTTCTTACACCAATTTTGATCTTATTTGGCATGTGATTTATTTTATGCTTGAGTTAGAACTGGAATGAATAACTGATACTGTGCCCCTCAGATCATCCTATTGCAATGCTGCTCAACTTTGGCAGCGTTAAATGTGTGCGCTTCAATTTCCAAAATGCATGGCTGGCTGGGGAATTCTGAGAAATGAAGTCCACGCATCTTTTACAAGCTTGCATCATTTGCAGTAAATGCTATTTGATCAACTGAATAACTTTTAATTTATCTAGTTGCTATATATTTATAAAGGTGGAGGCACCACAGGTTTTATAGTTTGTCTTGAACAGATTCTTTGGAAAAAAAAACCAGATAGCAGCTGTGTTGATGGGTTGACTTAACAGGTTTAGTGACCAGTTGTTGTTGTTTTAGACCATAGTTTAGTAGATCATTATCTTGATGATTGCAAATTAAATAAATACACCATCATCTGAAAAGAGAAACTTTGTTCTTTTAAATTTCATTTATTGGAAGCCATCATAGATTTTATGAAATGGGGATTTGCCTTGATCTAGTAAATTAGCCAAGATTATTCAAAAATCGCTTGTTCTTCAATTAGCTACCGTGTGATCACATTTGTACTGCGGATTTCACTCTTTAAAAAAAAATGAATCGAAGTATGTACAATAGTTGTATGACAATGTCACTACTGGCTATCATGTCAGATAAATGGTGAGCATATAAAATGGTTATTTTCCAGCTTTTTATCAAATCAGTAAGCTGTGAAATAGTACATCAGATGTCCATATTTTTGTTTGCTCAGTGCTAAACCAATAAAGAAAGAGTAAACTTATATGTTGCTTTTGAATTCTCTAGTGCACTAATGTATGATGAAACTAAATAAACATAAATAAACATCTTGTGTTCTAAATAAACATCTTGTGTTCACAAGAATGCAATAAAAAAGCTGGAACACATTTCCTCATTAGTCCAACATATGAAAGCTACTGGTCATAGCATCGACTTCAATGGCACCAAAACCCAAGCCACTATAGAAAACCCCAGCTACAGAATCATCAGAGAAGCCATAGAGATTGATAAAAGATCTAATAGTATGAATAGAAGAGATGATTCCACCAGACTATCAATCATCTGGAAGCCTGCACTCACAAACAAAAAAATCTCTATACCACAATCCAGGCAAGCACCTGGACACAAACAGACCCCCCCGCCCCAATACCTCTAGCCCAAACACGCCCCAGCCAGCTACCCAAATAAAACCTAGCTTCCTATTATTTAATTATTGGCCATTCACAAGAAACCAACCTGCACTAAGAAACCCCAATGCACAAAACACAATGTTGCCAACCAATCAAGAACACAGCAACTCAAAGACCAATAAGAACAGACCTAGACTCCCAGCCAATCAGGATGAGGAAAAAACCATTCAGATAAAGCAGAAAGCCAGCACCAAATTCAAACAAAAAAACGCTGCCAAGCCTGACACACAAGATTAAAAAGAACCCAGCCTGGGGATGGCAGATGAGATTCTGCAGAAACTATAATAATAAAAGCACAAATATTAAGACGTGGGAAAATACCCAAAGAAACCTTAATACCATACATGTAAATACCAGCGAAAACATGCACACACACACATATATATACATATACATATATATATACATATATATATATATATATATAGCGTTTAATGCAAATTTAGAAAAAAAATGAAAAAGTTTTAAAGTACACAGTACAAATTCAGGTAAACATTTAAAATTTATTAAACTTTTTGATCAAAATAATAGAACAATTATATACAAACCCATTGTATTTGTTTTGCAGGAAGGAGGGGGGGGGGCAAAGTCAATCTAATGGTTAAATGACCTATTGGTTCCACATTTCAAGATTTGCAAATAGTGTCACAACTGATACAGTATATGATTTTTATTTTTAGATCCACCAAATTGGTGTTAGATTCTGAGGACGAGTGGCACTCCATGAACATTGACAGGATAAGATCAGAGACACATTCCTCTTGCATACTCACACTTTTAATAATCATATTAAACCTTCATTTAATTTAGAACATTAACAAATCACCCTATCTTATCTTCAGGAAGCTCAAAGGGCCTGAATTTTAAGGGGCATTTCATAGGCACATTCAGCAGTTAACTTTACAGAAAGTGGAAGATACGTAATTTATCAAAATTGTGCCCATTGCTGTTTCTTAGGTTCACTCCCAGAGATGTTTACAGTGAAATACTGGGGAGTTATTCCTACTTCTATTAAAAAAAATCATAAAAGAAATGTATTTTTCTTTGCCCCTGTTCCTAGTGGAAACTTAGCATTCTATAAATACATTTCCACATCAGCCTTAAGACAACCAGGTCTAGGTCTCCTAGTGTCACAGGCCCAGATTAAGAGTTGAAATATATCTAAATGTGCTCCTGTTTGGCATAATTACTTTTAATAACATACAAGGTTGAGCTTCAGGGGCAATATACTTGCATCTGCTTATGCTTAGTTTAGTATTTTTTTAAAAAAATATTGAAAACAAAGAACTAAGGGTAAAAAATGTAATGTACATTAATATATGCACATTACCATTAATTGTAAAGCATATTTACTATTAACCGAAACAATGATTATTGAAGGTTCTGATGTACATGGCCCATTGTGTTTAAGGCTACATGTAAGTAATTGGGCTGTTTTTCACATCACCTCTTTTGTGCATACCATATATCTTCTTTTAAACATAGAAAAGCAATACAAACTAGGGTAAAGACAACAGCTGGATACAAATTTAGAGTTTGAAGCAGTAGGACACCACCCAAAACTGCTCATTTTGTATAATAAATATTTTTGGGGACAAACTATTTTCAAATCTTTCCATCGGATATCTTGCACAATCTCAATACATGCAATAAAAAAGACTGAATACATACTTTCAGATTTAAAAACACTTTTTTATAGTTCGTTATTTTTATTAAGTGGTTTACACCAGAAGGTGTGGTTATAGATACAGTTGGTGAGTAAATATACATGAAAAACCTGTCTACACACCTGACTCTAGACTTACCTATATGCTCAAAGGTAGAAACACCTAAAGCTTAGATGAAGGCCAGAGAAAGAATGCTTACAGGCATAAAGCACAAATATATGTTCTGAAAGGCCCAAATATTACAGCAGATAAAGAGCATGTGAGATAGAAATTACATTTTTATGACAATTTGTTTCTTGGGTGTTGGATTTTTGGTCTATCAACTGGAAAGGAAGGCTCAGACTTAAATAAATACATTTTTTTTGAATATTGACTTTTATTAAGTATTGTCCATCAATTCTGCTTCCAGTGGGCTTTCCTTGTTTACAAAAATCAATTCCATGTTCCCCCCTCACTGAAGGCAGAAATACACCACGAACAAGTCCAGGCCAGTTTCTCTCCTTTGCCTATAAAGGGAAATAAGTGCATCAATGTTCTTTACTGGAAGGACAACAAGGCCATCTCTGACAGATAAACAACAGAGCTTAACTATTCAAGACGACAACTCTGTCCTCAAATAAGCCGTCTTTAATTAATTTTGTCTTGGAATATATACAAGTTATTGGTTGCAGCTACAGCAATGATGTTCTCTGCTGGGTGCCACGCTGTATGAAGGATCTTCTTATTGAAGTCCAGACTGTCAACACTTATTTCATCTTTCTTTCTTTTGCCACCTGTACACACTTTCCGGGGTTTTAAGATGGCTCGAGGTTTGCTACTTTCTCTTGAGGCCTCTAGTGTAATATCTCGCCGTGTGTTCCGATCAAACATCCTAAAGAAGTTGTTATAGGAGCCAGTCATAATGGCACTGTAGGAAAGGAAGAACAATATTTTACTCATTTGTTGCATCTGGATGAAAATAATTGCTATAAATGTACACCTAAATAATCACTCAATTTCCTTCTCTTTGCTGTTCACTAAGTCAGATAAGGATTGATACTTTTAATCCTATTTTTAAATAAGAACTTTAAAACACACACACACACACACTTTAAGTAAATTGTTAAAGCAATTATAAGAGAGAATTGCAAACAATACAAGCTAAGGGAAATAATCTACTTTTTTATTTCATATTTATTTAATAGTCACTAATTTGCTAATACACTATAATAGCTCATATAAAATATTATGATAGAATATCACAAAATCCAGGAATGACCATGCAAATGTGCCTGACTATTGTAATGGGATTGGACTTTATTGTGACTGGCTCAATTATTCGGCTAAGCATTATTCCACTTGTTCTAGTAAGTGGATTGTTGACTCAAAGATCAGATTTGTAGATTGATGTTATTCACTCATCATTTGTGTCACCAAATGTATAGCTCATGTCTGTCACGTTAAATATATACTATCAACATATCTAGCTAATTATGCCAATTACAACTTTTTAAGAGCATTTTATGGGTACAGACATCAGGATTGGAAAGATTACCAACATTACATGTGTCTTGAGATAGACTCAGTTGAGGGTATCCTTTCCCCTGCCCCCCAAAATGAGGTTTTGGCTACCTGCCCCCCCATTTTGTCATAGTACTGCAATTTTTTAACATTCCGCTTGTTTTTAAAGGATGTTCCATTTTATGGCTGCATTTTCTTCAGTTTAAACTGAATTTTATGCAACTATGCTGTACCTAAATGCGGTCAATCCTTAATATATCACTGCCATACTTCATGCTGTCCTCAATTTATAGGCCATTTTATACGACAGCATTTTTAAAAATAATGTAGGCAGAAGAGACCGGATTCAACAGTACAGTCATCTATACTCTGTTTTGAATGGCTGGCGGTAGGTCTTAAAAACTAAAGTAATCTCCAGAATCCTTTTATGGCTTATCACTATTTTCTTTATAAAACAGATCTGAGAAATCATGCCACTGTTATTTAATGATTTGCTGTGGCATTTCTTTAATGCCAGTTTGGGTGGTTGAGGTATTAAAAGTATCTAGAAGGGTGTGCTTAAAATGGAATATATTAAATAAATGGTTAAACAAGTGGTCTGCTGCATACATTGTTTTCAAATATTGATTTCTAAAAACCTCTTTATGGCTTATCTGGGACAATACTGTCCATTCTGGCTACCAGCAGTTCTCTAGGTTAACAGGGAGAAGTTATTTTTGACCCAATATTTTTCAATTTTTTAAACAGTAGGTAGATGCAGAAATTTTATATGTGGTAACTATCATTTGCCATGTATATATACAGTATTTAAAGCCGCTGCCTTTAAAACTCCATTAATATATACAATATTATTTGGTCCACTAACAGGAACTGACCCTGGCATTTATTTCATGCCATGTGAAGAACTTGTCTCATCACTTAACAATAATTCTGCTTATGGCAGTGTTATTTTTTTTTTTTAATTGTGTTTATATTAGGCCCTTTAGGCCCATTGTTGAGATGGCTTGAGATGCCTTGCAGTGGAACATTAAAAACACTTAAAGTTGCATAGATTTTTAATAAGGCAATTTGATTTACGGAAAATTCATTAAAATCACTTTACACAAGTAGATCACTTATCAGAAACACTGAACCATTTCAACACATAGAAGTGAGCTGAACGGTTTGAAAAGGGTCAGTTATTCAGTGAAATCCCTCCATGCTTCTGACTTTGGGAGGATCTGAAACAAGGCTGCAACTTTGTTCTCAGATGTTTATAACACAAAGGAGGAGTTTAGTGGTGCCATAGGTCCTCTCATACCAAAAAACTTTACGAACTTTGAAAACCCTACCTATTGGAATTCCTAGGGTGGGAAAGTACCCTGATTTTTGTTTCTCTATTGTTTGTATCTTGCTTTGCTGCTAGAATCTAAACAGGTTTATGGGGATGGAGGAGAGAGTAGTAGTTTTTTTAAAAAGTCTTTTCTTTCTTTGAATTCACCCACATCTTATTTAAATTTTGCAGTAGAGCATTTATCATATCAGCATAGTCAGTCTCTGTTTTCATTCTTCCCAGGAGGACAAACCCTGTTTTCTGTGTGTTTACTTCTGTTTAAGGCTTGCACAATTGGATTTGAGGTAGTTTCTACTTTATATGCTGTATCTTAAAAGTAACCTCTCCTTATATTATTACAATGTATCAAATACACAACTGTGAAAATAAACTCGTAAGTAATGCAGAAGCACCAAGAAGCTCATAGTTTGTGTTTTAATAACAACATCAAGTGGGGCACTGATTACAGTGCAAGCATGGAAGATAATAGTTGAGTGGATTTTGGAACAGTAAGGGAACTCCCTCTAGCTTCCAAATGTGTGGGAAGTATTATTGTGGCATGGTAAAACAGAAGGAAAACATATCAACAGAAGGAAAACCGGGAGGTTGAAGCATGATAGTTTAAGCTGCACCAATAGCAGCGAATGTGGCTCTTCCTTAGCCCAGAGAAAGGAAGAGATGCTTTTTACAAGGCAATGGTACAGCATCATTCAATATCCTCTGAACTCTTTCCTCTTTATCATGATCAACGGTGTCGCCCTTTCTATTCAGTCTGCAGCATGAAACAGGAGTTCGTGTGACAACTGCACCTTCCTCTCCTGGTACTTCCATAAACCCCTAGCGATAAAAGCAACTCAAAGAAGCTCTCCTCTTTACTGGCCCAAATCTCATTTCCGGTGAGATTCAGCCAGAGGAATGGCAAAGGTAAATTAGGCTTGTCCTCAACTCTTTTTTTCTTGATATTACTAAGCCCAGAAATCCTGCCGGTATATTCTAAAACTGAACAACTTCTTTCTTAAAGTCTTTTTAGCCACAACTTCATTGGTTCCAGAACTGGAAAAGCCATTGGAGCGCATAGTCAACTGGGTCTATCAGGAGGTAGCTATAGTTAAGAGAGGATCTATGCCTTTGTCTAGCATGTAAAACCCTTCCAGGTGCATTAAGCAACCCCTCTCCTTGCAGCAGCAAAAAAGTGAACTGGTGAGGGGTGCCTGTTCAGTTTAAGATCAATTGTAGAAGGAAGAGGCAGGCCGAAGTAGCTCTGGTTTTGCCTGGAAGAAATTCTCCCAGCAGCTTTTCACCCAGTGTTATATGATTGGCAGAAACGCTAAGTTACAGACTGCTTTTTAGCATCAATTGACAAATTCTTGCCCTTATCATTTCCAAGTTTGAGTAGTGCACACTTTGGGCAACATTTCTTTTAATTGTATTTGCTTGGGGTTAATTTCACACTCAACACTGAATAAAAACGTGTGAGCCTATAAACAGTCCTTGTTCCTAACTTCTGTTAAGAGTAGGTAGCAAGGGCATGAATAGATGTTGGCTACAGAAGCATTTTCTACTTACTGCTTTTAAGAGAAAAGCTAGAAATAGAGAAGCAGGGCTAACATTGGTTTGAGACATGCTTTAAATCAGGGGTCTTCAAACTTGACAGCTTTAAGTCTTGTGGACTTCAACTCCCAGAATTCCTCCTCTAGTCATGTTAACTCAGGAATTCTGGGAGTTGAAGTCCACAAGTCTTAAACTTGCCAAGTTTGAAGACCTTTGCTTTAGCTGCAATTCTCCAGTCCTCCAGCCACAAACATTCATTTTAAAGATATCGCAAATAATGCGGCTAAAAGTAAGCTTTTTTCTTGATAATTTAGAGACAGCTACAGGGTCCTTAACTCATCCCTATCTTTGACTTAAAAGAGATACAAATAAGTCTTTCAAAAAATTATTATGCTGAATCCCTTAAAGTTGTTTGGTAGATATTTTGCAAACTTAATAATTGCTAGAAGGCGGTTTGGCAAACTACAACCCATGGACCGGATGTGGTTCACCACATAAAACCATCTAGCTCATATCCCCCAAAGAAAGAGGGAGCCAAACAGGGAGAGGTGCTTGCGGCTCCTTAAGTTTATTTTGGCAATGGGTTCACTAACTCTCAGGGTATAGATGGGAAGTCACATCCCCTGGAAATGGTGGCAAGTAGTGAAATGTCTCTGTTCCCTTCTCATAAGAAATCTGCTTACCCTTCCTTTAGAATGTCTACCATACTTCAATTTTCATCTCATAAAGAAGGTAAGTTTAAACATTTTTATACCTCCAAATTCAAAGGATGAGTTCAGATCCAATCAAACGATCTGCAAAGTATCAGGATTATGAATACACATCTGGAGGCACCTTTATTAATCTATTATACATTCTATTATGTGTCATCATTTAGAGGCAGAGCAGGGTTTCCAAATGTTGGCCTTTTCAATGGACTAGCAAATTCTGAATAATCTACCGTCATACTGTAAATATGTTAAAGTGAACTGTATCTCTTTATTTTTGCTGCAGTTAAACAATAGAACCATTTTCAACGTTCAGGAAAACTTCTGAAGTATATAACCCACTTACCTATCAGAACCATTCCAGCAGCATTCAAATTTGTCAAAGATACAGTCATTCTCATACAGTGAACAGAGTTTGCTTCGAAGATATTCATGAACCTTAAAATATACAAGTGTGGAACAGCATGAGAAGGTTTTCCATTGCAGATTATTTATCTATTTTCCTTTTTTTAAAGCATGAGCACTATACCTGATAGGTCTCTACTGGCCTGTTTTCCATATTTAGATCCCATACTTTAACTGAAAGATAGTCTCTGGTCATCATATATCGACCACTGTGACTGAATTTTACATCTGATATTGAAGATATTATTTCTGAAAAGAATGATCTGCTGCTGGGATCTTCAGGCTCCTCAAAGACTGAAAATTACAAGATAGGGATGAAAACAGTTAATAATTATGTAGATGAACATTGTTACCTTTTCAATAAATTTAGGCTTAGCTAAAGCAGTTAGATAGTCCTTGACTTACAACAGTTCATTTAGTGACCGTTCAAAGTTATAACGGCACTGAACAGTGACTTATCACCGTTTTTCAAACTTACAGCATTGCAGCATTCTCATGGTCATGTGATCAAATTTCAGACACTTGGCAACTGGTTCATACTTATGACCGTTGCTGTCTCCTAAGGTCAAGTGACCCTCCTTTATGACCTTGTATATAAGCAAAGTCAATGGGAAAGCCAGATTCGCTTAACAACCAGGTTACTAACTTAACAACCTCAGTGATTCATTTAACAACTGTGACAAGGTCATAAAACGGGGCAAACTTGACAAATGTCTCATTTAACAACAGGAATTCTGGGTTCAATTGTGATAATAAGTCGAGGACTATCTGTATTTCCAGACAGTATGCCTTGAGAGTGACTGAAATATAGCTTGAAAGCCCAGAGTAGGTTCACAATGAAATAGGCGGCATATACATTTACTGTGATAAATTAAAGAAATGTCCATTCTCTGCCTGTTAGAATGGCTACCAAAGTGACTTTGGATACACATATACACTTATATATTGCTCTACATTAATATTTCTTAAAATGTGGTGCTAAGATCTCGGGAGTCCCTCAACACTCAGGGTTTCATGAAATGAATATTAATTACTAACTTAAGTTGAAAAAGAACACAATACTGAAATCCCATCAAATAATTCTGAGAAGAGGCAGCAGCAACGGTGTCAATTTTAATTTTTAATATAATAAATATAGTTAAATGTAACCTGTACAAACAAAAACACTTTTGGATCCACCATAATTTTTTAAAGTGGCAAAGGGTCCTAAGATAAAAACATTTTAAGGAACTCAGCTCTACAGTGGCGGTCCCCAACCTTTCTGGCTAGGCTGACCAGAGGGGAGTGTGGGGAGGAGAGATGGTTCTATTGTGCAGGTGTTCACGCATGTGCAAATAGAGCTTACTGAGTGTCCACTGGTCATGCAAGTGGTGCTGCACACACACTCTCACCCGCCACTTGCACGGCCCGGTTTCAAACAGGCCACAGCCTGGGAGTTTGGGACCCTTGCTCTACGGGATGCTCTCTATCATACCAAGTTGACTGCTATAACTCTTGAGTAGGATGGCACTCTTCCACATTTGTATTTTCTAATAACTTATATTAAGATCAGAACATACTCCAAAGATAAAAGATCTGATTACCTGCAACATTCCAGTTTCTTATTTATTCATTTTATTAATCTAAGACAACCAATCAAACCAAATTGGATGGGGCATGATAGAAACTCTACAGGTACCATAGCAGGTGCTTATGAATAACTATTTGTGCCCCCAAAAACCAGTAAATAAATTCAAGTTTTAATCTGTTTCTTGCTAATGCTAACGTGGCTTAATTTCTGAGTTTTATTGGTATTTCCTTAATCATACAGAAATAATGCTACTTTTGTTAATCTCTGATCTACAATTTATAAACTTTATATTTAAATATTCAACAAACAATATTCTTCCCAAGCAATGGCTTCAGGCTCTTGAACAATGTAAAACTAATCAACAGTAAGATACATTTCACCAATTGGAAGTACACAACAGTGATATTATTTTATCTTTTAAATTGTTTGCTACCCTGAATCACAAGGTTGAGGTGGTAGCCATATAAATGGAAACAAAAACGAACATAAGGACAGGTCTAAATATCTTGGATAAAATTGTAAATTTTAAGTCCCCTTCTAAACTAGAAATGGTCTACATTTAATTTAAAATGTTCTGTATCACAATTCCCCATGATAAAGGAAACTAACAGTTCTTGATATTAAACATATACAAGATGGGATCTGCAAGGATTCCTCTGCTAACAATCTAATAGCTCAGGGTATAGTTTATGGGAAGAAAACTTCTATCAATCAGTGTAGAAAAAAAAGTCTTCGTACAATGTAAGCATCTTGGACCTGAAAATCGACTAGTACAATCAGGGAAACTGCATAAAATCCTAAGAATTCTTCTTGTTTGCTCACATAATTTATTCTAAAACAGTTGTAATCAGAAAATAAATTATTTTCAAAATGTGAGCTCCTAAACTTAGTATTAAAGCGCTATTAAAACTGATCAATATATAATCATGAAATATTTTATTTCTGGAAACTACGTTGAACCACAGTTTTGAGAAGTCTAGCTTTTTATTTATTTGCATTTAATAATGAAAGCAGTTGTTTCAGGCTTTCATAAGCAGAGTTATCTAATAATAAGAAAACAATTTGAAATGCTTCAAGATACTACCTGGCAAACCAATCCAATAAGGTGGGGAAAGAGAATCTTTCCCGGAGGATCCTCCACTTCCTGCGTTCTGCTGTGCTCATGCCAGCTAGGGCAGAAGAGAGGGTTGCAGCTTTTACCTTTGTAAAAATATCTTGCCAATTTGGTCTTTTTTAAAAAAAAAAAAAAACCCTCTTCCCAGTACATTCCCATTACAAGAGCCGCGGTGGCGCAGTGGTTAAGAGTGGAGTACTGCAGGCCACTTCTGCTGACTGACTGCAATTTGGCAGATTGAATCTCACCAGGCTCAAGGTTGGCTCAGCCTTCCATCCTTCCAAGGTGCATAAAATGAGGACCCAAATTGTTGGGGGGAAAAGGCTGACTCTGTAAACCGCTTAGAGGGCTTTAAAAGCACTGTGAAGCAGTATATAAGTCTATGTGCTATTACTATTCCCCAAGGGAAAGCAGAAAACTACATCAGCTCCAGGGGCTGATATAGTTTCCCATTCGCTCCAGAGGTATTCCTGGAAAATATAGGGAATTTGGATCACAATTGGATCCAAAGCCTTCCCCAGTCCAGCCCTAACACTCTCCCAGAACCTTACTGCAGAAGTAGTCATGACATACTATTCATGACAGGACAATTTTCCGTTGACCCATCCATGAAACCACTGAATTTGGCCTAAATCATTCCAAAGATAGATAACCTTCTCTAATTTCTCATATTGTTCATGTGTCAATTAATTTTACATCATAATTGTTAACAGTTTTGTTATTTAATTTGCATTTTATTCCTCGCCACACTGAGTACTGTTTCTTGGGGGCGAGATGAATGCATATTAAAATACTTCATATTTCTATATTTGTACAAGCTTCTTAGGAGCCTATTTCCACATTTTTAAAAATGGCAACCAGATTAGGAGCAACAATACTTACTATGCATAAGCATTAAGCTGAAAAAAAGTCCAACCCCAAAACAAATGGCTATCATTATTTTTTCTCTCAATATCTAATTACAAATTGCAACAGAGTATTAGTATTTCTCAAACATAATTACAATTGCAGCCTTAACAACTGAATTCTTTTAAAAAAATATATTATGGAGAATTGAATATTAATTTTTTTTTTTAGCAGACTCAAAACAAGACCGTGACCTTGAGACATCCCTTCAATATGTAGGATGTTTAATTTTGACTTTAGAAATGTTTACACACGATTTCAAATCCAAGACATTAAAAAAATAGATGATTTTGTTCTGTCAACTTAATTAACTATAGTCATTACTAAAAGAAGCTATTTTCTACCAATCCAACTGATGTAGCAAAAATATACTGAAACTTCTTAAAACAGCTTTTTTTTTCTAACCAACTAGTTAAGATAGGATTGCAAAAAACTGAGAAGCTATATTTTATAAATGGGCAAACTAAATTATATTAGTCATGTCTCACACGTTAGCCTTGCTTAAGAACTATCTAAAACACAAGTGTCAAACTTGCTGTATCACATTGTCGTTACATGACATTTCACGTTTTTCCCATTCGCGGAGCTGGGGTGGGTGTGGCCTGCATGTGATGCACCTGGCCTGCAGGCTGCCAGTTTGACATCCCTGATCTAAAACAATAGGTTGATTTCCTATTCTTTAAAATGCAATTCTTTCACTGTAGGAATGATATTGAAAACTTCTTTACTGGCAATTATTTAGTACTTATTCACAAAATGAACATACCCATTTCATATGCTTTATAAAATCTAACTACTTACATTTTGAATGTCTATCACAAAGGGCTGAAGAACGCATATCACAGAGCCGAATAGTTCCTTTGCTACTACTGTAGACAAACACATTACAATGATGAGGATGAAACTCCGCTGCAGTTATCACCTCTGTTAATTCCTCCATATTAGCAGGCTTTATGTCTACAATATCTGAAAGTTGCTTGTGAAGGTTAATATTGATTTGGTTATCCCAAAAATCCAACTTTACAGAGAAACGTTATGAAATCTTTAAATAAAATTATGTTGCAATATTCAGAACTTTTATCTGTGGCATTTAATGTAGTTTCTAAAACAGTCACTTAAATTTCGGAACAGCTTTATGAAAATGTTTACTGTTTATTGACATAATTTTAACTGTTTTAGCATTTCAGATATGCAAGATTCAAGGACATGGTAACAAAACTATGCTGTTCTGCAATTTCACTTTCACTGTGCAATTACATTAAATGAACTTGATATTTTATATGAGACTTGTAATTTATGAACAAGCCAAGAGGCACTTATGTTCAAGGGATCAGAAGAATTCATATTATCTTTGAGTGTAGTCAAGCCATTGAATTTTCAGGAACATATTTGAAGAGTCATGATTATGTGCTGTCCAGTGTTGACTCCATTAGCAATCACAAAGGAAGGTTAATTTCAAAATGATGTGTCTTTAATCTGGTCCTTTAGGTCTTCCAGTTTTTCATTTGTTGCTACTGTAACTAAGTCCATCCATCTTGCTGTTGCCATCGTCTTCTTTTCCTTCCAACATTAGAACCTTCTCAGAAAGCTCTAGGTCTTTGCATAATATGGTCAAATG
Organism: Pseudonaja textilis; assembly: GCF_049901715.1. Taxonomy (NCBI): domain Eukaryota; kingdom Metazoa; phylum Chordata; class Lepidosauria; order Squamata; family Elapidae; genus Pseudonaja; species Pseudonaja textilis. Next base: position 29,975,517 of record NC_141993.1, read on the forward strand.
ATGATTCAATTCTGGTCATGTGTGTCATGCTCTAGATTGATTAGTTTGATGATCCATTTGTTTTCTTGGCTCTCTGGTATCCATACGAGTCTTCCATAAAGCCAAATTTCATAACTGTCAATAACCTTTGTCTTCAAAGTCCAACTTTAGTTTCCAGTGTCACAGGGAAAACCTGTACAATTCTGACCTTTGGAAGTATAAAACATCATACCATCTGAATAACTTTTCCAAGGTTTTGCTCTACCAAGTGCTAGTTGGTGTCTCAATTCTTCACTTTTTCTTTTACAAATGATTTCTTACACTTTGATATCTTCATTGTCTTCATTGTCAAACTCTAAGGTTGGTTTTTGAACCTATAGTCAAGTTTGGTCTTTATATTTTAGTACCATCTTTTTCATTATTTTCCTGGATATTTATTACTAGAACTTGTAGATCCTTTGCATCTTTGGCTATTAGAGTAGGGTATAAGCATAATGTTGGTTACTGATGTTTCTTTCTCCAATTTTAAGCCGCCTTGTTCTTTTAATCTTTTAATTAAACTTTCTTTAATGAATAGTCAGCCTATAGGCGGAAAAAATAAGGGGAAAATATACAGTCTTGCTTCAGTCCTTTGCAAAACCTCAAGCTGTTTCAACATGCTCTGTTCATGTTTTTTCATGAGGACCATAAGATCGCCTTAGATTTCCATTCTTCTAAACACATCTCACAGCTTGACATGACTGACACAACTGAAGGCTTTCTGTAATCAATGAGACAGATACTGACTTCTCAGTGGTATTCTTTGGCTCTCTCAATGATCTGGTGTGCATCAGCTATAAAGAGAAACAGTACACCCAGTGAAGTCAATAAGAATTGTCACTTTTCTTGGCAGGATCATAAAAAAGATATGTCACTGCCTTTTAGGATGTACTTTGATTTTCTGCTCTAGTCTACACATCTGAATTCTTTGGTGGTCTAATTTAATTTAAATACTAACAAGTTCTGCTTAGATTCTGTGACAAGGCAAGATCAGTCAGGTGCTGCCACCTGCTGAGACTTAACCAAGTATTAAACAGTAACTATTTCACTCTATTATATTTATACATTTTTTCTTTACTTAAAAAGGATACTAAAACTTCTATCTGTGATTTCTAAATGCCACAGGTTGATTCTTAGGTCATCTGCGGAAAGGTATGTTTCATGATCACTATTTACTGAAATAGAGTTTATGTGATATGTGTGTGCATTTGCAAATATCCTTCGGGGACTTGCTTCTACCATGAGATCCATGGGTTTCAATATTGGCACCTAAAAATTGAGAAAAAGATATTAATTTGAAACTTCAAATTAACCTGATTGCTTTAAATGTTATTCCTCCGCCCCCCAAAAAAAAAAAAAACACTATTTAGGTGGTTTGCTCAAACTGAATAATCTATGCCCCCATTGAAATAAATTCAATGGAATTACTTCCAGGGAAGTGAGTATACAATTTTAACCTGGGTTATTATTACAAAGATGATACTGCCACAAACTACTTTTACCTTATCCATATTATAATTGTTGTTGTTTTTTTTGCAAATACTTCCCTAGTTGCCCAATGAGTTCTATGCTATCATTCCAGAGAAGTTTCAGAAAATACCTCATAATCACATCTTATTAAAATTAGTAACAAGTGTCTGAAGTATCAATAGCATTTAGAAAGAAGCAAGCGTGCTAACACTCTGCTAAAAAGGTGTATCTGTTTTTGTACTTTATAAATCAAGATTTAACGCTGTGCATAATTACATTAATATACTTTGTAAAACTGCATCATCTGGGCTTTTCACATGCTCAATATCTAGCATCCAACTTAGTGTAATATTGCAAGCATCATCATCTCAAAAACATTGGATATAATAAATAGAAGACAATCCTGAATTTAAGATGATCTACCTCACCACCTCCTTGCTGCAAATTAAAGAAGAAACTTGTCTTCCTTCCTCCCTTTACCTTGTCAGGGAATCCAAGACATCCCTATCACTTTACAGGTAATTTTTTTTTTTTGGGGGGGCCCAGAGTTGTCTTTTTTTCAGATAGATCCTGCTAACACAGTAAATATCTTCCAAAATAACTACATTAACTGACATACACTACACAAACTAAAATGAAACCTAACCTTCATTTAGCATTAAAACGTTCTGCACCAAGCAGCAGATATTCAATATAGAAGATCAGTTATTTCAAATACTATTTTTCTTTAGTCTTTTTATGCAGGACAGCGAATTTCAGAAGTCCTATATTAAAGGAATATAGGAAAACAAAATCAGACCATCCGGATTATGATTGTCTATACTAGGCAGTGACAACCTGTTAGTGACCTAAGGGCGTATGTATGTAATACCGGGATTGGGGGACAGATAAGGCAATAATGAGAAGCTAGGTTTTTCTTCTCCTAGATTGGGAGAGGGGATGGTAGAATATTCTTTTTAAACTATTGAATCTAATTTAGGATTTATGCTTTCATTTGTTTTCCACCCAAGAGAGCAGAACTACTGCCAATTTCTACTTGTGGTTGGAATCCATATGATAGGATTTAAAGGCCAAATGTAGCTCAGAGAGCTTAAAATGCCTATGGCTGATTTTCTTGATAATGATTCTCCAAATAGCAGCTTTTCTTACATTTATGTTTGTGGGCACTGATTCTGTGACTCTTTACAATACATCCAAAAAAAATCTGCCCAAAATTACTTTGGTAATTGAGGTACTACCCAGGATAATAAATAAATAAATAATATTCTAGCACTCTTGCTCAGAAATGAATATTTTATGGCTTAAATGCAACGTAACAGGTTCAGACATTATTCAGATTTTATTATTAATGTTAAAGAAATACCCGTAGCGCTGTGATTCTAAATGGATCCCGAAGTCGTCCATCTTCATCTTTCAAGTTATAACCTTCAGCTCTTTTATCCCTTTCACTGATTTTCCATAATTTAATAGTTTTATCTGAAAGGAGAAAGGTTTCAAGCTAATAATACATTACTAAAAATATCTGAATATATCACTTATTATTCACTTCTTAGAAATAACACAGTATTTTGCAATCTGGAGCAAGTGCCTCTTGCTTCTTCCCCAAATTTAGGGGAGAGATGCTTCTTTTTCTGCAGGACTGCCATATATACTTTGCACTCTTTGAGAACTTGGGGTTGGGGCGGGGTTGGGCAGGGCTTTCATTGAAAACTTGACAGAGTGCTTGGATTTCAATCCAACATTTACTTTAGATTTGATAAAAATAGAGGACACTGAAGCTTTGCTTACAACCGGTGCATAATTGTATTTTGACAGTGATTATCCATACATTTGCAAGCACATGTATAAAGCCATACAAGTTATTTATTTGTTAAGTGAAATCTGTAACTCTGCTTTTGTCCAGAATTATGGCATATGATAAATAAAATAAAAATAAAATAAAATAAATGTTTAATTTGATAAATTAGATAGGAATTAGCAACATACATACAATTTCAAGTGCAGCAGGGGACAGACAATTCCTGGAAAACAGAACTATCAATAGGCACTAATCTCTGCACAAACAATGTAACTTAAAGGACAATTGCCAGAGAATAACAGAGAAAAGGGCTTCAGGTAATCCTTGACTCTCGACCATTTGTTGCCCTCTGATGCATTATTTCATTCAATTGAAGGTTATAGATGAGAGTTTTATGCAGAGATGAATGGTATATATCATTTTCAATCTTTTGGCACCATTTTGTGGCTAAAGAGGACAATGGGGAAGAATGCCTCTAGCAGAGTAAAAGGAATAATAAGGTAACTGAACAAGTGGCAGCATAGCTGTTAGTTAGAAGCTTCAAGCAAAGCCAGGTGGGCTCCTGGCCACACTGTGAATGGAAATTAAATTGATGAACTGGCAACCACAAACACCAGAAAAATGTCAGGGTATGCAGAATAAGTTGTAGATGACATGCAGCTAGAATATCCATTATCTCCAGTATCACGCCAATTAAATGATAAAAATTCTGCAATAGTATAAGACAGGGGTGTCAAACTCAATTTCCATTGAGGGTTGCATCAGGGTTGTGTTTGACCTTGGGGGCCTGAGGAGGCGTGGCCAAGGGGGCATGGCCAGCTGGATGTCACTCATCGAAGCAACATTTTAAGTTGCAACGGCCTCCTGCAAGCCTTTGCCAGCGAAAATGGGAGCCTGGAGGGCTGCATGCAGCCTCCCTAGGTTCTGTTTTTGCTCCCAGAAGGCTGCAGGAGACCGTCATGGCAAAAAACAGAGTCCAGACAGGCTGCGCACTGCCTCCCTGAGCTCCATTTTCACTGGCAGAGGCACTGTGGGCCATCCTTTGTTGTTTCCAGGGCAGGCCAAAGGGCCAGATCTAAACACCCCACGGGCCGAATCCAGCCCACAAGTCTTGAGTTTGACACCCCTGGTAAAAGATGAAGAATTTTGATACAACAGAGACGTACAAAATAGCACTAGATGTGAACATGAAATGGAATGATCCTGCAAAAGAGGACTGGAATCCGTAAGCACCAGAGAGGCTATAGGAGCATTAGAGCAAGTTACAAGTGGAGTACATGACATACCTCACCTCATACACCATACAACATTAGGGAGCACAGAGGTGAGGCCCTGATAACCCATGTCCTCACAAAGACTTTTTCTTTGCACCTAAACATTATGGATGGAGGGGGTATTAGGTTACCAAAAACATAAATAATAAAGGTTTGGTCAATCTCATCCTTTCTCCTGCAGTACTCACATGACGTTCAAAATATACTAGGAGCTTGGTTTGTGTTATTTGTAGGAGTATGTATTCCATTAGTGCTGTAGTGCTTTGTTTAAGGACAGAAGCTTTTTAAAGATACACTTGTAATCTATTTTAAATGTGGGATGTATGTTTCTAGATTTCCTTAGTGATTTGATATGTGACTTTTTTCTGCGAAACAGTTTCCTTCTTGGGTGTGGATTTGTGAATAAAGAGAACTTAAAGAGAATTTTTATTACAGGGTATATACTTTGTCATTAATTTCTTTTCTGTAAAATAGCCATTTTGTTGTGAAGATTTGAAATTTGAAATTTAGATATTCATTCTGCTTTTGATGAGGGGATGTTATTTGGTACAGAAATGAAATTGTTACAAGGGACAATGGGCTTCTGAGAAAAAGAATAAAATAGATTAGCTTGAAAGAAGTTTTTTAGTTGCTTTCTTTCAAATTCCATGGCTTGGGAAGTGCACAAAACCAAAACAATGGAGCCATCAGAATAATTTAAACACATATGGAAATTTGACTGGGAGCAAGATACTTCATGAACCATTAAGGGAAAAATAAAAGCCTACAGTCAAGAACAGCCACAAGGAATATGTTTATTTTCAACATATTACTCTGAATGTTTAAGAACAGTAGAAAAATCTGGAGTTCAAACTGTTAAGTCCATCAAACATTAACCTGATGTTCTATTTAGGCTTACAGTCATTTATTGGGAAACATGCTCTGTTGAACGCTTACGAGCAGACACAAATATATATATATATATATGTTTATTACAATTACATTAGAAATTCAAAAATGAGGAAGTACTAATATGGAAGTCATCAGATGCAATTAAAGCACTATTATGTAAATAAAATATATTTACCATTTGTAGATAATAAGAAGTGAGCAGCATTCTGTTGTGGTAACCACCTAATTTTATTAATTTTTTCCTCAATTTCTAGACTTTTCAAGTAGTCAAACTCAGGTTCATGACTCTGAAAGGTACTGTAAACATTATATTCTCCCCTTGAATGAGGACGGCTTTTATTCTGCAAGGAAACAAATGTGTGAACAGAAAAAAAATAGTATACATGCTAATGAATGAAACCTTATAATGAATCACATGGAGCAAAAACTCTTAATTCTTAATTTCTATGGTATTAACAAATTGGGGATAGGGAACTGAAAGCTTTTCTAGTTATCACTGAACTACAATATCACCACAATCTGTAGTGATAGGAAATACTGTCAAAACAATATTTCATCAACATCTGGATGACCACATTTTTTTTAAATCCAGTAATAAAGATGGCTCCAGTGAGGCGCAAAGCAAAGTATTCTTGTATGACACAGAGGCAAAGGCAAATGCATGCATAGTAAATGTCACAATCATATGACATTATAGAAGATCCTTGTGCATGCTTATTCTTTACAACATTTCTTGCAACATATAACATTATAGGAAGTCTACATGCATGCTGATTCTTTAATATATTTTTAATTACTCTATTATTCCCAGTCTTCTATTTGCTATTAAACACAAATTTTATGTATGCAATATCTGTTTAAAAAGAATAATCTGACAAATAATTATGTATAAAAGATGTTCATAGAAAAAAATGTTACTGGTTTGCCTAGTTCATTATCAATTTAAATTTTAAATAAAAATACCTTTAAAATTTTTAAATATATGTCAGCATAAACAATGACATTTGATTATGATGTAACATCATTACATTATAAAACAGTTTGAAACACTTTTTCACTGACCTCTGGTTCCCTTTGAAATATAACCACTCTGCCACCTTTGTCTCCTGTTGCCAGAAGATCTCCAGAGTAATTAAATTCAACCGTTGAGATAATGTCAGCTGTAAAAATAAAATATAGATCATTTTATAATTTATAATTGAGGATAAACTAATATATTACAACCATTCTACACTGTTATGAAAGAAAAACAATTATTTTAACTTTTTTTCGAACTCTGATCTTCTTGTTATTACCAGTCCTTTGTCATGGACAGACTTCTTGGTGACTGGAGTTTCCATGGTTCTCTACATTCATGTTTAGTCACTCCCAATTGGGATTAAATATCTTTTGTCAATGAGTTTTACTGCTGTACCCCAAGAGCTGCCTTTGTAGTTTTTAACAATGAGGGATGCAATATCCAATTTGGCTGTCATTTTAGCTGCTCTGTTAAGAGGGACAATTTTTAAAATAAGCACTCGGGCTTATTTTTAGGAAGGTCTTACTTTTTTTAAGTGCAGGAAGTGACGAGTTTTGGGGCCCACGGGAGTGCAAGTGCAGCTACTGCTGACCTCCCTCTCTCTGTCCCACTCTCTGCTTGCCCAAGGTTGCAACAGGCCAAGCTCTTGGCATGCCCCAGCCTCTACCCGCCTGCCTGTTGGCCCAGCTATTGCTGGGACACTTATCAGCTGCGGTGCCTTGCAGATGCTCTTTGCCCTCCTAGTAGGACAGGGGGAGGCCAGGGCATGCCGAGAGTTTGTGTGATGACCCGGGGTATGGCACAAAGGCAACACAGTCAAATAAGCAATAAAAGTCCATTTATTATCTCCAACTTTGCCCCCAATGTCCAGGTTACCTTCGGTTGGAGAAAAATTCTCCCAGGAACAGCCTTTAATTGTAGAAAATTCAGTCCAAAACAAGGTACATACAGACTATAACTAAAAATCCAAACAAACAAAGCTGCAGTAATTAACTTGACAGGGCAGGAGAAAGACTTGCAGATTTGAAAGCACAGTAACACTCACACAGTTGGGAAGATGCCAGGAACACAGATAGGTCACGATACCAGATACATTCACGATTTGCTCCCAACAACTTTCTGTACACAGCTTCCCTTTTTAACCATTGTGTTCCCAGCTGCAGCTAATGAAGGGACTCAGGGCCCTCCCGCCCCCGTAAGCCACACAACTCACATTGCTCCCTTCTCCATTCCTCCCTGCATGCCCTAGGATGAAGAGGGGGTGGGCCTGGGTCTTCCTCTGAATTCCCTCTCCCTTGCTCTACCTCTCCCCTGCTCTGCCCAGCCGGACTGTGCCCTTCCCCAGTTTCTTCCACAGCCAACGGAGCCACACTCACACTCCCTGTCAGCTGTTCGGCCTTCCCCTCCGAATCAGATTCTGACAGGGGCATGACAGTTTGGTCCCGATTGAGGCCATGGGCAAGCAGACAGTGGGAAGGGAGGGGAGGGCCAGTGGTAGCTGCCCAAACACTTATCGCACACAGGGAGATGAAGCTGTGTCTGCTTGCAAAGGGGACACTTTGAAATGGAGCTAATTTGCTCCACTCTCAAGCACCCCACAGGCGACCAAACACTTTTGCAAGCAGATGGGAGCTTTGTCTCCCTCTGGGCAAAAAGTTTGCAGCAGAACCAGGCAGAGGCAGAGGCAATCCCAACATGCCGCCCACTCCGTCCCACTGTCTCTTGGCTTGCCTGTGGCCGCACCAAACACACACCTGCGCAGGGCATTGGGATCACCTGCCTCCATCCCCCACTTGACGCTGCTGCCACGCAAGCCTCCGGCAAGCCTCCTGTGAGTCATGCAGCCGCGCAGCATGTCTGGATCGCCTATCTTTCTCCTCGCCTCCACGCTTGGACTTATCAGTATTTGTGCTGTGCCAAGGGGCCAGAGGGCCATGCCTGCTGCCAGATACCATTGACCCAGCATGCTTGACGCGTCTTGTGCTGGCCACGCACATCCCCCAGACTTATTTTTGGAACATGGCTTATATTAGGCCCACCCCCCAAAATCAGGCTGGGGCTTGTTTTCAGGGTGGGTATTATTTTGGGGGAAATACAGTACGTAGTAGTGTTCACATACTTTTATATATTTATATATTTGTATACTAGTGATTGCATGGCTTCTGCAGATGTCATATGCTAAATAAATAAATCTCTCCATTGGATCATTACAGGAATTGTGCATGGGGCTGCCTTGAACACCAGCAATAGTTGGTCTAGAATACAGCAATACAGGTAATTATAGTAGTTTTTGCTATACCCACATAATACCATTCCTCAACATGCTGTATTGCCTAGCAGCTTCTGGGTATAAATCGAAATGCTAGCTATCACCTTTAAAGCCCTACTTGAGAAACCACCTTCTCTTCAGGATATCTGGTTCTCTCACATGCTCTCACAGGAAAGGTGTTATCTGGGTTCCTTCACTCAAATAATGCCATCTTTGGATGCATGTGGCCTGCCTTCTACATAGTGGAAACTATCTTCTGGAATAATCTTTGTTTCAACTTATGATTGGTCCCAATTCTGCCAGCCATTAGAAAGGATGTGAGGATCAGAGCTGAAGAAGCTTCTTAGATGAGAAGCGAAACGTCTTCAGAGAAAAACAAAAAAAGTCCAGTTACCTCTTGAAAAAGCACCTATGACCTGGATGACTGAGAATCTCCATAGACACTGTGAGGATCTGGCTTTTTCCTGAAAAGTGTTGGGAATGTGTACTGGATGATGGTTTTACATCTGTCTGGATTCCTACTTTATTATTATTTTTCTATTTATGAATTGTGGTCTGCATTCTTTTTGTTAGGTTATTCACCTTTGTGTAAGTTGCCTAGAATTACCTTGAGTTGATCACTCAATCAAGTCTTATATTTATTTGAGAGTAATAGCATATAATAAAGTAGTTTTTCATTAAAAAATTAAAAGTATTCAAGAAATTTTAACCTGAAAAGCTATTTACTTGTAGATTTTGTAAAGTTGAAAATGTTAACTGTATTTTCAGTAAGTGCTTTCTATTTTACTAAATTTATGTCATGTTTTTTTTAAAAAAATAAATAAATCTACTTAATGCTATATAGAAGAATGGATTTAAGGATTAACAGTTTCACCAGAATTGTAATGTTGTTACAACACTGAGTGCTTAGAAGAAGAAGAAATTAATGTCTATTGAGAAAGAATGTAGCAGAAAAGACCCTGATGTTTTCACTGTTATAGAGTGAACAAAATGAAAGGGGGGGGGGGGAACCCACATAAATACACAGATGGCAGCATCACAAAGATGCTTACATTATTTTTATAATTTAGGGAGAGAAAGTATATAATCAGATTAAGGGAACTAAAAGAAATGATAATGTAACATTATTCTTTTACTGCTATAAGGGAAAAATTTTTAAAGGCACTATAAATGTCTTCCTTGTTTGACTGGTGCTTTGTTTAAATCCTCCAAAATCTTCATGTACGAAAATTTTTAAGCAAAAAGAAAAAAACCATTCTGATTCTCTAATCGGTTCTGCTGTCGACCTAGCATTTAAGATTTGTTTATTATTATTAACCCATTATTCTTGGTTATTATTAATCAAAAAGCTAAAAATATTAGAACTGTCAATATAACAGTGATCCTACTTATCTAACAGAATATAATAAAGGAATAGGGTGAGAGAGAGAAGAAGGGATTATACACAGAGATTAGATAATGTTCAAGGATTTTATAGTTATGATTTTGCTTCCTGATTGGCCTTGAATTTTTCCCTTCCCCATAGTCAGTTTCTGGCTCTAAACCTTAACATAGCAACTCCTTAATCTATGTTTTATTACCTCTCAGATAAAGTAAGGTCAAAACTAGCACAGTCAAAATGCAAACTTAACAAAAAATGCTATGCTTTATTATCACAAAGAAAACCACAACAAAAAGAAAAACATTTTACAATGACAATTAAATCCAAGAAAGGCTTAATATCAAAAATACTGAAATTCTATACAAACATCCTGGATTTGTGAAATAAAATGCTTGATTGTTTTAGAAAGACAGCAATATTAACTGCGGATATAATAACAGTTTCTGCCAAGCATAAATCATCATGTTGTATCTACAGCAAGGATCTAGACAGTTAGATACACTGGAAGGCTTATATTGAATGAATATAAAAATATAAAGGATTGCAAGAAAAAAAAAGAAAACTTTCCTCTCCCCTCAGGTTTTCTATATCTTTAGTATCTAACTTTGTACAACCAATGCAGCTGGGTAGCAAACTTGTGACCATCTCAGAGTTATCTGAATTTTGGCAGCCCAGATAAAGTCGCCTTTTAATTAAGGGGAAAATGATGCCACTTGAGGGGGCATCATTATTACAGAACTGTTACCCAAGTTCACCCAGCAAATGGTAAACATATGGAAAACGTATCTCCACTGGCTCTGTGTTTTGCCTAACAGGCTCTCAGATTTGATTTAGATTATGCTATCCTGTTTGAAGAATCTCCATCTTTGCTGCTTCACTAGTTTCAGTTAATGACTAGCTCTTACCATTTGACAGCTTATTCAGACACACTATTTCTCTTTTTTTACCCATCTTATCAAGATTTTTAGTTAACAGTATTTATAATTTGCCCAGACCAGTGGTTGCCAACCGGTGGGCCACGGCCTACTGGTCAGCTGCAAGAAAATTTTGGTGGGCCACAGAGAAATCTCACCCCCAGAGCACCTCCCCAAAGCAATTAATCCAGGCTGCGCAGAAACACAAAGCTGCGCCGGCCACATGGCTCACGGGAATCCTTCCCGCCCTCTCACTTCTTACCCAGCAAACTTGCCTACTAAATTGGTATTTTTCCTTTTTCCGACCATCAGCTGTTCTGCTATGCCGGGAGATTTAGATTAGCTAGAAAGCAGGAAATGATTGCATTTCTTGCTTTCTAGCTAGTCTTTGATCTTCGGCTCTGCTTTTAAGCACAGCTGAAGCTTCCTTAGGACTGAAGGTTCTATTATTCAATGCAGAATCACGGCAAGCAAATTTTATGTAACAGACTGAGCTAGCCAATGGCAGATAGATCACTAAATGAAACAGTGATTCTGTGAGCAACTCAATCTGCCTGCCTGCTATGCCTGATTTTGAGTAAAAGTTGCTCTTTTTTATAAAAAATTCAATATTTATATAAATATTTATAATTATTTACATACAAGTCATGCCCAGACAGTCACATGACCACCAAGCCACACCCACAAATTAGACCATGCCCACAGAACCGGTTAGTGGTCCCTTGGATTTAAAATGATGAGTTTGGTGGTCCCTGAGGTCCAAAAGGTTGGTGACCCCTGGCCCAGACCATATGACTCTGGATAACAAACAAATGCAAACCAAAATAGAAATGAATATGTCCTATGCCTTAAAAAATCCAACCAAATTATGACAAGAAATCAAGAGGCTTATACTTCTGAGGATGTTTAGACCAATGTTTCCCAACTGTGTCAATTTAAGATTTGTGGACTTTTAATTCCAGAATTTCCCGGCCAAAATGAGAAATTATGATTTAAGGTTTGGATAGAGCAGAAAACTAACCACAATACATCGGAAACAAAAAAAACCCACTTTCCATTTGCTTACAACCAGTAATTTAACAAAGAATCATGTTTTTATATTGTGGCTTATAACCTTAACAGAAACCAAAGTCTGTTCAGTGACTTTATTCATATAATCTGTAAACAAGCCAACCAAATTATACTTTGTTTAGAAAGATGGAGGGAGGGAGGGAAAGAGGGAGTGAGAGAGCCCTCTCCTTTAGTTTTGTATCCAATCTAATCAGTAAATATGTTGATATATCAAAATTACCTCCATTTTCTGAGCAAATCAACTATCCCAACTATTGTTGACTATAAGGTCTTATTCTTTTCTTGCTCTTTCTTTTAAGCATGAAAGATGTATGGGTTTTTTGTGATGAATCATCTGAATACCTCCAACTATCTCTATGTTTTTCTTTATCATATTCTATTTACTTTTTTGTATCCTCATGGGATAAGGATAGGATAGGATAAGATTTCTGCCTCCTTGCTCTATATTTGTGGTCTGCATGTCCCAAAGACTTCAGGAAGTGAACTTCTAAAACATCCAATTTGATGTATTCTTGTATCAACAAAAATTCATGCAAGGTTTCCGATTTTTCAAAACAGACTTTATCCCAGGGTCATGTAATCAGCTTTTGCGACCTTCTGACAAGCAAAGTCAATGTGGAAGCGAGATTCACTTAACATCCATGCTATTAATTTAACAACTGCAGTGATTCACTTAACTAATGTGGCAAGAAAAATCATAAAATGGGGAAAAACTCACTTTCTCACTAAGCAACATGAACTTTTAGGATCACTTGTGATCGAAAGTTGAGGATTACCTGCAGTGTGTTTTTTTTTAAACAATAAATACTGGAGGCCTGCTCTAAACTCATACCAGACATCATCTCATTGCTTGAAAGGTAAGGCTCAGCTTCTTTACGAGAGCTGATTATTCTAGAGGCCTTACATTTTTTTCCAACAAAGATGGTAAATGTTGAATCAATGTGTAAATGACTCATATCTTTTGAGTATTGTCCATTTAATCAGAATTTCAATATCTATTAATAACACTTAAATGAAACTCCGATCATGTTGTAAATTGCAGTAGGATTACAGATAGTTTCAAGTGTTAACAATCTTCTCTCAGCCAGAGTTTTGGCCATAAGACTAAAATTATATGGGCCTGTGGTTTTTTAAGTCTCAGAAAAAGGTAGAATATAAATGCAATCAGTAAGCATGCTTCAACAAAAAAACTGATTGGCAGAATCACCTCATACAGGGCAGACTTTTAAAGGATTTATATCTGTTTCACTGTATGTTAATATTTAAGAGATGTTAATTTATGCTCCTGAACTATGCTACAAAAATGCAACATTATTTTTTTAAAGTTTATTTTTGTGCATGTTATGTGGTACACATTTTGTTGATTATTAAAAAACTCAAAAAACCAGATTGCTTGCATTTCCCCTCCACCAACATTACTAATTCTAAAAATAACTACACTGAATCATTATTTTCCTCATTTCTGGTTACCATTTTGGTAGATATTTTTTTTTTCAAAAAATCAAGATATTAATATGTGACCTATATACCTATAGTTTATGCTATTTATACATATTAATAAAAAATAATAATGGTCCACCCTGCATTTTGTTGATAGCCAGCAAAAGGACTCATGGCACCCATAAGCGGATGGCTGGTACTTTGCAAATCAATTTAAGAAACTAGATAGTCTCAGCATAGGAGGACAGGACAAAGCTTGAATTCAGGCTAGATTCTCAGTTTATACTCTTACCCGCAGAAACTTCCAGAGTGTATATAATTGTTTGTCTTTTTAAAAAAATAATAAAAATAAATTTTATTAATTTTCTATTAATAACTGTTTCTGTCTTTGATGCTATAAGCTAGCCTGCCTTCTGTAACAGGAATCCCCACCCCTGGGCTGTACAAGCTATGGGTAAGTGTGTGTGCGTGCAGCCCCACTCGTGCGAGTGCTTGCACTCACAGCTCTCTCGTGTGAGCAGGGAGGCATACACCTGCTGCTCAAATGAAGCTGTGCACACGCACCTCTCCCTTAGGCAACCCCGCCCCCATCTGCCAACCCAGAACGGTTGAAGACCTCTGTTCTATAGGATAAGACCCTGGAATTTTGGTGGTAATACACCTTGGGAGTCTTAGTTTTTAGCTGACAGTCTTGTGTATTCTTAGTTGATGCAGTTGTGGCATGAGAAATATTCCTTCTGGCAGAATTTATACTGTTAAGTTTCATAAGAATACAATGTATTCTAGCACAAAAGGAAGAAGAGATTGCTTAAATTGGGTGTGTCATGAGTGAAAGGAGATATAACAGGAGATAGAATATAAACTGATCAAGAAGAACAGAGAATATCACATTGTGGTGATTCCCTCATCTGCTCCACTCCTGACTCATTTGTTACCAGTCACTGCAAGTTGAAAATACTCATTATTTGATCAAGTAGTCGATCAATAATATTTGATCAACTAAAATCTAATCCTGAATGAGTCTGCCAAAGAACTGTTTACATAAAACAGTGTGTGCACCTCTAACTTAATTTTGATTTCAGGTTTCAAAACGTTCCAGCAGTCTTAAGAGGCAACCCTGAACAACCACAGTTGCAATTGTCTTTCATTTGTCCACTTATCTCTTCATTATGATTTTTACTGCTAAGGGCATGTGGGTGAGATAAGAGATGAAACTAGTGTATCTGCTGCCTTATTACCCAATAGCCAACCCACTAAATAAGGGGTCACCAATCTTTTGGACCTCAGGGACCACCAAACTCATCATTTTAGATCCCAGGGACCACTAATTGGTTCTGTGGGTGTGGCCTAATTTGTGGGTGTGGCTTGGTGGTCATGTGACTGGCTGGGCATGGCTTGTATGTAAATATTATAAATATTTAAATAAATATTGAATTATTTTTTTTTAAAAAGGACAACTTTTACCCAAAATCAGGCAAAGCAGGCAGGCAGATTGAGTTGCTCACAGAATCACAGATTCATTCAGAGATCTATCTATCTGCCACTGGCTAGCTCAGTCTGTCACATAAAATCTGCTTGTAAGCAAACTCACAAAATTAACTCACAACACACCATGTATGTAAATATTGAATTTTTTTTATAAAAAAAGCAATTTTTACCCCAAAATCAGGCAAAGCAGGCAGATTGACTTGCTCACAGAATCATTCAGTGATCTATCTGCCATCAGCTAGTTCAGTCTCTCAAATTTGCTTGCTGTGAGTCTGCACTGAATTTGCTTGCAAGCAAACCTTCAATATTTGACTGATTAAATATCTTTGGATTGGACTGTATTCCCTGTAAAGGAGTTGTATTTAAGGTTATTCCTTAATTTAGTTTTGCTACCGGATACACAGATGGCTATAGTATGAGAAGCATTTTTTAAAACTTCAGTAAGCACACAGTCTCTAATTATTTCTGAATTTGCCATGTTCTTGCTGCCTCTCAATTTTCTTTTTATTTGCGAATGCCCATGAAAACCTTAAGACCCTATGCAAGCTATACCAACTTCAAAAATTTGAGAGCTACCAGTCATGTCTGCCTCTAAAAAATCCACAAAACGTAACATCATTTTAATACCTGGTGGTCTGCTTTACAATTCATTTCCAAATTCTAGATCTAATTCTAGCTATGACCTTTAAAGCTGTAAAACTGCTGTTCCCAAAGTGCACGAGGGGCGGGGTGGGGTGAGGAATCCCATCTTTTTAACTGGTATGTTAAACGTGTACTTTTAATTGTGGTGATGAATGATGCTTGTCACCAAAATTCCTATATCAAGCATTAACAATTTATGAATATTGTTTGATATTTTATTTTAAAACCAATTCTGTGTATGAATGAAATTGCTTCTAGGATATTTGTGAGAAAATATAGAATGTGCCAAGAAATTGTGAAAATAATTGCTGCAGGTGATGGGCAGGCAGATAAGATTTGCCTTTGAGATGTCTTAACATGGTTGAACTGTACTTGAAAGTACACTAACAGTATATACATGCTACACTTCAGAGACTTTATTAGTAATTTTATCCATAAGTAATAACTAAAAACATCAGTAGATGTAATACTAAAGATAGCATTGTTTATGTTATACTTTGACTACTTCAAATTTGCAAATCATATATAAATTAGACCAAAAGTAAGATATAATTAGGAATCATGCTTTAGGAAATATATTGTTAAAGCGCATCTTTAAGCACATTCAACTGCACGTTATGTAAACTACACGTAGTCCTCAACTTACGATCACAATTGAGCACAACATTTCTGTTCCTAAGTGAAACATTTGTTAAGTAAACTTTGCTCCCTTTTACGACCATTCTTGCTACAGGTGTTAAGTGAATCACTGCAGTTGTTAAGTTAGTGTCATGGTTGTTAAATGAATCTGGTTTTCCCATTGACTTTGCTTGTCAGGTCACAAAAGGGGATCCCATAATCCTGGGAGCTGCAACCGTCATAAATATGAGCCAGCTGCCAAGCATCTGAATTTTGACCACATGACCACGGGGATGCTGCAATATGTCACTTTTTTCAGCGCTGTTGTAACTTTGAACGGTCACTAAATGGACTGTTGTAAGTCGAGGATTACCTGTACTTATGGACTAAATTCAGTGAGGCACTACTTATTTAGATCAATTAAGGAAAATAGGTAGTGCCCCAATAGCAAACGAACTAGTCAATCTAGTCAATCTTAATAATCATTCACTTAGTAACCATTTGAATCTATGGTGCTTAACAAAAGGCATTAACATCTGGCTGCCAAAATTACAGCTGTTGCAGTGCCCCCATGGTCACATGCTTAAAATTTGGGCGCTTGGCAGCCTGCTTGTACTTACAACTACAGGGATGCTTCAACTGGCTACACCCATCCATCTCCCTGCTTTTGGTGCCCTGCATATTGGCACTCTTCAGCAGCAGTGGCGCTGAATCAGAGGCTCAGTCTTCAGCAGTCTCAGTCGGTTGCTATGGCTCCCAGACCTCTACTCCTGCCTCAGTGCCACCACACAGTATCCCCACCATCTCTGTGGCCATCCATCCATCCCAATACCAGAGTGTAAACCTCCACAGGCCCTGCTATGCCCAGCTGACCTTCAGTGTCTTCATCCCACTGATAAGGTGCACCCAGCCTGGCCCTATGTAAGCCAACTGCTGACCATGTCAGCCTTTCTTCTCGAGGCTGCTCACATTGTTCTCCAAATACCGCACTTCGTTTTTGTGATGTTTCATAAAGTTTCAGAGGCCTTTGGAAACTTTGCAAGAAGGCCACTCCCACCATTCTCCAAACTGTGAATATACACTTCTCACAATGCTTTGCAAAGCCTAAGAAATGCCTGTAAGTAGTAGGATTCAGAAGCTTCAGAAGACTAACAACTGGCAGAATTCGGTTAACAATAACAATGGGCACTACTAAGGTTGCAGTTGCTAAGCGATGATGTAATGCCATGCTTTATGACTGCATCAGTTACCAATGGAAATTCTAGTTCCAATTATCATTTTAATTTGAGGACTACCTGTATGCTCTTTAAATATGGTTCTTTTCAGTTTGTGAATCCTTGGTGCCCTCTGGGCTTGGTTGTTTTTTTCACAGACGTTTCATTACCAAACTAGGTAATGCACAATCTTTTCAATTTGTTAGTTTACTTAGTAGTTTGCTTATATTTAAGATTTATTCTATGAACAATCTGAGATACCGAACTTAGAAATGGTAAACTGAAAACGGCTCTGTCAAAAGCAGAGCTGATTGTGGTAGAATGAAAGACAGAGTAGAATGGCTCTTCGTAATTCCTCTCCAGACAAGGAGAGGGCTTGTGATAGCCCACAAGTGCTTCAGACAGTTGGTCTCCGTGAAGAGACTGCCAGACAGTGGTCCTTGGCAAGTTTAGAATTCTTAAAGATTAGGGAAAACCATCTTGCTGAAATCGTGGTTGGCACCTTTAAAAAGGACTCTAGGTTTGCCTATTTCTTTCACTAATCATTTTTATTGTTTAATTGGTTTCTATTAACAATCTTTGGATTGACAAGTCTGAAAAAACTGTGTGACCTTTTGTCAATTCTTGGCAAAAAAAGGAAGTTGTAAATACAATGACTTATAAATTTCTTTTTCTGCAATGAACAGGGTGATTAGAATATTGTTTGGAAATTATAAATGGATTAAAGCCCCAGATGGTGTTTAAATAAGATTTGGAAATTAATTATAAGAATTCTCTGTGTGAAAAAACGCTGGTGTTTTGAATTATTTAAAAAAATGTAGGGACTTGGAAGGCTGGACGCTAGAAGGAACAAGAAACAACCAAAATTTTCATTTTAAATTAAGGATTCAATTTAATTTCAATTAAAATTTGACTAACAGTTTTTATCCTTTTAATTATAATATTTAATAAGCTTAAATAACCTGAGATGCCAAACTGATATCTTACCATTTCATAGGATGCTTTTATTAACTCTGTTAGCAAGAGATGGAGATGAAAACAGTGGACTTATGATTTATGCTCAGTTTGGACTTTGGTAGACAGTATTGTTGGTCTAGGAGTACTATAGATTGGGGTGGGCTAGCAACAGAAGCAGGTAATAACCTTAAAGTGGTGTTGGGAAGAAGGCAGTTATCAAAGGGGTTGGGGAGGTGCTCATGGAGATCACTTACTATGGATTTCTGTAGAAATTTGGATAGAAGATAATATACACCTTCTCTTATTGCATTATTCTAAAAGAAAACAATTCAATAGTGTTGAATATTTGTTGTCTTATTGTCATCTGTGCAAAGCCCTTAAGTGAAGTTTTTAAAATGCATTTGTGTATGTGTTCCTCACTCTTGGGTCCTCTACCAGAGGCCTGGGATTAGCTGTTCCTAACACTGCACTCTTCTGGACAGAGCTCCGATTTAGTTCCGGGGATCTGTCGGAGCCACTCCCCCAGTTAGCAGTCACAGGCCCAAGTGCTCCTATCACCACTGGGACCACTTTGGCCTTTTACTTTCCACATCCTTTCAAGTTCCTCCTTCAGGCTCTGGCAGTTCTCCAGTTTTTTACCTCTTCTTGATGTTGCTATCATTTGGCCCTGCTAGAATCAATCACTCACATTGTATTTTGGTCAACTGCTATGTTGTCTGGCTAATTGGCTAGTACTTGCTTGTCTGCCCTTACCTATGTACCCTCCTATCTGATGTAGGAGGATCTAGCGCATATTCTGTGCTGATGTTCCTAGGAACAATGCCAGCTACTTGATTATCTTTTAGAATGTGTGCCTCTTGCCTGTATCTTACACCCTCACATTATGTGTTGGATTGTCTCTGAGGCCTGCAGTCTGTACCTTGGACTAATGTGGTAGAACTCCGCTTCCATGGATCTGGTACTTAGTGCCTGTTCTTGATCTGCTATGATCATAGCCTCAATGCTATTTTTTTTTAGCCCAACTCTCCCTCCCCCCCTTTCATTTAAATGGAACACATACCACTATGCTGAATAGTAAACAGCTTAGGCCATCAGTACTAGCCTTATTTTTTATTATTTCTTGCAAATGTTTTAACAGAATTACTGTGGCTGTTTAGCTTTGCAGAGAACGTCTTATTACTGTTGATGGCTTTTACTGATGTTATTTGCTGTTTGTATTGTTATTCTGTGAGTCCGAGAGAGATTTACACACCAAATAATTAGTAACCTTTTATTTATTTGTATGAAATAATGTGCAAGCTTCCTAGTCCTAAATTGCAGGTAGATAAGCTACTTGTGGAAACACTTGAAATACTAAGGAAACATTAAGAACACTGACACATCAAGATTACTATTACTACATGATGGTTGTAACTAAGCACACTATGTAAATTCACCAGAAAGCAAAGAGTTTAATTTGCTCCCTAACATCTTTTCCTAAACTCACAGGATGATAAAACTTCAAACAGTTTTATCTGTGTCTTTCCTGGCAAGTAAGCACACTTCCTTTTATTTTTTATGAATCTGCTTGGGGGTTATGTGGGACCCATGGGCATTCTTGAGATGGCACTTTGGAACATTCTAATTTAATTATTAGAATTTTTAATTTCAAATAAAGTTAAGTGTGTGAGTCAGTACAATAGGTACTTAAGAAAATAACCACCCAGCTACTGGTACTTACAGAGACATACAATAAAATCTATTTTGAATGCATATGTTGAAATCAATTAACACATTAGATAAGTACGGCCTGATATGAGCAAGATATGTGGCAAAATAAAAATTCCCTCCTTAAAGCACTCAATGATTCTGCAGCTTGAGAAACAAAAGCGGCTTTCTCCGAGATGCCCATTTATCAAAGTACAGAGGAAGATGTAATGCTTAGAAAAAAAAAAGTCTTATTAGTAAAGTTATTCATGTTCAGAACATGTGTAGGCAATCCATACATATAGGCTCCTCAAAGCACCTAACAACCCCCACCCCCACATTATGATACTGGAATGCATGCAGCAACCCTTTTCCATGTATATGTGGAGGGAGCAAATGTAGCCTTCAGCATTAAAAATTTGCTGGACTGTGAACTAGATAATGGATTGCCAAGCAGTTGGGAAACTTCTTTATAACTGAATGAAAGATGAATAATTCTTATTAACTATAAACTAATGTACAGAACTTAAAGAATCTTTTTGTTACCAAAGGAATGAGATTACTTAATCTGAAAATATTTCATACTGGGACATTTTTATATAAGAGATAATATACTTATATGATTATTAGATCTGTTGTTGGTTTAGAATAATTTACATCTTTCCTTTCTGTTGGTAGATACATAAAAGTAAGCAAGCTTTAAATTTAGAATGTAAAGTGATAGTAGGAATGAGCATATAACTGGGCAGCCTGAAATGTCTTACTATGTTATCCTGTATATTGATCATAATGATAGTTCCATACTTGACAGGAGGGTTTATAATTTATGTTAAACAATTGCACAATACATAAACATGTGGCCAATATTTTCTAACATATATACACCTGGCACAGCCACCATTCTCATTCCACATGCAGGTCACAATATAGCATCGTTAGTGTATATAGGGAAGTGGTCCTTAAATTTTGCAGCTCTGCAATACCCTAAAATGGAAATTGAGCTTTTATGACTACCTCAATAAATGAAATAATTGGTCATATTGGTGTTGGGATTGGGCAACAGTATTTTTTAAATTTTTAGTCTATATACCATAGGATTATCATACTCTGAAATACAACTGTCCCTTGCAGGTTTGCACAAACAAAATGACAGCCAAAGATCAAAGTGACTCTTGACAATGCTCTTGCTTTGCTTGCCCTGGCAAAGAAGGAGCATTGTCAAAACTTGCCCCTGTTCTGGTCGGGCAAACATGCAGCTGGATTGCAAAGGCAAAGCCCATAGGGAGTTTTAACAGTGCTTGAACTTTACCTGCACAAGTCTGAACAGGTAATGAACATTCTGACATCTTTCTAAGTTGCTTTTGACCTGCTGGGGAAACAGTCTGAGAATTTCTGCTATAAGATACAACAGGACTTCTCTGCACTAACAAATGTTGAATGCCTTCAAATACTAGAACAGCAATCAGCAGTCAAAGGAGTCTGTCTTAAATTTGGCAGAACCAAAATAATCCTGGTTGACATTCTTAAACTTGCCTTTGTGGTCTCAGTCCTCTCTTTCCCACACTAGAACACCTAAATGGAGCTTGAATCAGATACAAACAGATCCCACTGCAAACTCATTTTATGGGAAAGACAAATTAAAATATCCAAAAAATTTTGAAGATTACAAACTTCAAAAAAAAAAACCCTAACATTTTTTGAAAGATAAATTGTTTGCATTCTTTGGAAACTGCATATACATAAATAACTGAAGCCAGTTAAATGCACATAATACTTTCTATGACTAGAGCAAGGCTTAGCAAGTGGGTAATTTTTCAATACACCATGCACTTATGGCACAGAGATAGCACTGTAAACTGTTTAGCAGAAGTTATATTTCATGACAACAGTTAATAAAGCAATAAAACTTGCTTTAAAATACTTTATATTTTATTAGGATACTATTCTATATTCTATATTCTTATTGTAATTTCACTTAGAACTCATTTGGATTTATTGCAGACTGAACATGCATAATGTCCTTACATTCCTACAGCCCAATATTAACTGCAGTTTAACACTAATTACTTCAGTGTAAGCCCCTTTAAGAAGCACAGTACTTCAGTATGAGTAAGGAAGCTTAGGATGTGATCCACAAATCAGAAATAAACACGAGAGTAATTTCATAAATATCCATATATAATTTAACCCTGAATAAACTCACTATTTATGTGATGTACTTGATCCTAAACACTCTGGTTCTTAAACATAATACTTGCATTGTAATTTCATTTTTCATATCTAGGGTGGCTTTTGCTCATGCTGAAAATAATATACTTCTTGCATGATTTCTTATGTTGGCTTAAGAAAAAAACAAGACAAAACTGCAAGAGTTTATGAATATATTATGGAACCAAACATGACTTCCTTATGAAGCCCCATGAATAAACATTTCAATTTTTAACAAAAAATCCTATACAGGTAATCCTCAAATGACGCCCAGAATTGGACAAAAATTATGCTGTTTAGATATTTGTTGTGAGTTTGTCCCACTTTACCACCTTTCTTGCCATAGTTGTTAAATCACTGCAATTGATAAGTTAGTAATCCAGTTGTTAAATGAATCTGGCTCTCCATTGACTTTGCTTGTCAAAAGGTTGCAAAAGGTGATCACATAACATTGGGACACAGCAATGGTCATAAGTATGAATCAGTTGTTAAGCATCTGAATTTTGATCACATCACCATGGGGATGCTACAAATGTTGTAACTGTGAAAACTGGTCATAACTCACTTTTTTCAGTCCCACTGTAACTTTGAATGGTCACTAAATAAACTGTTATAAGTCAAAGACTACCTGTACTGTTTATTTTCAAATATGAACAATTTAGGATCAAAACATCAATTAAATGCACAACAGGCCATTTTTCTTCGAATGGTACCTCTTACTGTAAGTTGCAGCTTGTCTCTCTAATTGCACCTCTGTATATTCTGAAAGCAGGTCTATTGCTCCCCAAATGTATAAGCAAGAGGCATCACACATGAACCTAAGTCTAATACAGTACACAGAAGCGCCAATCACTTTTAATATATTCCCTCAAAATTATATAATCATCACCAAAGGCAAAGTATAAGAAGTTACTTCTTTCCAAAGGTGCACTTCTGAATATCATAAAAGCAGCCTACATTACAATGTATTATCATTTAACTCATACCTAGTGCCCATAAATCAGAAATATCAGTAAACCTTTGGGAGGGCTCAAAGAAGTTTCAAAATGCTGACCATCTTCTCTCCAACCCACCCACCTCCCAAACCCAGTGTGTTTCAGTGGCCTAGATTCTTCCTTTAAATACAAGGAACAACTTGGAGATAGAGCAAGTTCTGTGGCCCCATTACTACAGAAGACACAACAGCACTTAATATTCTTAATAGTATGGATTTCTAGTACAATAAGACCAGGTGCTTATACATATAATTCTGACCTCTTATGCAACATAGCTGGAATTGAACAAATATGGGTGGGGCTATTTTTTTCCTCTATAAATAGAACTCCAAATACTACTCTCCACATAAATATTAGCTATGCTCAATAGGAAAGCATGTCGACAGTTTGTTACTAGCATTACATGGCTGTCTGCTATTCAATTGCAGAACGGAGTAAAGCCTATCAAACGTCATTGTAGTGTCTAAAAACGATACAAGTACATGTATAGGAATGCTGTACTACTTTCTTTCCTATGAAGCACTCTCCTCTTAGGAGATAGCTAATGGGAACAGTTCTTTTACACTTACCATGTTATAAATCGCAGTATGCACACCCTAATGATTCACAGAAAAGTTTTTTTTAAATTATGCATAAACAGTAAGAAAAAAAACCAAACATTGCTCAAATGAACTTTTTTGGACTAGTCACATTTGAAAAACGTAAATGTTCAACGAAGTATAAAAACCCCTTATCTACAGACTTGTATATAAAATACTAAAGAATTCAATTCTATTTAGAAAAAAATAAAATATAGCAATTTGAAAAGGACACTATTTTCACTGTTAGTATTTAAAGTTGTTTCAGTACTTCATCCAGTCCACAGCCTGCATTAATCTCTCCTGCAATAAGTCTAAACTCTTGCAAAGTACAAAATTAACATCTTTCAGACAATATAATTTTAAAGATACCTATTTTCAAAAGTACATTTGAATATATCATAAAGATAACCTGAACAATTACAATTCCAAGAAGTGATGCAAAGAAAATTAATCAGCAATGTAGAACCTAAAGCAGTAATTTGCCTCCTATTCTAAGTAAATTTGCCAGGTAATAAATCCCAGTGAATTTAGTTAATGATGTCTCTCAATTATGTTAGAGGCTAAACTATTAATATGGGTAAAGGTTATTCTTGTTCCAAACTGATCAGCTTAATCAACTTATTAAGAGTAAAAGTTTTGCATGGCCAGAAAGGCTCATGTTTTAATGATTTAAATTAAGACCAAAGAGCTGCATTATTAGAACCAGGAAATACTGACAGCTATTCTAATCACTCCTGCATTCCTCTTTCCTTCCATTATCCAATTCTAGTATTTCTCCAGAACATAAAGTTTTGTTTTTTTGACAGAGAGAGAGAGAGAGAGAAAGAGGGAGATGGCAGCAGCTTAGTCAGACCCAGCATCTCGCACTCTTTTCCCAAGGACCAGAGGTATGGGGTAAAGAATTATACAGATTACTGATAGATTGATAAAGTTTTCAAAAGCTTAAAGTGGCCTTTAAGCTTTTGAAAATACATGGCCTCCAACTTGGGTCATGAAGCTACTGGACAGCATCTCCCATAATCCCTGCAATCTTAGTAATAAAAAAAACAGGGTCCCAATACCCTGCAAATGTCTTGGGCATAGTTTTTTTTTTTTAAATACAGCTAGGATTGTATAAATCATGCTGCATCCATCAGGAAGTGGCCTTTAAGCCTTTGAAAAATTCATGGCTTCCAATTTGGGCATGAAGCTACGAGACAGCATCTCTCATCATCATGTCAGTTTAGTAATCCGGGAAAAAGGAGGGTCTCAATACTCTGCAAATATCTTGGGGTTAATTTTTATTGTATAAATCATGCTGCATTCATCCTAAAGGCACCCAATCATCAAAGCCAAGCCTTTCTGCATCTTCACACTCGACCCCTGCCTTCAACAAACAGCAGGGTACTTTAAATAAGGAGAGTATTTGTAGCTCGGGGGTTGACATGAGATCCTTGGCGTTTCATTACCCAAACTAGGTAACATCTTCAATGCTAGTGAAACAGCACCTTCTTCCTTACTTGTTCAACAAATAAAGGAACCATTCCTCCAGCCCCATCATGTGGTCCGGGTTTTAAGCCCATCCCGAAGGTGCAAGGAAGGAAAAGGCATTCGGGGCTTTTTTTTTTTTTTTTATATAAAGCCACTATTTCAGCCACCTCCCTTGAAAACTCAAGGGACCGCACCAAAGATGCCACCGCTTGCGAGAGGTGGACAGCCAGCTTGGGACGGAGGGAGAAGGGAAGCAAAGGCCCGGGACGGCCTCGCAAGCGCCAGGGGTCATTCGCCACGCCGCATTTTACCTTCCGCCACGTCCTCGTCGATCGCCCCCTTCACCTGCGAGAAGCACCACTGGAAATCGTTGCCGACGCCTCCTCCTCCTCCTCCTCCGCCGGCCACCCCTGCTGGAGAGGAAAAGCGGCGTGAGCAGGGACCGTGCCCACCAAACCTCAGCTTCTCCGGTCGCCGAGGCGGCCCGGATGCCGGCCAGGCCTGGCGAGCTATCCCCGGGGCCGTTCGGACTCGCTTAGCCCTCCAAAGGCCACCCTGCGGGCCCCGGGCCTGCCTCCGTCCGACGCCGCTGCCTCCGTGACCAGCAGCAGTAGCAGCGCCGCCGCCGCCGCCACCACGCGTGCCCCTTACCTGCCATGTTGCGCGGCGTCTGGCTGGCGGAGACCGCCGGCTGCAAAAGCCCGCGGAGCGGAAGAATCAACGGGGACGGATGGGAAAGCCGCTACAAGCGCCTCCTTCGCTGCTGCTGCTGCTGGTGGACCTGCTGGTGCTGCGGCTGCCGCCACAGCCAGCGCCGACGCCGCCGGAGGTTCGGGGGTTTCAAAATGGCGCCCATTGCCGGTCAGCCTGATCCGGTGACGTCATCCTCCTGCCAGCCTCCGCCGGCCGGGAAAGGACGGGCCCCGGGAGGAAGCTCTCGGGAAGTTTTCACGCCGGCCCAGGTGGCCGGTTGGCGGGCGAAGGGGGTGGGGTGGGGGGAGAGAGAGAGGTCAGGGCTTTGAGGCTGTGGCTGCCAGCCTTGCCGTCCCGCGCGGGCTGAGGCGGCTTCCCCGCGGAGCCACGGAAGGAAGCTCGGGCGCTCCGTCTCCAACCTCGAGGACGCCGACTTCACGCCCGGCAAATCTCGCCTGCCCGGAGTCCACGGGACTTGGGATCGGCCAGGGGCGGGGCTGCCTTTCGGCCCCGCCCCCTAGAGCTCAAACAGGTCTTATTGCCGTAGGAGGGTCGGCTGTGTGGAGGCTCTTCTGTTGCTATGGATTGGCCGCCCCCCCCGCCCCCTTTTTCAACACAGGGCTTCAGCTTGCGGGGCTGCCGGAAGGGGACAACCCCCCCCCCTTGCCCCCAGAGCTGGAGAATGGCCTTTATTAATCGATTCCGGGTAACTCTCTCTCTTCCTGGCAACGCTTCTTAGCCACCTTTGCCTTCCTGAGTGATATTTTGGACAGAGAGGACCGCTGGATTGAAAGAGGGGTCAAAGAGGCCACCGATGTCACAAATTGAACAGCCCTCTCTCAACAGAGAAGGAGGGATAGGACTGATATCCACCCCTCAGATGACCTTGGTAACACAGATAAACCTCCAGGTGACCTCAATGACCCTCTAAAAAGAATGCAAATGACCAGCTGTCTGCAAGGAGTGTAAATCCTTCCATTCCCCACCATCCAATCAGAGCTGAAGAAGCTTCCTGGGTGGGAAGCAAAAAAAACGTCTTCAAGGAAAAAAACCAAGGAAGTCCAATTTGCCTCTTGGGGGGAAAAAAAAGCACCTTTGGGATTGCCTTCATGGATGCTTCCTTCCCCCAATTTCCCAACCCAACCTAAACCTTGTGATTCCTTGGATCTCTTCCATAATCTCTGATTTTGCTCTGTTTCTGAAACTAAAGTTTGCCAGGTGCTGCCATCTGCTGAGGCTTCCCATTTTTTTTTAAAAAAAAAGCAACAAGCAAAATACAAATGTCTATTGAGATTCTCAGTCATCCAAGTCATGGTTGTCCCAAAGGTGGGGACAGACCTGGATGACCTGGATGACTGAGAATCTTGTATTTTGCTTGTTGCTAATAGAATCTCCCTATCCAGAGGAGGGATATGACACCATCTATCTCCAGTCTACAACACAGTTCCAAGAAGGCTTCACCACCCATTTGCGCTATTCAGGTGACCCTGAGGATACAGATAAACCTGCAATGACTCTAAAGGATGCAAATGACCAGTTGTCTGCAAGGAGTGTAAATCCTTCCATTCCTCACCATTGAGTCAGAGTTGAAGAAGCTTCTTGGATGAGAAGTGAAACATCTTCAAAGAAAAGAGTTGCCTCTTTAAAAAAAGCATCTTTGAGACAAGCAAAATACAAGATCTTCCAAGATGCTGCTTTAAATCCAAATGCTGCCACTCTTGGCGATTACATGGCTGCATCTGTATGGTTTTCTGGGCAATAATATGAAAGGGTTTTGCAGCATTTTTTATAACTTACAACTCTTTTCTTTGTGTGTGTGTGTCTTCAGATTAGTCCTAGACACTTGCGGGCAAGTCCATGTGGTTTCTTGGCAACACTGTTCAGAAGTGCTTTGCCATTCTTCTAGGATCCAAGTGCTTAGACATTTCAATCAATCTTGCTTTAGCATTTGAGCAGCATAAGCTGAAAATAAAAAATTAATCACAAAGTTATATTTCTGTATTATAAAACCACATCCTTAACAACTGAGTATGCATTTGCTACAAAACATCTGAGTTTAAGATTTGTGAAGTATGAGGTATACATAATGTCTTTACCAGAAAATATCTGACATTAAGATCTGTAAACTAAAAATTAATTAACCGTGCTTCTCACAAAATAAGGCCGGGCCTTATTTTTTTTTGAGCCCCCCAAAAACGGCTAGGACATCTTTTTTGGGGTGAATTAATTTCTCCCCCCCTCCCGCGCGCACCAGCGCCGTCTCCAACAACAGCGTCTGAGTCGCTCACGCTTTCCCCCCGTCCCGTAACAACAGGAAAAAAAAGATTTTGAGGTACCTGGGAGTGCCGCGCACTGCGTTTTGGTTTAATCCTGAGTGGCTGAGTGGGCTTGAGCAGATCTGAGTGAGTGTCTCTACTGCTGCTACCCTTGGTAATCCAGCCTCGGGCTCTGCAAGTTTGCAAAAGTCCCAGTGCAGCAACCCATTCCTGCATTCCAAGCACCCAGGCCGAGCTGCAGCTGTCCTTCTCTCGCCAGTGCCATCTCCAATAACAGCGGCAGTAGTGGCGGGAACCGTAGAAGTTACGGAGGTGGCTCCGCCACCCGAGAAGTGGCTGAAATGCTTCCACAGTTTCCGCCGCTGCTGCCGCTGTTATTGGAGACGGCGCTGGCGAGAGAGGGACAGCTGCTGCTCGGCCTGGGTGCTTGGAATGCAGGAATGGGCTGCTGCACTGGGACTTATGCAAACTTGCAGAGCCCGAGGTTGGAGCACCAAGGGTAGCAGCAGCAGAGACGCTCGCTTGGCTCTTCTCACGCCCACCCAGCCACTCGGGATTAAACCAAAACACAGCGCACAACACTCCCAGGTACCCCAAAATGTTTTTTTTTTTTTCCTGTTGTTACAGGGATGGGGAAAAAGCAGGAGCGACTCAGATGCTGTTGTTGGAGATGGTGCTGGCGAGAGAGGCGCCAGCACCGGTGGGAACTGTGGAAGCTACGGAGGCCTGAGAAGCGGCTGAAATGCTGCTGGACATCCACGCTGACGCCGCCCGCCTGCTGACCTGGGTAAGGGAGCCCTCCGTGCTCCACCATGGTGTTAGGAGCGGCTGATGGTGAGGCGTAGCTGCCCACGGGGCTCTCCTAACGGCAAGTTCCCCCCTGCCTCCCCCCCCATTTCACATGTTTTAAACTAGGCCTAAATTTGGGGGGAGGGGCTTAATTTTATTTTATGCTTAGAAAACATGCTGGGTCTTCCTATTGGGGGGGTGTATTGTTGGAGAAACACGGTAGTATTTAATGTTCATAGACTTATTACATTTATATTGTACTATAAAATAGCCACATGCTTAAAGTTGATAAAACTAAGAGTTACAAATAAATAGGTCAATAGCTTTATAAAAGAACTATATACAGGTAGTCCTTGATGTGCGACCACAATTGAGTCCAACATTTCTGTTGCTAAGGAGACATTTGTTAAGTCAGTTTTGCCCCCATTTTATGATCTTTCTTGCCACAGTTGTTAAGTGAATCACTGCAGTAGATAAGTTAGTAACACGGTTGTTAAGTGAGTCTGGCTTCCCATTGACTTTGCTTCTCAGGTGATCACATGATTCTGGGACACTGCAATTGTCATAAATATGAACCAGTTACAAGTATCTCAGTTTTGAACACATGATCAGGGGGTAGTGGTAATGGCTGTAAGTGTGAAAAATGGTTGTAAGTCACTTTTTTCAGTGTTATTGTAAGCAAACTGTTGTATGTGGAGGACTACCTGTATAAATAGACCTATACCTCTAAAATATGGGTTCCAGGAACTAAGTTTAAAATGGAAATACAGGTAGTCCTCAAATTACAACAGTTATTGTAGTGACTCTTCAAAGTTACGATGACTTTTCACACAGCCCTTGCAGCACCCTCATAATCACATGATCAAAATTCAGTTGCTTGGCAACTGGTTCATATTTATGATGATTGCAGTGTCCTGGGGCCAAGTGATTACCTGCGAAACAAAGTCAATGGGGAAGGCAGATTTACTTAGCAACCATGTTATTAATGATTCACTTAACAACTGTGGCTGGAAAGGTCATAAAAAGGGGCAAAACTCACTTAGCGAATGTCTCATTTAACAACATAAAATTTGGGCTCAACTGTGGTTGTAAGTAGAAAACTATCAGTACTGAGTATTTCTGATTCAATTTATGCTTCCGGGCTATCAGGTTCCAGTGTATTTTATGTGCTGCTTCAAAGAGCTTAGTTGCATTGTGGGTAATGGAAAAGTCCTAGGTCAGAATTTGGCATTAAAATGTGTCGACATGCAGACCCCTTTGCAGTCAGTTTTGGTGTAGTGTTTATAGGAAACACTAATTCTAATCCTGCTTTAGACACAAAACCAGATGGTTGACTTTCAGTCTGTCGCTGTTTTTCAGTCCTAGAAAGAAGGCGAGGGTTAACTGCCTGTGAAGAATGCTGCTAAGAAAACTGTATGGATAATTGTATCTGGAGTCAAGACTGACTCACCTCCACCACCCCAAAAACAAAAACAAGTTAGCTAGAAAGCAGATACTATTATAAATCTATAACTCTCACTCTTAAAACAGTTTGGGCCTCAGATCAATCCCTGTTCATTTTGCATTGCTTTATGGCAATTTTAATCTGACTATATCCTATACCCTATTATCCTAAAGTCAATAGATAGGAGATAATCCATTTAAAGATTTTTGTTTTCCTCTGAAATTTTCTTTCATGTTGGTAATGTCCACTAACAATTAGTGGGGCTAATTCTATTGGCAAAAAGATAATCTGAATCTAAGTATGGATTTCCAGACCCCAGCCTCCATCACCTTCTGTAGGCCTGCCTTCTTATTTCAACATTTAAACTGTTGCAAGGTATTTAAAAACAACATCATGATGTAAAGATGATTATACCTTAGCCTTTTCAAGGTCAACTAAGTTATATTGCCAATGAAAAGGAAAGTAGGCCAGATGTTATGCCAATAAGCTCTGCAGTTCGGAATCAAGATGAAATTGTTTTTTTAAAAAAATAAATCAGTCATAGGTGTGGGGTGACATCCTGGATAAAGAAGCAAAGGGACAAAGAGTGGCATTATCCCTCATTTTAAAAATCAAATCCCAGCTATTACTAGACCTGCTTCTTACTTGTATGACGCTTAATGGTTGCTGATTAAGAAGAGGGAAGAAAGCAAAGGCGAATAAGTCTGTCACAATATGGTTGAGTCTTTACACCCATTTGTCCCAGCTAGTACTGAGTGATGCTACAGTGAGGATCACAATTTTCCCCTTCATTTTACAGACTTTATGGTTGCAAAATCAGAAATTATTTTTGGGGTGAGGGAGGTGCATTAAGCAAAAGCAAAGTTGTATAGTACTGACTACTAGAGACTTGGAATTCTCCTGAGTTGTAATCCCACCATGAAAGCACTCTGGGTGATTTGGGCCTTGTCACTGTCTCTCAGCCCAACCTACCTCATAGGGTGGTTGTTGTGGAGAAAATATGAGGAGACAGAATTATTAGGTTTGGTAGCTGCCCTGAGTTATTTGTTAAACTAATAAAAAGCAGGAACTAAATAAAATTATCTTTCTTTTGAGAAAGTTTCCTCTTTGAATTAATAAATATTCTTATTTTCCAGGATGCCAGATGAAATGGGACTCAGAGGTACATTAGAAACATGTTTCTATACCACACCCATGGTTGAAGCAACCTAATTTTCAGGTTTTGCACATGTTGAACCATGAATGAACCTTATGGACTAAATTTGAACAATGGTACTAGGCTAAAACATATTTTCCTTTATTGTGTTTCAATATGTCATGAAAATATATTTTCAGCTCCCTAAGAACTATATGAAGCTGATTAGACTGAGATTATAGCCTAGGGATAGATATGTGTTGGCTTCCAATTACTACTGCATTTTCATTCTCATCAACCATAATCAGCATGACCTTGGGTATGTGTGACACAGCTACAGTTTCCCACTCTTGCTTTAATTTAAGCAAATCAACCATATTTGAAAACAATGAGATTTAATTCAGATCATATTTTAAATTATGTGCTTTAGAGAGGTATTAGTAAGGGTAAGAATAAATCTCCAGAGCATGTACAAAGAACCTATGCCTGTTGAGAAGTATAAGGGCTTATCAGGTGAGTTTTTGAGTAATAGCTCTCAAAATGGATTTAAACCACACACTTTTCCATAAAAGTCTTGCCCTTTTACCTTTTAAAATCCCAAAGTAGTTAGTACCTTTAGTCCTGGTGAAGGGCCTTGTGGTAGAAAGAACCAAGAGTAGATGCAGTATATTTATGATGTATTCTTATATACCAAGACCATTTCTTTTAATGTAATAAAGGATAACCCTTGATGTTTGGTGAAAATGATATTCATTAGTATATCATAGAGCTGCTTGGATCAGGACATTTTTAATAGTGTCTCAGGGGTAATAAAATGTACATGAATGTGATAGAACAAGCTCATGTTTAAAATATAATGTATTATCGTGGAGGAAAATTGTCTCCTGTATACTAATAGATAGGTGCAAGCATAAAATCAAACCCCAATTTTCCCTGCTTGCTGTCACACTGGCATTATAAATAGCTTGTGTGAAACTGCCCCAGGCTTTGCCTTCCTTTCCCTAGTGTAAGGCTTATATAATGTCGGCTGTATAACGTATATTTATTGTTATGTCAAAGCTCTGTATACCAACCCCAGCATTAATATATCAAGAAAACATAACATTTGCTATAAAATAAATAAATTACAAGATTTGATGAAGTTGTCTCACTACAGTAGATAAAGGGTAAGCACATCATTACTGACTAATTGTTACCGGGAATTCTTCAAAGGTTATGAGATGGTGCTAGAAGCACAACAATTTAAAAAGAATTTTCCAGTCAAACCAAATTCTTTTTCCTAGGGTGACAGCTGGCATTAAAATTATCAGGCATGCTGTAAGTCTTCTGTACTGCTATTTAAATATTGCTTATGATTCAGTGTAACTTGAAACATCTTTGTTCACCATTCCAGCAGTGTGTGTGTGTGTGTGTGTGTGTATGGTATTCAGCTTTGTTCGGGTATTTTCCCACGTCATTGTAGTTGTGCTTTTAAAGTTGTAGCAACGTTTTGGCAGAATCTCATCTGCCATCATCTGGCTTCTGTATACAGATTCTGCCGAAACGTTGCTACGTTTTATAGTTGTGCTTTAAAAGCACAACTATAATGACGTAGGAAAATACCCGAACAAAGCTGAATACCATACATGAAAGTACCCGCAAAAACTTAAGAATATATATATATACATACACACACACACACACACACACACACACACACACACACATATATATACACACACACACACACACACACACACATTTTTTTTTACTACCGTTTCTGTGGGCATATTATACTGATGTCATGTATTTGGGGTTTCCTTGATATAATAAGGGCTTTCTCAAAATGTTACGGCTGTTGTATCTTGAACCTGAAGTTATTCATAAAATCTCATCGCTTATTCATCTTCAAAAAAGAAAAAAAAACAGACCCAGGAAACTATAGACAAATCAGCCTAACATCAATACCCGGGAAGATACTGGAAAAGATAATAAAAAAACAGATCTGCCAACATCTAGAAACAAGTAAAGTATTAATTAGCAGTCAGCACAGGTTTGTTAAAAACAGATCATGCCAAACCAATCTTATTTCATTCTTCAACACAGTGACTAAATTAGTAGACCAGAAAAATACTGTGGACATAATATATTTAGATTTCAGCAAGGCATTCAACAAAGTAAACCACAACCTACTTCTTAGTAAGCTAGAAAAATGTGGAATAGATAGCACCACCACTAGATGGATTCGCAACTGGCTGGCAAACCGTACTCAATGAGTAGTCCTTAATGGGTCTAAGTCTACATGGAGGGAAGTAAGCAGTGGGGTGCCACAAAGTTCCGTCTTAGGCCCAGTACTCTTCAATATCTTCATTAACGACTTAGATGAGGGAATAGAAGGGGAACTTACCAAATTTGCAGATGATACTAAGCTGGCAGGAATAGCTAACACCCAAGAAGATAGGCTCAAGATCCAGATGGATCTTGACAGACTAGAACACTGGGCCATATCTAATAAAATGAAATTCAATATAGAGAAAAGTAAAGTCCTACACTTAGGCAAGAAAAACCAAAAGTACACATATAGACTGGGTGAAAGCAGGCTCAATAGTAGTAACTGTGAGAGGGATCTTGGAGTCTTAGTGGACAACCAGCTAAATATGAGCCAGCAGTGTGCAGCCGCCGCCAAAAAAGCTAATGCAATCCTGTTGTATTAACAGAGGGATACAGTCAAGATCAAGGGAAGTACTAATACCACTCTATAAAGCCTTAGTAAGACCACACCTAGAATACTGCATCCAGTTTTGTTCACCACAATATAAAAAAGATGTTGAGATTCTAGAAAAAGTACAGAGAATAGCAACCAGGATGATTAGGGGACTGGAGGCTAAAACATACAACAAATGGTTGCAGGAACTGGGCTTGGCTAGTCTAGTAAAGAGAAGGACCAGGGGAGACATGATAGCGGTCTTCCAATATTTGAGGGGCTGCCACAGGGAGGAAGGGGTCAAGCTATTTTTTAAAGCTCCTGTAGGTCAGACAAGGAATAATGGATGGAAATTGAATAAGGAGAGATTTAACCTGGAGCTAAGGAGAAACTTTCTGACAGTGAGAACAATCAACCAATGGAACAGGTTGCCCTCGGAAGTTGTGGGAGCACCATCAGTTGAGACTTTCAAGAAGAGGCTGGACTGCCATTTGTCAGAAATGGTGGAGGGTTGGACTAGATGATCTGCAAGGTTCCTTCCAACTCTGATTATCTGTTATTTTATGTAAACGATCTTAGAGGCCCCCTGTTGTGGAAAATAAGCTATTACTTAAAGCTGTCAGGTATAACTGATGTTCATGCGAACAAAAGGTATCAAGTTATTTGTTTATTTGCATGCTACATTTCTTAAATTATATGCCACCCTACTGGTGAACTGTGAAAATCAGAGAAATGAAAGTGGCTGTGAGGACAGCGGAACCATAGTGCAGAATAACCAGTTCACCTGGAGATTTTTTTTGGGGGGGAGGAATGAAATAAAGGACACCAGTTCAACTGGACACAATTGCTTGTGCCAGTCAGAAGACACTACTTTTGATATGTAGCAAGAAGCAGTGGGCAAAAGTTGCTTTTCCAGTGAGTTGCAACCAGACAGAGAGTTACACCATGTCTTCTCATGCCTTCATGAGAAGTGAACAGGGTCCTGTACTCATGCTGGTACAACCAGTTTTACAAGCTCAGCACTGCCAAATTTCTTTCCATCTTCAAATGCAGCAACCCTGCTTTTCTTCATTACAATGTCCGTAAAATGATAAGGGATGGTGAACTCGATGTTTCTTTGCCACTTTCCCTGTTTTGGGTAAATTTAATCAACCCCCACTGCCCCAAGTAAGATACGTTTTTTTGCTACTTATCAGTACTGAACACTCTACAGAAAATTGGTAGGGGTTAAAGAGATGCTCAAATGTAGTATATGAGGAAGGTCAAACTATCCAGACAAGAAAAGCCAGACACTGAGTCCCTAATTCAACCCACCCACTGATGATTCAACACACCCAGAGGTGGATGTTTTCTTTACAAGTTATTGATGCACCAAAGACAGATAGCATAGCCAATGGATAAACCAGTCACTTTACCTATAATGACTAGCAGATTTGCAAATCCCCAGATACAATAATGCAGTTTGGCAGGGATTCAAAATATAGGCAATAGGGATGGGTTAGGGATTAGCAAATTTTAGGCAGGCATTGTTTGGTGCCGATTCAAAGATAGGTGGATAGCACTCAGTAGTAGAGAAGAACCCAAAGAAAAAAGAGATGAAAATCTAGTAAGAAATCAGGACTTTGGAATTATAATAGTTTTGATGACCGTACTAGTAGGGTAACATAGGCAGAATAAAAAGCTGACTGATAAATTTAGAAATTGAAAATTTTCCATGAGTGATTTTGATCCACAATTTCTCAAGTACATGATATTTGGAAAGGCTTAATAACCTTTTGGCAAAGTTGAGGTGAATAAGCTTTTGGCATGAGTTGTTTATTTAGAGGACCACACCTTCTCTGACATTTACAAAGTATTTGTCTTGTTTTCTAGCTAATTCCAATATGCCAGAAGGGCACAGCCCCAGTTATGTTGTATTTCAGATAAATGCATTTCCACAGTTGGTTTCAGTTGCTTCGTAATGATCTTCATCTAATTCCTGCGTACTCTTAGTTCGCAGCTGGAGTGGGCCAATGTATGGTCACTCATTATGCTAAATCTGCACAGTGCTTTGTAAGTTTTCTATTGCATTTTATTTTTCATTTATTATTGTACATTCTATTAGCATGAAACTCCCAAAGTTCTGAGTCAGTATGATAGTGTACATTTGCTGAGCTTAAGAATGATTTAATTAAAAATCAATCATCACTAGTAATTAGAGTCTTTCTGTCTTGCATATGGAAGTTTTACTGGAAAAAATGATTTCTGTATTTATGTAGTGATTTACAGCCTCTGTGGGGAGATTTCAGAATGAAATTCATTGGATTTGTTTTTTAAGATATGGAAGCAGGGGACACTGAAAATGCCACAAAATAATAGATAAGTAATAGAACAGTAAAAAGAAAACTGCAACTTTTTACCCTTCTACAGCAAAAATAATATCAATAGAGTCTAAAGAAAATACAAAGAACTTGAAAATGAGGTGGAAAAACACAAATCTCTTTGCAGAGCTATTACAAAAGAAAAGATATACAAAATAGTAATTTGATTTTTTTTTCATAAAGAAGTCAACTTTTAGGAAATTACAGCTGAAATTTCAATTCATTGTTGATCACATTACCAATTCTTATTAAGCTAATGTAGGATGTTCATTGAATAATCCTATATACTAATTAAATTGTACTTGCTGAATGAATAAGTTTCTATCATAGTTCCTTTCATGGCCAAAGCATCAGAGAAGTCTTTCCATTATTAAAATTCATCTAGGGCAATTCACAACACATTTATGAACTTCTGCCAGCATGTCCATACTTCTGAAGAGGGTGTTACTAAGAAGAACCTATTCTCTAAGCAATGATGAAATTACGATATATGTGCAATGTTATCAAATTATGGCAAAAGGTCTACTGTTTTGGTTACTCTTTATAAGAAAACAGTTGCACATTCATAAATATCTTTGTATAACTATAGATAGAAACATGAAATCTCTTCATAAAAATTCTCCAAATTGCCAAGTTTCATCATAAGATAACCTAAAGATAACATTGCATGCTCTCAAGAGCCAAGATTAAAAATAGCTCAATTTAAAATTTGGAAAGATGTGAAGGATGATCACAATAAAAGAATATAAAGATGGTCAGCTTATATAGGCTTTTGAAAATAATTGGTTGGCTGGTTAATACAGTACTGAAAGTTCAGATTTTTTGCTTGACCTTTTTGAAACACTGCCAGAAATTCTTTTTTTTTTTGACTTCTTCAGATTCAAGATTTATATTATACATTTTAACATCTGAAGAAGTATATATCCTATTATTATTGTTTGCAAGAGGGGCCGTCCTGACTTGATATTAAGAAAAACATGGAATTAAAAGAGCATATGTTCCAAAGCTTCCCAGATATAGTAGTCCTCTACTTAAAACCACAGTTGGCATCACACTTCTGGTTGTAACTCATGACAGTCAGAAATTGAGGTAATCATGTTACTGGATCCATTTTATAGCAGTCATTAAGTGAACCCTGTGTTGAAAGTCAGGATCACACAAGTGTTAAGCAAATCATATATTTGTAAGTCTGACTCTAATTTCCTAAATGGGCATATTTTTCTGGAAACGGGTAAAAAAATACCAGAAACCAGTAAAAAAGTTGCAAATCACAGTTATGTGACTCTACGGGATGCTGCAGCCAGTGGTAACTGTGACCTGTTGCTAAGCACCTGAAAAGCAGTCATTTGATCACAGGAGGGAATGGTGTGACATTTTACAATGTCTGGAAGTGCTTTATGGGCTGGAAAGCATCCTTTCCAACGCTATCATAACACCAGATGGTCATTAAACAACTGGTCATAAGTTGAGGGTTTCCTATATACTATTTTCAATGAATGGTTTGATTTACCATGTATTTTAGCAAAAGAGAAATCTGTTAAGTTTTTTGTTGTTGCCCATTTCCTGCAATTTGTTTTTTTGCATTACTATTTCTGGCCAGAAATTTTATAGCCCTAAAAAGGCTCTAGAATATCCTGATATTTAATGTGGGGGAAAAACCCCTACTCCAAGCAGTCCTCAATCTGAAGTACTAAATAACTGGTAATTCTCGTTTTCAAGTTCTATCCTGCTGCTGTCAATCTCTTCAGCAGGGCTTTTTGTCAAGGTGATTGACAGCAGCATGACTATCTCTGATTATTATGCTAAAAAAAAATCTTACACATTCTTCCTTTGCTTGAGAAAAAGAAGGAAAAGCAGGCCTAATGTGGCTGCTCAGATCCTGAAAAGAAGAAGAGCGGAATGAGTAATTCTCTTTATCAAAATCAAAACATCTTTTGTCATACCAAGCCAGCAATTAGCTCAGGGTGCAAAAGGGAGTGTTTCTTCTCCATCTTCAGTCTAAAAATCTTGGTTTTTCCCAAAGAATGTAAAGTTCTATTTTGTTCTCACTTCCAAATAAAAGGTTGCTTACCCAGAAAAGATTTAGCATATGTTTACATGAATAAATACTACATTTTTCACCTCTGCTGTAGCAAGAAGCTTCTACATCACATCTCTTATCTCTGGCCTTGAGTGTAGTAAGACTCCTTTGCTTTTATTTTTGTTTTGTCTATTACTTTTAATGTTTTATTAAAATGAATCATTTTCAAAATTCATGGTTTCCTGCATATTACTTTGACAAGGGTGGGATGCAAATATTTTTACTACCGGTTCTGTGGGTGTGGTTAGGTGGGCATGGCCGTGTGATTGGATGGGTGTGGCTTTTTTTGCAGCACCCCCCCCCCACACTCTGTTCTTCCCTGAGGCCCAGGAAGCCAAAAACAGAGCAGGGGTGGGTGGGTGCATGCAGTACATCCTCTCACATGCCCCCTTTTGCCTCTTGGGCCTCAGGGAAGCCTCCTGGGCAAGGCAGTAAGACAATGAGGGAGATCCTAGCACAGCTGATCATCGGAACAGCTTATCATTAGGAGGAAAAAAATATCGGTTGGGCCGAGCTGGTAGCTGTTTTTTCAGCTGTTTGGCTGAACCGGGCCAAACCGGTAGAATGCCACCACTGTATTTTGACTATGGACGTCTCCCTCCTATTTCCTATTATCTTTATTGCGTTAAATTTGACTTTAGGTGTATGAGAATCAAAATCCCTACTGTCACAAGTCCTTCCTGTGATTAAGGCATAGACAAATAGTTCCAATAAAGGACACTATTTGTAGCTCAGAGTTGAAACGAGGGGTCCTTGGTGCTCTCTGAGCTTGCTTGTTCTCTTGCAGATATTTCATTACCCAAACTAGGTAACAACATCATGTTACCTATTGTAGTTTGGGTAATGAAATACTTGCAAGAAAACAAGTAAGCCGAGACAAATAGTATTTTAGTTCTGACTTACAGTCCCTTTTGTATTTTAGATTCTGGGGATAGGTGGGGTATTAGCAGATTCAAGCTAGAGATGTTTAGGATTTTGAAGGGGTAATCCAATAATGATGAAGTTTTTCCCCAACAGAAAACACTTATCTTGGAAAAGGTTGCTAAGAAAATTTAGTTATAGGAAGAAAAGATCTGGAGAGAATAATGAGAAAAAGTGTGGGAAGGACTTAATGTACAAAGAATGAATATCAGCTGGAAGGGAAATGGAAGGCATTTGAAAATTTTACATAATGATTCACTTGTAGCATCATCTGGTTGTTATTAGAATTCACAGATGTATGTATAAGATACATATAGTAGGATAGAGAGAAAAAAATCTTCTTATCTCTGAAAGTCAAAATGGGTAGCCTGTAAAAGCTTAAAAAAAAAACTAGGAAAGGAATTGGGAAACATAATATATTGGCTTCATTTTGATGAGGACAGCTTTAGTAATGACTGAGTTTTAAGGGGTGTTCTACATGGCAGCAAAATAAGTAGTTTTTCCTCATTTAATTTGTAAGTTTCCTTCCCCTCCCCCAACTAATGGTGGGAATGGAAATAGGAGGTCTCTAAAAGACAGGTTTCTTCCAGCTCCAAACTTAACCCATATAAAAGCTCCTGAAATGCTATTACCAACATTTGGTGATAAAAAGGCTCCCTGATATTCTGAAAGTAGAGGGGTTTTTGTGATTGTGTTGTCATAGACGGACCGACCATTCATTCTCAAGTTTTAGATCAATAGAATTTAAAAGGTCTATAGAGCCATCCATATTGTAGTCACAAATCTAGACGGCGCACAAAACGGGAACAGAAATGCCCAAACCAAAAAAATAAAAATAAGTAAAAAGTCAGTGAAATTAGTTTTAGACAAATGAGTAATATAACCTTTGAAGAGGCAGAGGGTAAATTAAAATGGACCTGACATAAATGTTGGATGGATCCAGAGGTGATATTCAGCAGGTTCTGACCAGTTTGGGAGAACCAGTAGCGGAAATTTGTGGATAACCGGCAAATACCACCTCTGACTGGCCCCGCCCCATCTATTCTCTACCTCCTGAGTCCCAGTGATCAGCTGGATCTTATTTTGTTGCCCTGCACAGGAGAATGGAGCTGGAAAACAGGTTAGTGGGATGGGGTGGGAATGGAAATTTTACAGTATCCTTCCCCTGCCACACCCACCAAGCCATGCCACACCCACCAAGCCATGCCACACTCACCAAGCTACACCCACAGAACTGGCAGTAAAAAAATTTGAGTCCCACCACTGGATGGATTCAGATGATTTGTTGAGTAAGCTTGAGAAATTTCCCAGATCATTTGTTCGTAATGCAGTCAATATTTTAGTGAAGCAGAGGAATGTTGAGTCAACCCAAGTGATCAATACCCAAGATCACTTTTTGTTCTAATAAAATCAGATTGTCCCTTGATTTACAAGAAAACTCAGAATTCTGAAGCAGAGATGTCCGCTGCAATCCATGTAGAAAAACTCCCTGGCCAAATTAGATTGTCCATAGAGTGAGGCTCAGTTGAATTATTCTATATCAAAAGAGGCAGCCCATGGGTTTTTTTCCTCTGCCACATTCCATCTGCAGTGAATGGCATCACCCTACCAACACATTGAAATGAAGAGGTCAGAATATTCACTGGTGCATACTGAACAAATTGTACTGCCTAGTGGCACAGTGGTTAGAATGCAATATTGCAGGCTAACTCACTGCTCTCTGCCAGGAGTTCAATTCTGACTGGCTCAAAGTTGACTCAGCCTTCCATCCTTCCACAGATAAAATGAAGACCCAGATTGCTGGGGGCAATATGCTGACATTTGTAGACTACCTAGAGAATGCTGTGCCCTATGGGGAGGCATATAAACCTAAATGCTATTACTATTGGCAATTTGACCAGACTCTTGCCTTATCTGTCTTGTGATTTTGGCATTCTTTTCAGCTTTCATATTTCAAAGGTGCAGATGGTACATGGATAGAAGAGTATTGAAACCTTGCTTTCCTGCCTGATTAAATTAGCCTCACAGTAACCTCTGAGTAAAGAAGGGGAGCGTTTGGAGCCACATCTCTTAGGAATATAAATACAGATTTCTTGTACTTTAGTTCCCTCAAAAGTTGCTGCCCACAAAATACAAGAAGTGTGTGCGTGTGCATTGGGGAGAGGGAGATTGGAACTCATTAATACAGTCTAAAAGTTATGGAAGAGATTTTCGTGTGTGTATAAATTGAGGTTTGGAAATACTAGGATTCTAAAGGATAAGCACTTGGAATGAAGTCCTGTTTTAAGGACTTGATAATATTGTAGAATAAGCACGAGAATGGAGAAGTTTTCATACTTCTCCAAGTATCAGTAAAGGACAATATTTGTAGCTGAAGGTTGAAATGAGGGGCCCATGGTGTTTGGCACCAGCACTGTTTGGATAATGGGACATCTGCAGTGGTGGGATTCAAAAATCCCAGAATCCGTTTGGCTGCCTGGTTGCTGAGTGGGCATGGCCATGATGGGTGTGGCCTACCGGAACTTCCAGGAGGGGCAATTTTCACCTTCCCCAAGATCCGGAGGCTTCTCCCAAGGTCCGGAGGGCCTGTTTTCGGTCTTCTAGAACTTCAGTTTGGCCATTTTTCACCTTCCCCAGAGTCTGGATACTTCCCTCGGGCCTCTGGGAGGGCAAAAATGGCCTCCCCCAGGCTCCAGGGGGCCTCCAGAAGCCAGAAATAGTACCGTTTCCAGACTTCTGAAATTCTGAAACTTCCAGTTCGATTGTTTTTCACCTTCCCCAGAGTCTGGAGGCTTCTATCGGACCTCTGGGAGGGCATAAATGGTCTCCCCTGGGATCAAGAGGGCCTCTAGAAGCCAGAAACAGGCCCATTTCCAGAATTCCAAATCTTCTGGTTTGGCCCATTTTTCGTCTTCCCAGAGCCTCCGCATGGACCCTGCACTTATCCAAAATGGGTGACGTGGAGATTCCTGGGAGGGGTGGAGTAGGTGGGGCCAGCTGGTCATTTCAACTACCAGTTTGTTGAACTAGATGTAAATTTAACATCCGGTTTTCTCAAACCAGTCTGAACTGGTTAGAATCTCACCACTTGATGTTTGCAAGAAAGCAACCTAGTTTAGAGAGCCCCAAGGACCTCTTCTCCAGATTGTTTTTTTTTTGAAAATTTTTTTTGGGTTTTCACACACACAAAAACCCACAATACAAATAAAACATCTTTTTTTGAAAATAGCATGGTCCCAGGTTACACTTCTTCATACAGACACAAACTCAATTTCATGCTCACTTTTATGTTCTATTCCATATCTTATTACTGTTTTACATTTTCTACATAGTTTTTCTCCTTTCTTAATTTTCTCAATTTTATTTTAATTATCTCATATCAATTCAAATCATTATATTTATACTTTTGTCTGTCCTGTTTCAATTTCATATTTTCTTTTCTCATTAAACAAATTTTCTCCTGTAGTTACTAATTGCAGTATGACACCTTGATATCTTTTAATTTTATCCATTCAACTCTTATTTAAGCTTCAATATATACCTTGAGGTTATAACATTCAATATAATACATAACTTCCAATCGAATTCTGCTTGGTACGTTCTTAAAATACACACTATCTTAAAAAGTGATTATAAATATATGTAATTAAAACACTCATTCCATTCCAATTCAATTCTATCATTAATATTCATTAAAGTCTTAACATCTTTAACATTACTTTTCAATTAAATATCATACTTCCTTGGGAACACTTATAAGCTTTCCAGTAATTAATTCCCCCCCCCCATTTCTCTTCCCTTATATTTTATAAAACATTAAATAATTAAAATGTTCCCATCCTTTCCTAATTCAATTCTCTCATTCATTTTATTTCATTTATTTATTAACAAACATTTCACTAGATTACAATAACTATTTTATCCATCATTTTAATCATACATTGTTTCATATTTTCTAAAATTATTTCTATTTCTAATATAACAATACTATCTTATGTACCTTTGCAGAATCCCTTTTTCAATTACATTTTTACCCATTATCTCTAAACAGGCCCTGTTTCTCTATATCTTGTTTCTGTCCTTTATAACTTCTTTTCCTTTCCTTCTTCCCTCTCTTCTTCTCCCTCCCCTTTTTATCCCCTTGTCGCTCTAGGTCTAATTGTCTCTTCTGTATTCCTCTCTTCTGTTGCTTTCTAATATTATACTTATTTTTTAAGTTATTATTCCTTTTCTTGGTGGTTTTTTCAAATCTTAAACTTTTGATTCTCTTTCCCCCCTTTCCTTTTTTCCCCCACATAAAATTACATGTTCATTAAAGACGGCTTCTTCTTTGTCCCAGTCTTCTTGTTCTGCAGGCATTTCTTGTTGTTTCTCATAGTTCCAGATCTCCATTTCTAACAATTGAAATATGAAGCCAAAAGAACCTCTCCCTTCTTGTGCATCTGTATTTTTTAAGTTCCATTTTCAGTTCATCTAAAAGTAGTGCCATAAAACACTTTTAAACAACCACCCGATTGATTTTAGTCATTTAAATGCAATAACCAAAAATCAAGAGATCACCAAATAATCCAAATACTCCCAAGATGTTTCTTCATCTTCTTTTTTCCACTTTCTCTTCCTGGGGTTCTACTATTTTGTAGCCAAGTTTCAGTTAAAATGTATCTTTTAGAAATCTTGTTGAGGTTTTACTGTAAATTCCTTTTAATTCCAGGCAGTCTCCTCCCTTTTTTCCAGATCCCGCCCTTTTATTCTTTTTCTCTCCTTTCCTGCTTTTAAAAGGTTTTAAGTATCCAGAAATCTTTATTATCCCTTTGACATTTTATTTTCAGCTTAAATGCCTATTGATGTCATAGTGAATTTTTTTCCAATTTCTTATTTAGATCTCTTAGCTGTCAGTATAGGGAAAAGGAGAGAAGAAAAAAAACCCAAATCCTTTCCCTTTTCTCTCTCCTTCGCTGCTTC
This sequence comes from Pseudonaja textilis, assembly GCF_049901715.1. Lineage (NCBI taxonomy): Eukaryota > Metazoa > Chordata > Lepidosauria > Squamata > Elapidae > Pseudonaja > Pseudonaja textilis. Next base: position 30,020,263 of record NC_141993.1, read on the forward strand.
AAAATCTTTGGGATCAATGTTACTTTTTTTGTTTAAATTCCAGGGTACCTTAGTTGTCACTTTTGCAGTTTCACCCGGTCAACCAAAACTTTCTCTTCTTATCTTTCTCCTGCACATTCTTTTCCGGTCGAGTTCTTCTTTGAGGTGGCCATTTCTGACCACCGCTGCAAACGCCTTCAGGAAAGGGAGTAATGGTCAGCTGAGGAGGAGAGATGCGGCTCTCCTCAACCCTGCTGGTAGTCTCACCCCTCTTCACCACCTCTATGGGGTGGCTTAGCCAGCTGGCTCCGGGCGCTTCAGCAGCAAGCACGGATCGAAACCACGCATGATTGTTGTTTTGATCTGTCTGCGAAGAAGCTCAAACCGGGAGTCTTCTCCAGATTGTTAAGGGAGCAGAAGGAAGAAAGCCAGTGCAGCTGGAAGTTAAAGGGAAATGATTCTTTTTTTTTTCCACATTAAAAGCACCTTTATAAATTTAGTGGGTTCTGATGTTGCAAACATGGGAGGAGTGGAAGTTGAAAAGATGCAAGGGTTTATTTATTTAATTTATTTAACATGCGGCACCTACAGAGGTCATGCAATTACTGGTATACAAATTTAGCTTAAATAAAGCATCAAAATACACACACACACACACACACACACACACACACACACACTATGTGGCCAATACAATCTAGGAGATAATAAATTAATATAAAACCATAATACAAATCACTATAATTTGGAGTCATAGAATTGCAGTGGGATAAATATTATAATTTGGTTATCTAAGGAAGCTACCATTGGTGGTATTCTACCGGTTTGGCCTGATTCTGTTTAGCCGGTAGCAGCGATGAGCAGCAGAGACCGAACCAATTCTCTCTGCCACTCTGCTGTTGGGCCCACCCACCTGCCCAGGCTCCCCAACTCACCTTTATCCAGGAGTGGGATTCTACCAGTTTGCACCTATTCGCTAGATCCAGTTGTTAATATTCTAAGCAGTTCGGAGAACCTGTTGTTAGAAGAAATTACTGGCCTAATCTTGTAAGGAAGGCAGGAAGGAAACATTCTGGTGTTGCTTACAGAAACTTCCTCTCCGTTAACCCTTATTACATTCTTGGCAGGACTAGACTTCCTGTCTCTGGAACTTCTCTGGAGTTTTTTTCCCCTCCTTTGCTGGTACTTTGCTTGTGTGGAGTGACCATTCAAAGTTACAATGGCACTGAAAAAAGTGACTTGACCATTTTTCACACTTACGACTGTTGCAGCATCCCCACAGTCATGAGAGGCCAGGTGAGGAGATGCGTGCCTCGATGTGAGTGATATTGAGTTGGCCACACCAAGCCAATAACATGACCACCAAGCCATGTCCACCCAGTCACATGACCACCAAGCCATGCCCCCCCCAAGCCACACCTACAGAACTGGTTGTTAAAAATTTTGAATCCCACCCCTGCCTTTATCCTCTGAATTTGAAGCGTAGCTGCTTTGCGCAGCATAGAAGAGTGCCGTGAGGCTGCTGCTAAAGCAACTGGGATCATGCAGGCTTGCAGGAGGTGAGTTAGAATGCCTCTGCGCCTGTGCAAAATGCACATTTGGCATGCGCGCACATGCAAAGTGTGTGCATGTGTGCAAGGCACACCTGCCAAGCCACATCCACCGAACTGGTGGTAAAAATATTTGAATCCCAGGACTCCCAGTTTGCAAGGCTTCGGCAGCGGCAGGGATTCGCAATACCTCATGATCCCTGCTGCCCTCGCTGCCAAGGTGCCCCCGATCCACTTGGATTTGGGGGATATAGCTGCCCCGTAGAGGCAGCTGAAGACTGGGGGGATCCGGATAGGGGTTTGTGGGTGTCGCAGACTCCCTCCCCAGCCAGCAAAACCCCCTTTTCCCAAGGCGGAGGAGCAACGGTCAGCAATGGCCGCCACAAAGAAACCTGCAGCTAGACAAGATTGTGCAGGAGGAAGAAAGTCAGAAGAGTCGTGAAAGTGGTTTTTGACCGGGATAAAGTAAGAGAAAGTACCCTGGAATTTGAAAGTTGCCAAAGATAAATTGTTTCCAGAGAGAGTTACAAGCGGCGAATGGAATTCTAAAAGGGTAAGTTTTTTTTTCTTTCTTTTCACTTTCCTTCCTAACGTGACAGTGGATGGAACTATAAGAGAAATCAGAAAACCTGCATTGGAGGTAATTAAATGCTGAAGGGATAAGGATTTCTGAACATTTTAAAAAAACCTTCTTTGCTGTGAGTGGGAAGGGAAAGAAAGAAAAAATTGGAGCAGATTTTGAAAATAAGGAGAAGATTGCCTAGAACTTTAAAGAGTTATTAAACATTAATAAGACTTCTAAAAGATATATTTTAAATGGAACTTTGTGACTAAACACTAACCCCAGACAGGGAAAGTGAAGAAGTACCTAAAAGAAACAGCTTATTTGGATTGCTTGGTGATTTTGGAACTTCTGAGAACTATCTTTGATTAAAAGCACTTGGGTGGTTGTTTAGAAAAACTTTTTATCTCTATAATGGCATCACTTGTGGATGGATTGAAACTTGAATACCAAAAATATTAAAAAGAAGAACAAGAAGGGAAGGATTCTCTTGGCACTCTTTTTCAATTTTTAGAAATGGCGGCTTGTACTTATGAAAAGCTGACTGCGCAACAGGATGACTGGGATAAAGAAGAAGCCATTTTTGATGAACCAGTGACTTTAGTTGGGGAAGGAAAGGAGAAAGAGGAAAAGGGGACCTTAAGGCTTGGAAAAACAACCAAAAAAGAGAAGAATAAGGTGAAAAGTGGATACTATGTTAGAAAACAACAGAAAGGAGGAAAGCAGAAGAACAAAAGGGAGGTGGAGAGACAAGGGGGTAAAGAGGGCAAGGAGAAGAATAAGCAAGGGAGAAAGGAAGGGATGAGAAGCCTCAATGGTGGGGAGCAAGATGCAAAGAAACAGAAGTCTTTTAGAGATAATGGGTAAACTTTATTGAAAAAGGGATTCTGGAAAGGTACATAAGATTGTATTTTTATATTTGTACTTAGAAATAATCTTAGAAAATTGGAAACAATATGTAATTTAAAATGTGATAAAATATTTAGTGTAATTTAGTGAAATTTTTGTCAAGAAAAAGAAAGCAATGAAATAAAGGGGAGAATTGGAGTAGGAGAAGGGGGAACATTTTAACGAAACTATGATTTAAAATATGTGATGTGGGGGGGATAACTAGGGAAAGCATAAGTGTTCCCATAAAGGCATGATATTTAATTGAAATGGGTAAAGTGTTTAAGATATAAATGAATATTAATGATTAGATTGTGTTATCCCAGTGAAATTTTTTGTGAAAAATATTTTAATCCCACTACTGGAAGCTACCCATCTAGTTGCCTCTGGTGTGAACTGCAGTGAGATCATCTCAGGTGCCTTGAAATTTCCTGAGGGACATTCTTGAACTAAAAAGACCTTGACCAGCCCTTTCTAGCACACATTCTAAAATGCTAAAAATCAACTGCATACATAGAGGCGGTTATAGAGACAGCATTTATTTAAAATGTGTAATAGTGACATCTTCTGTCTACCGAGGTATAGACTAGAAGCTTTTAGATGTCAGTTTAATCTATGAATGCTATTTTTTTCTCTGAGACCACAAAACAATTTATAGGCTCACTTGCCAGATGACACCTCTTATTATTAGATTTGACAAGGAATACTTGATATTTCCATTCACCTTAACAGAGTAATAATATTACAACAGTTGGCATCCCAGCATGTTCCATGATATCATATAATTAGGGATAACTGGACCTAACGCTTCCTTGTCAGGTTAATATCTAGAAGGGAGGAGGGTAAACATACTTAGATACAGTTACATAGCTGTATAAGAAAAGACATTTGGAAACAGTCTCTGCTGTTTATTTTAGTTTTGATTGTCTTCCTTGTTAGTAACCCTATTTAGGAAAAAAAAAATCAAAGGCAGAACCAGGATTTAAGTTAAATACAGGTAGCCCTCAACTTATGACCACAATTGAGCCCCAAATTTATGCTGCTAAGTGAGACATTTGTTAAGTGAGTTTTGCCCCATTTTATGATCTTTCTTGTTAAGTGAATCACTGCAGTGGTTAAGTTAGTAACACGGTTATTAAGTGAATCTTCCCCATTGACTTTGTTTGTCAGAAGTTCTTAAAAGATAATCATGTGACTCTGGGACACTCCAACCATTATAAACATGAGTCAGTTGCCAAGCATCCGAATTTTGATCATATGACCATGGGGATGCTGCAATGGTTATAAGAGTGAAAAACAGTCATAAATCACTTTTTCAGTTCTGCTGTAACTTTGAATGGTCATTTAAATGAACTGTTGTAAGTCAAGGACTACCTATATAAACATGAGCTCCAGAGGAGAACATAAGGAAGGGGACAAGGAGTTATATCTAAATAATAATGCAAAATGAGACTATCGAACTGTTTGTTTAAAACAATTACAGAAAACAAAGGAAAGTTTTAAGCAAAGTTTTAAATTTTTTTCCAAAAAGTTTTAAAAAGAACGTTTTAAGCACATCAAAAAAGTCAAATATATGCTTACCTGAACCCAAGGCAGCCATAACTCAGAGATAGTCCTGAAGATATGGTGTCCCTTTCTTGCACTGAAAAAGAATTGGAAGTGACTAAACAGTCAAAATGTGAATGATTAAAGGGGACATTGGCTGCTTTGGAACTTTTGGAGAATGCATTTTGGATCATTCGGGAGAGTTGGAATTTGAACTCAGGTGAACCAGTGGTGGGATTCAGCTGGTTCATACCAGTTTGGGTGAACCAGTTGTTAAATTACCCACCCGGCCCTATCAAAGTGGATCCTGGGGACTGTGCTGCACTGCAGTAGAGAAACAGGCAATGGAGCGGCCAATGTGAAGGAAAGAGAAGGCCATTGTCCCTCTTTCTTCTCCCTGCTCCTCCTCCTCCTTCCCTCATGCTGGCCGGTCCATTGCCCATTTCTTCATTGCAGCTCAGCCTAGCAACCAGGATCCACTTTGATGGATGGAATTTAACAACCGGTTATCCCAGGGTCAGGTTGGGCCACACCTCTCACAACAGCCAACCTGACCCTGGATGAACCGGTTGTTAAATTATTTGAATCCTACCACTGAGGTGAAGTAATTATGCAATCATGTATTTCCTTATATGAACATTGCATTCGTATGAGATTTGTGTACCTCTCATGTAACTCTTTTGCAAATGCAATTTCTTGCTCTGCAAGTTTTGTTAGTGACTAATTGATTACAGAGTTCATGCCTTGAGAAAATGCAATATATGTACTGCTATGCTTCCTTATCTGTCTCTGCAGTGAAGTTCACAGACTACTTGTTAGAATATCAATTAGAAGCCTGGCACAAGCTGTATATCAAAGCTACTACAGTGTGTTGCCATTCTAGGAATATGTCTGCAATGTTTTCACACCATGAAGGGTTCCTCTCCTTTTCCTGTGTGGTTATCTTGCTTTCTTATCAGTTGTAAAGAAATTCCTTCTTTGCTAAATCCTTTGCACGCTCTACAATTGTGGTCAACTTTCTATATTATGTATCCCAGTAGCTCTTGTCTTATCTCAGTGCAAAAGACTAATTAATCACTATAATCTGATATCAGTAGGAATAAACAATGCTTGGTTCCTCTCCAGAAGTTGGTGTTTATCAGGTGAATTTTCTATCACAGAGGATGTCACATAGACCCATAAATTATTCCACTCCAGGGATTCTTTTCAGCAAATTATTATAAAAAATAGATTTCCTTCTACATCCATCTCTCTCACACTCCAGTCCTTAACCCATCACTAGAACACATCAATGTGAATGCATGAAATACATTCATGGTGGAGGGTTGGTTGGGAAGAGAATAGGAAGGAGCAAATGGCAAAACATTGTAATGTTACAGTATTCCTGGGGTGGGATTCTACCAGTTGCACCTATTTGCTAGAACCGGTTGTTAACATTCTAAGCAGTTTGGAGAACCCGTTGTTAGAAGAAATTACTGGCCTAATCCTGTAAGGAAGGCAGGAAGGAAACATTCTGGTGTTGCTCTCCATTAACCCTTATTACATTCTTGGCACGACTAGACTTCCTGTCTCAGGAACTTCTCTGGAGTTTTTCCCCTTCTTTGCTGGTACTTTGCTTGTGTGGAGTGACCATTCAAAGTTACAATGGCATGGAAAAAAGTGACTTGTGACCACTTTTCACATTTACAACTGTTGCAGCATCCCCACAGTCATGAGAGACCAGGCGAGGAGAAGCGTGCCTCAATGTGAGTGATATTGAGTTGGCCACGCCCAGCCAATAACATGACCACCAAGCCACGGCCACCCAGTCACATGACCACCGAGCCATGCCCACTACCTAAGCCACGCCCACAGAACCGGTTGTTAAAAAATTTGAATCCCACCCCTGTAGTACTCCATTCACTCCAGATATGATGGAAGTACACCAAGGTGTTAGCTTGCATTAGGACGTCTTGATGCTCGTTTCATCATTTTGGTGTTATCATGGTTATAAATGGGAAGCTATGTTTAGGCAACATTGAGAGGATGGTAACCGGGTCTTTAAGAATAGGGCAAACAGGATAATAGTTTCTGGCTAATGGTGTGTCTGAGATAACTCCTCAAACAATTATCGATTAGAAAGGAAACTGATAAAAATACTTGCAACAGAACTTCACTTCCAACAGATAGTTGTCTCCCAACAGAAGACAGCTTGCCCTTTTTGGTAGTTGCTTGGAAATACTTACAAAGCATTGGGTTGAAACCACATGCCATTGCTATTCCCCAGGAATCTAGTCACTGAATGTGGTAATTCATCAAAATGACAACATGGTTGTTGCAACATTGTGGTGCAAGCTCTGCTCCTGTTGTATATGTATGTGACGACACAATATTTAAAAGGAACAGAGTTTGCATTATGATGGCATGCTTGTTTTGCAGGCTCCCACAATTTAGTCATAATGAGCATCAGTTTCTTCATACATGTGTGTAGGATTATGCTGCACAAACAAAAGAGGCACAGTTTGCATTGTGGCACCATGACATCTTCTTGAAGTTATGGGAGCTTCATCACTGGAAGCTTTTAAGAAGAGACTGGACTGCCATCTGTCAGAAATGGTGTTGAGTCTCCTGCTTGGGCAAGGGGTTGGACTAGACCAGGGGTTGCCAATCTTTTGGACCTCAGGGACCACCAAACTCATAATTTTAAATCCCAGAGACCACTAATATGAATTTTGATGACAGTGGCTTGCTGACATTGGTGAGAGAGAGAGAGAGAGAAAGAGAGAGAGAGAAAGAGAGAGAGAGAGAGATCTGATCTAACCTCTCCCCCCCCCTCTCTCACACACAGACACACAGAGGCAGGGATGGGATTCAAAATTTCTGTGGGTGTGGCCTATTTTGTGGATGTGGCTTGGTAGTCATTTGATTGGCTGGGCATGGCTTGTATGTAAATATTATAAATATTTATGTAAATATTGAATTTTTTATAAAAAAAGAGAGCAACTTTTGCACAAAATCAGGAAAAGCAGGCAGGCAGATTGAGTTGCTCACAGAACCACAGATTCATTCAGAGATCTATCTTTCTGCTATTGGCTACCTGAGTCTGCACTGAATAATAGAAGCGTCAGTCCTAAGGAAGGTTCGGCTCTGATTTAAAGCACAGTCAAAGATCTAAAGCAGGGGTGTCCAACCTTTGACCTTCCCTGGGCCACATTAGAAGATGAAAATTTGGTTTGGGCCGCACATAAAATAAAATAACAGTAACAATACCTGATCATCCAAAAAAACCATACAAAACATAGTTAACATATTAAATTTATTTAGAAATGAAGTTAGTGAGATGTTTTTATTATTTATGATTAATTATTTATTAAAAATTATTTTGTTTTATCATGGTTTTTTTATCACAGTTTATCACGGTTTATTTTCCGGCCAAATTTTGCGGGGGTGGGGGGGAGGGGGGGAAGAAAGCTCGCCCTCTTCGCGCCTACCTCTCCTCCTCCAAATGGCCCGGCTGGATGAGGCAGGACTGGAAGGCAGAAGCAGCAGCGGCGGTGGCAGCGGCAGAAGCAGCGGCGGCGGTGGGGGCAGCGGCGGCGGGGGCAGAAGCAGCAGTGGCGGTGGAGACAGAAGCGGCGGCAGGGGCAGAAGCAGCAGCAACGGCGGGGGCAGAAGCGGCGGCGGTGGCGGGGCAGAAGCAGCAGCAGCGGCGGGGCAGCTGTGGCGGGGCAGAAGCAGCAGCGGCGGGGGGCAGAAGCAGCAGCGACAGTGGAGGCAGAAGCGGCGGCGGCGGGGGCAGAAACAGCAGTGGCGACGGGGCAGAAGCAGCAGCAGCGGCGGGGGCAGAAGCAGCGGCGGTGGTGGCAGGGGCAGAAGCAGCGGTGGCGGCAACAACAGGAGGTGGCACTCTGATGGTGCCTGCCTTTTCTGTTGCTGCTTGGCGTGGCGCTCGCCTCGCCCCGCCTTGCGCCTGCCTCTCCTCCTCCTCCTCGCTGGCTCTGGCACGAAGGTTGGGGTGGGCACTGGGCCGCATTACGAGGCGACCTGGGCCGCATGCGGCCCGTGGGCCGCGGGTTGGACAAGCCTGATCTAAAGATTATCTAGAAAGCAAGAAATCCAATGGTTTCCTGCTTTCTAGCTAATCTAAATCTCCCGGCACAGCAGAACAGCTGATGGTCGGGGAAAAAAAAAAAGGAAAAATAGCAACTTAGCAGGCAAGTTTGGCAGGTAAGGAGTGAGTGGGCGCGGAGGGTGGTACAAGCCATGTGGGTGGTACAGCATTGTGTTCCCGTGCAGCCTGGATTAATTGTTTTGGGGGTTGCTCTGGGGGTGACATTTCTCTGTGGCCCACCAAAATTTTCTCGCAGACTACCAGTGGGCTGCAGCCCATCAGTTGGTGATGGACTAGATGACCTACAAGGTCCTATTCTATTCTATTCTATTCTATTCTATTCTATTCTATTCTATTCTATTCTAATTCCAGTGTGCTGCCTGCATCCCACGGATGGGTCTTTGCTTGTTTGTGTGGCTCAATGTCTGGCATGCCTTGGGACTGGTGAGAGTCCATGGATTGGGAGCTGGGGACCTCTGCTTTAAAATACAACAGAGGTGGGGTTCTTTTTTCAGTTATTTTTATTATATCTTAATTAACAGAATGTAGGAGAGGTAAGAGTGGGGGGAGGGCCAGCCAGAGGTGGTATTTGCTGGTTCTCTGAACCAGTCAAAATTTTCGTGACCGGTATGCCAGAACCAGCCTGAACCGGCTAAATACCACCACTGGTGCAGCCCATCCAAAGTCTGTTTTTGCTGGCAGAGGGCTGCAAGAGGCCATTTTCACTGGCAGAGCACTCAGACCACCATAGGAGCCCCCGACACGAATGACATCAAGCTGGCCATGCCCACCCTAGCCATGCCTACCCTGGCCTCCGAGGTCAAACGCAACCTTGATGTGGCCCTCAATGAAATCGAGTTTGACACCCCTGCCATAGAAGAACACCTTCAGGACAGAACCAGTCTCCAAAGTGGTAAAGACAGAGAGCTTAAAGCAGTAAAGTGAGAAATAGGCATTTAATTAACAACCAGAAGCAGCCATATCTGCTATTTATTCTGAACATTCAGGATAGAATTTATTGACTCCTTTATATATGGGAAATCTAAAAGGTCAATATATTCCAAGTATGTACTGTATACATATACTGTATACATATACTGTATTTGTACTGTATACAAATACTGTATTTCTCTTATTCAGAAGAGCCCAAACCATTTGTCGAATGTGATATGATGAGAAGGGAGAAGGAAACTGAGTTTTTATGATTCATAAAAAGAGTTGATAAGACTATCTACTACCGATGAAATTCATTTCTCTACGTAGGTTTTCCCTTTGATTTAGAAGCCACGTTAGTTTGTGGAGCGAGGAGGGGCTGTTCTTTTTCTTTTTGAAGAGAAGCAGTTTCCATCCTACACTATTAAGAAATTATGAGAAAATTGAAATTCTATTATTACGTGTGTAGCAAACAGATTGAAAAGCAAAATGTAACAAGCATACACACCAAGCAAGATGACACCCAAATCTTTTATCAGCTGCCAGGAGCTCCTTAACAACACCAGAGATACCCCAAGGATGGCCGGTTTCCACAATCAATCAATCAATCAATCAATCATCAATCAATCAATCAATCAATCAGAAAAGAGTAGAAGAGACCTTGGAGATCTTCTATTCCAATGCTCTGCTCAAACAGGAGGCCCTCTACCATTTCAGGCAAGTGGCTATCCAGTCTCTTCTTAAAAGTCTTCAGTGATGAAGCATAGACAATTTCTGAAGGCAATATTATATACCCAAGGATAGGTCTCTGGCTTTGTACAACTATAACAACTCTAAGGTGTTTATCAAAACTTGGCACTATGACTTCATGGCCTTCTTATGGTCAGGAGAATCCGAGATGGGAATCAAAAATCTGAGCTTTTCACAGCAAGGGAAGCTTTGAAGCTACATGAAGATTTCCCTTCCCCTTCTCTATTCAGGAAACAAGAATACAAAAACTATCAGGTTAGCTCAAAATGAGCTCTAAATTTCTAGACTTTCCTTAATATGGAAGAGAAATCAAAATACATCTCTAAAGTCTTCAAAATGGGCTTCTGCATCAGCACTATGCTTATGTTATGCTATTTTATGATTTAGCTCCTACTGCCTTGAAATAAAGTCTTAAATACAGTACTCATAATACTGGGAAGGCGTCATTGCTTCCAAATCCACAAGGACACAAACTTGCTGGGCTGTGGGCAAAGGAATACATTTGACCCATGGTGGCACAGTCGTTAGAGTGCTCAGTGTTGAGGTAATTCCCCATTAGGAGAATGAGCGCATACAGGGAGACGTATTTGAGAGAAGTGTTTGAATAATACACACACAGTACACAGATACACTGTACAGTAAATGTAGGTTTTTACTTCCAGAAAGTTTAAGCAAAGTTCAAGATAAGCAGTCCAAAAGTCATTCACAGGTAAATCAGTCAGTTTTTCAATCCAGGGAAAATCCAAATATCAAAGTCCAGGGTCAAAAAACAGTTCAGTATCAGACTTACATTAAATCCAGGAATATCAACCAATTAGGAAAAATGGAGCAACTACAATATTTTCCAACAGAAGGAAACAGAGATACACTCTCTTCTAAGACTCAGACTAAACAACCCAGGTTTCTGGCTCCATCTTATGGCCGTTTGAGAAACCATACCTAATTACAGTTTTACATTTTCTTAAAGATACAGTTTTAAAATGTTTATCCTGGTTTATATATTTCTAACCCAAATACCTGTTAGGTGACTTATATTCCTAACACACAGTACTGCAAACTACTTCTGGTACCTGCCGGTTGCATGCAATTTGGCAGTTCAAATCTCACCAGGCTCAAAGTTGACTCAGCCTTCCATCCTTCCGAGGTGGGTAAAATGAGGACCCAGATTATTTGGGGGCAATATGTTGACTCTGTAAACCACTTAGAGATGGCTGTAGAGCACTGTAAGTGGTATATAAGTCTAAGTGCTATTGTTAAGTGCTATTGTTATTGAAGAAAATTCATTCATGGAGGTATTACTTCTGGATTAACAAAATTTGTATGGGGCAATTGCCCTTCTGTAAATTAGGTAAATAATTTTATACTGAGTCAATTTATGAATACATAAATTGTTGCCCTTATTTTCTGTCTTACCCAGGAGAAGTCCATGTAATTTTCTTGACAACATTATCCAGGAGTGCCTTTTTTTTTGTAGGGCTGAGAGAGAGGGGCTGAGTCAAAGTCATCTGGCTGGCTTTGTGCCTAAGACAGGACTAGAACTCACAGTCTCCTGGTTTCTATCCTGGAGCTTTACACCAAACTGGTTCTCATCCAGCACAAAAAAAAGTGCAGAGTTTTTCCATTCCCCTGTGGCAATATAGAGAAAGCGTGCCTGCTTGTTTCATTTGTGGTTTGCATACCTGAAACTTGTTTAGTTTATAGTGTGCTAATATTCGGTACAAGGAAGGTACTTCATTTTTACCTCAAGCATCTGCATAACACACAAGCGTATTCACTTCTATGATAGAATTGTAAATTGGAAGGGGCCTCTCTTCAATATAGGAATACAAAAATATTGCCTTAAAAAGAAATGCTGAAATCCATTAAAATCAGATTTTATTCCATCAATGAGATAAATGGTCAGTAAGAAAAAGGAATTATCAAACAGATCTGAAACAAAACATAACTAATTTTTTAAATTGCCCAAGATTTATACTAGCTGTTATTTTTTTTTTTACCATAACCAATCACTGGGTGGTGCTCTTGTTCCTTCCTTGCATTCTCCTAAAGGGAGAATTCATTAGCATTAGAAATGTATGAGAACTATTTGAACTTTGAGGTCTCTTAGAGAATCAGTGTCAGCCGATGAATCAACACCCAGACATGAAATAACTTAAATACTTAAAATATTGGGGAGATTTATCATTCCAGTCTAGATTCTTTTCATCGGATTTTTTTTTCCTTCCCTACTGCTTCTTTTAAAGGGGCGGTGTGGGGGTGTACGAGGTCTGTAAAACACAAGGAAACATCACTGCATCTATTTTCACGTAGTCACAGGTTCTGGGCAGCGAGCTGAATACTAATGCTGCACACCCGTGCTTTGAATGAAAAGACTTTGCTGACCTGTTAAAAGGTTAAGGATTCATTTTTACTCTTGGTGAGAAGGCATACTTAACTGCTACCTGCTAATTTGGAAAACTCAGTGATGGATTAGTAACTACAAAAGCCCAGGAGGTCTGTGATAAAGAATACAGATAAGCAACTTGGTGCAAAAATGGGTTTTGATTAGCATTTCTTTTTTCTATATCAAGTCAAGGACAGCTCAGGGAAAGGACTGTCAGTTGGCAGGGCTAAACCTGAGCCAGCATTTAACTCCAGAATTTGTCTTGGAACCAGTCTCAGACCTAATGCATGTAATTCGGCAAGGCTCTTTCTTGTCGGAGCTAATTAGTTGGAAGGAGCCTTTTATCTGTGAAGAAACAGGATTCATGAATGAAACAGTAAAAGGTTGTGCGGTTACCTTTGCCTTGTGTTTCCCTCTTGGAACCAGGTTTGGGTCAGAACAACAGGTAAACTTATGACCACAATTGAGCCCAAAATGTATGTTGTTAAGTGAAAAAAAAGTTAAGTGATTTTTTTCTTTCCATTTTACGACTTTCCTTGCCACGTTTGTTAAGGGAATCATTGCAGTTGTTAAATTAGTAAGATGGTTGTTATGTGAATCTGGGTTCTCCGTTGACTTTGCTTGTCGGAAGGTTGCAAAATGATTCCCGAACACTGCAACTATCATAAATGCAAGTCAGTTGTCAAACATCCGAATGTAAATCACTGTGGCGAATGCTGCAATGGTCGGAAGTGTGAAAAATGGTAATAAGTCACTATTTTCAGTGCTGTTATAACTTTGAACAGTCACTAAGTGAACTGTTGTAAGTTGAGGACTACCTGTAAACAAATCAATAATCAACAGTCTTGTGCCACAGCAGTTGTAAGATTAGAAACCATCCATTTGTTTTCCTTTCCTCCAGTTCTCCAGAATGTCTCTGGCCCAGAATGTCTCTTGCCTATTCCGTTCTGTTCTGTTCTGTTCTGTTCTGTACTATTCAGTCAGTCTATTCTATTCAGTCAGTCCTATTCTATTCTATTCTATTCTATTCTATTCTATTCTATTCTATTCTATTCTATTCTGTCAGTCAGTCAATTTATTGGCCACCCATCTTACCATAGGGTAACTTTGGGTGGTTTACAGTTACATACATCTAAGTTAAAATATAAAACATAAAATGTTAAAATCAAATCTTACAGCCAAAGGGGGAGGGTGGGGGAGGGGAAAGAGGCAGGATCTGTTATTACTCAATCAACCAACCATTGCACTGTTCCCCCAATGGGAACCCAAGTTGATTGGCAGAGCCATGTCTTTAAACTCTTACGAAAAGATGCCTGTCTTTACCTATTCCCTACAATTGTACAAGATCCAGAAATAGACATTTCTTTTAAAAATGTTGTTTATTCAGTTGTATAATATTTGTCCTTTATTGCTGCATACAGTATATCTAACCCATACTCTGTCTCTGAGTTTATGTTCAGTGCTGCTGAATTTCATATGACTGCATCCCGACTCCAAAGCTGTATCTCTGAAATGCCGACAATTTATTCATACGTATATCTTTATTAAAATTCTTGTATTGAGAGTGGGCTTAAAAGAGAAAAACTGTCAGGAGGAATGGTTAAGAGCAGAAGAAAGAATAATAAGAGATGGGAAGGCCTAAGGAGGGGTTTCAACTACCCAGATGTTCTAAAGGAAACAAAAATAGCAGGATTCTGAACAAGGAGATAAAAATTAATAATAAGTAGAAATATCTTGGGGAAGCAGTAAGTGGGAGGAATAGACAGTTAATATCCTACCCACCTTTGATGAGAATCCTAGGTCATATGGAATAAATCCAGGCCTGATTTAAGAGGAGGTTTAGAACACTCCAGTGGGTAGAATAATGAGGAATTTCCTTTTGCTTACAAAGATGTTCCACTTCTTATTCACCTCACGATATCTGGGAGAAATAGGCAGTTTTGTTCTCTACACGGATGGTTATTGTTAGAACAAACACCCACAGCCACACACATACACCCACACCCACTTGCATATTGTACACACATAAATATAACATGTCATTTCATATAGCCTCATAAATGTGCCAAATGTATGAAGAGTCTTGTTTGGCTATTTCATTTACATTTTGGTTAGCTCTGTAACCTCCGAAGAAAATCTGGGTTAATTCAAAGCAACGTCAGAGTAAGACATGAGACGTAATGTGTAATGGATAAAGGGCTGCTGAGGGATTTTCTTAGCAAATCTTACAGGTAGCCTTAATATATTTTTTTTCATAATTTCACACACCAATACTTAAGAATCTCCTTTCAGGGCACATTGTCAGGGAAATATGTGTGAAGAATTAAATGTGGAACTTTACAGTGCAATTTATGAGATGCTTTTGAAAGACATGGCCTTTTCTCCTGAAATGTTGAATAAAACCCAATTGCCTTAAGGCACCTGTGCACAGCAAGTTGATTTTCTATTCTGTGCTTACATATGCAGGAATATGTTCATATTCTGTCTTCAGACTTACAGTTTGGAGCTGTTCTTTATGAACAAAGAATGCTAGCTGAAAACAGTTACCAATCCTATCTTTTTTTAGAAAAAAGACTAATATCCTCAAATGCTGGTTTTCTGCGTTACTAAGCTGCAAAGGATCAAATTGTATTTGTATGATGCCTTTATAAAATTAAACTACGTTTAAGTCTAATTATAACAGACAACATACTAATAACACAAACAGGGCTTGCCACATGGTTGCATTGTGGCAATCAGTTATATTTGATTCTTGTTTCTGCATAAATGTGTTTTTTAAAACCTTTCTGTCCTAGTACATCCTTTTCTTCGCCATTTTATTTATTTATTTATTTGTTTGTTTGTTTGTTAAGCAATTATAAGATAACAGGTATAAGTATAAACATGGTTATGAATACATGAAATTGATACATATAAGAAAAATAAAAAGATACAATAGGACAGGGATGGTAGGCACGTTGATCCACTTATGCACGCCCCCTGCAGACCTCTTAGGAAAGGGGTGAGGTCAATAGTAGACAGTCTAAGGTTAAAGTTTTTGGGGTTTGGGGAAGAAACCACAGAGTCAGGTAGAGTATTCCAGACATTGACTGCTCTGTTGCTGAAGTCGTATTTCCTGCAATCAAGTTTGGTGCGATTAAAATTGAGTTTGTATCTATTGTTTGCTCTTGTGTTGTTATGGTTGAAGCTGAAGTATTCATTGACAGGTAGGACATTGCAATGTATGATTTTATGTACTATACTTAGATCGGACTGAAAACCAAAAGTACATATATAGACTGGGTGAAAGCAGGCTCAATAGCAGTAACTATGAGAGGGATCTTGGAGTGTTAGTGGACAACCAGCTAAATATGAGCCAGCAGTGTGCAGCAGCCGCCAAAAAAGCTAACACAATCCTAACTTGTATTAACATAGGGATACAGTCAAGATCAAGGGAAGTACTAATACCACTCTATAAAGCCTTAGTAAGACCACACCTAGAGTACTGCATCCAGTTTTGTTCACCACATTATAAAAAAAGATGTTGAGACTAGAAGAAATACAGAGAAGAGCAACCAGGATGATTGGGGGACTGGGGGCTAAAACATACAACAAATGGTTGCAGGAACTGGGCTTGGCTAGTCTAGTAAAGAGAAGGACCAGGGGAGACATGATAGTGGTCTTCCAATATTTGAGGGGCTGCCACAGGGAGAAAGGGATCAAGCTATTTTATAAAGCGCCTGTAGGCCAGACAAGGAACAATGGATGGAAACTGAACAAGGAGAGATTTAACCTGGAAATAAGGAGGAACTTTCTGATAGTGAGAACAATTAACCAATGGAACAGCTTGCCCTCGGAAGTTGTGGGAGCACTATCACTTGAGACTTTCAAGAAGAGATTGGACTGCCATTTGTCATAAATGGTGTAGGGTGTCCCGCTTGGGTGAGGGGTTGGACTAGATGACCTACAAGGTCTTTTCCAACTCTGATTATCTGTTATCTGTAAGAGATTGTAGTGTTTTCTCCTTAGTCCCAATTCCTAGATCCTGGTATGTTAATAATTCTTGATGATCTCAGGATTATTCTTTCAAATCTCTGAGGTTTCATTAGCATGTTTTCTTGTTATAACAACTTGAAAAAGTTTCTCATGAGATAAAACTAGCTGACACAATAACTTCTATGTTCTTATTTATTTATTTCTCTTTCACATACATACTCTTTCTTTTTTCTTTTCCTTATTCTTTTAGGCACAGAAAAAAAATCATACGAATCATGCCACAGCATAAAATTCAAAATAAAATATAGATGGTTTGCAAAAGAAAGAAGGCACCATAAAGAGATTAAAATAACAAATATTTGCCAATGCAAATATTTCAGTTCAGTTATTTTCTTTTTTATTTCATAACAATTTTATTAAAATTTAGTGATTTTTTAAAAATTAAAAATAGCTTCTCAAAATCAGTATTTTAAAGTTTTGATCTTACTACTTCAGTATAGTGCATTATCAACAAACTGTATTGTAGCATCCAAGAGCAATTACAGTTTTGCAATTTACTCATTTGAAAAGGTTAACATGCAGATATTTCAAACCATAGGTAAACCATGACCTAGTCACATAATGGAATTATCATTCAAAATCTCAGTCACCTGATTGTTCCAAATACATTCTATCTTGGGGTACACGTACAACCAACAGATGGCTTTTAATAAAACACAATACTTCACAAAGATTTATTTTATTTTATTTATTTATTTATTTGTCAATCGCTTACAAGATAATAGGTATAAGTATATACATAGTTATGAATACATGAAATGGGTACACATCAGAAAAATAATAGAAACAATAGGACAGGGACGGTAGGCATGTTGGTGCGCTTATGCACGCCCCCTACAGACCTCTTAGGAAAGGGCTGAGGTCAATAGTAGACAGTCTAAGGTTAAAGTTTTTGGGGTTTGGGGAAGAAACCACAGAGTCAGGTAGAGTATTCCAGACATTGACCAATCTGTTGCTGAAGTTGTATTTCCTGCAATCAAGTTTGGTGCGATTAAAATTGAGTTTGTATCTATTGTTTGCTCTTGTGTTATTATGGTTGAAGCTGAAGTATTCATTGACAGGTAGGACATTGCAATGTATGATTTTATATACCATACTTAGATCAGACCGAAGACAGCGTAATTCAATTTTCTAGGTCTAGAATTTCAAGTCTGCTGGCATAAGGTATTCTGCAATGAGTAGAGAAGTGGAGAACTCTTCTTGTGAAATATTTCTAGACTTTCTCAACTGTGCTAATATCAGATACGTAATGTGGGTTCCAGACTGATGAGCTGTATTCAAGTATTGGTCTAGCAAATGTTTTGTATGCTCTAGTTAGTAGTGTGATATTATCAAAGAAAAAGCTATGTAGGATTAGGTTAACAACTCTTAATGCCTTTTTGGCTATGTAGTTACAGTGGGCTCTAGCACTTAGATCATTAGAGATGAGTACTCCAAGATCCTTGACAGAGCTTGGATCATTAACAAGGTCTTGACTATTCAGCTTGTATTTTATTTTCTGACTTTTTTTGCCAATATATAAGACAGAGCATTTATTTGTTGAGATTTGGAGTTGCCATTTGTTTGACCATTCTGATACATAGTCAAGGTCTTTTTGAAGGGTAGTAGTATTGTCTGTGGTATTGAACAGCTTTACATCATCAGCGAAGAGAATGCAGTTGCTCTTAATATGATCACAGAGGTCATTTATGTAGAGTATGAAGAGAGTTGGTCCTAGAACATTGCCTTGGGGGACACCACTGTTGACAGGTACAGAATTTGATAAGACGCTCCCAAATTTGACCATTTGATGTCTGTTATTATGTAATTATGTTATTATTATTATGTTATTGTGGAACACCTATTCTAAAATGATCAATGTATACCCAAGGAAATCAGATCCAGTTAATCTTCCATTAATTCCTGCACAATGAAAACAGGATGATCCTTTATAATAAGAAGCTCCTTTAGTGGAAATGGTGCTTTGGAAGTCCAATTATTTCTTTGTTTTGCTTTTAACATGTTCAGATTCTTATTTTTTTATTCCATAGGCCCCTTTTGTTTGTTGTTAGACAACAGGAGTGTTTTAATTTAGTAGGTAATTCATAATCTTCCCCATACTGTTTCTTTTCTATTGGAGTGTTTGAAGAGCTAAGAGGAAGGAACAGATTATGTCCATAAAATATCAATCAAGCAGTCATAACTTTTCCTGCTTATGTACAGTATGGCTGGGCTTGTAACCAACATAATTGGATATGTTGTATCACCAATTATGTAATCGACTTATGAATTTCCTGCACAGCAATCAAGCAGATTGCCAAGGAACCGCAAGTGTAAGGGGTATAGGCAAGCATGAGACTTATCTAAACTATTGCCCATGGATGCTTATATTCCTTCACCAGCTGTTAAATGCTGTTGGGATGTTACATACCACATAGCTGTGGGAAGGCAACAAAATTACTTTATTACCAAGTAAATCCAGTCAAGATTAAGCACATTTTAATCCTTTTTATTGAAGATACACTTTTTAATGCACACTCATCTGTCTCCTATTAATTTCAATTTGTCTTAAAGTATTTAGATCTGACTGAATATACACATTGTTATCCTTCTTCTACACATAGAAGGCAAATGTTTTCATTTCAAACATTTAATTCCAAGCCAAAATTCTGATTGTGGGTGACATGTATGTAAAGGGTTGGAGGAGAGTTTCTCCTGCATCAAAAAACAAAACCCAAGACCTTTGTGGAATTAGAAGTTTGATGTTAAATTCACTGGGAAGGAAGATAATCTAAAGAATGCTATGTAATAATTTATCTGAAAGCAAGTCCCATTTAATACATGAGTTCTGAATTGCCTCATGTCCTGCTGGAACATCTACAATAAATATCATAACAAAGCTTCTTTCCATTTAAACATTCATGGCCTGAGTCCCTAGTCTTGTATTGGTGGGCATGCCTAAAATTCTCATCAAACTTTATATTATGCTTAAATTCCAGTTTCTAACAATGTTTTAATTTAAATCATAAAGTAAATAGAGATGTTGTAATATGAAGAATCAGACTCTTTTTAATCATTCATCCAGGTCTTATATAGATTTTGGTATTCTTGGAAAATAAGAACACTGAATATCTGTAGCCAGGTGCTTTGTTTGGACAAGTGTTCCTTATCTCCACGTACATACACCTCCACAACTACAAGGAACAATTGTAACATTTCATTTAGCGGTGTTGTAACTCTGAATGGTTGCTAAACAGGTTGTTACTGAACAAGGACTGTTTGTATAATTCACCTTCCCTTAAGCTCTCAGAGCACAGAGATTCAGATATACGATGTCCTGCTGTCATCTACACCCTTTTCTTTTGGAGGACGTTAGGAATGACTCTATTTTGTACATAGTAAACATCCTGTGTGGTATTTTTCATGCTGGTTTCATGTCAGGATCTGGATTGTTCCGGACTAGCAGGCTTGAAAGCCTACAGATCGGATTGGTCCGCTAGCAGCGGATCATGATTGGTCGCCTCAGACTGATCCGATTGGATAGTTAGCAGGCTGCCGCGATTGGTCTAACCAAGCGCGGCAAACTCAAATCACCGTTATTGGCTGCCTAGCCGCAGCCAGCCCTATATAAGGGGCTGCTGCAGCTGGGATATTTCGCTCAGATCTGAAGTCACTAATAAAGAGCTGTTGTTGCTATCTGAATCTTGTCTCCATTCTTGGACACATCCTCCCAGACCTAACATGGATAGTTCCTAAGCTAAACCATGGTATGTACCCCTGTTTCCCAGAAAATAAGACTGGGTCTTATTTTTCTTTTGGGTCCCAAAATAATAGGGATTATTTTTTTTGGGGGGGGTTGTCTTGTTTCCCCCCCACCTTTTATGGCAGACCCATTTCTGCTTGCTTGCAGCAGGGCAGAAGACTGCACGATGTGCCAGCACCAGTCTCATGTTGTTTTCAGAGAAACAGGGTAGGAATCAAAGTGTGCAGCTCGGCTAATTCAATTCTGAATAGAAGGTTTGAACTCCACTGAATAACTTCAGACTACTTGTCTCTGAAGAGTCCCAATAAAAGATGAAATTGATCACATAGTACTTTCCGGTGGTCAATCTAAGCCAATCATAAACATTGAAATAACCTTGGTTTTAGATTTATATCCACTCCCTTACTATGTGCATGAATGCCCTTATTCTTGAATTGGATGTTTTGAACAGATGCTCACTAAAGAATTCTCATTCTCATTTGTTCATGGCTGTCTGAATAGCCCAATATTTTTATCTGTATTGTCTCATCTCATCTGGTTCTCAACTCACTATTCAGATCACCTAAGAGAATAATTTTTCCTGGATTACATTCACTTAGGATGTTGCACAATTTTCCCCCAAGCATATTTGATTCTTCCATTTTCACCATTCCCAGGAGGATAAGATGTCAGTATCACCAGCCTGTGGATAATATACACACTGAAGATAACATCCTTCCTACTTTTTGACATGCATTTTAACCTTTTACTTACACACATGCTTTCAATTTTATTCCACAAAATCAAATTATTTCCAGTTGGAGCTATTATACCCCCTCCTTTCTCTTAGCTTCATAGATTCCTTTCCTTTCCTTCCTTTCCTTTCCTTTCCTTTCCTTTCCCTTCCCTTCCCTTCCCTTTTAGTTATTTTATTTTCAAATATAAAAATCTTCCATTTGCTATGGTAATCCTGTCCACTGTGCCTTTGGTGATTTGAAGTTTCACATACACCTTTTACTAAGATAGAAAGAGTAGCTTTGGCTATACCCACAACATAGGCAGCATTCTTTGCTTAGAATAAGGTTACAATACTATTTGGGGTACATTTTGGTCAGTATCCATATATGTAGCTAACACCCAGTTTTATCATATGTTCATGATATACAATGCAAGTCTGACCCAAGGGTATCATGCTATTTATGCAAGGTAGCATATGGATTATATTCAAGTCAACATGTTGCCTACATCAACGATCACACTTGGAATACTGTGTCCAATTCTGGTCATCAAAATTCAAAAATGATGATGAGTCCCTAGAAAGAGTGCAGAGGAGAACAACTACTCAACATCACCAACAATGCTACTGTCCTTCAAAGTGACCTTGATTATGTGTCTGAATGGTCAAACAATTGGCAACTCCAAATCTCGACCAACAAATGCTCTGTTCTACATATTGGTAAAAAAAAAAAATCAGTACACCAAATACAAACTAGGCAGATATGACCTCATTGATGATCCTCACTCTGTCAAGGACCTTGGAGTTCTCATATCAAATCACCTAAGCACCAGAACTCACTGTAACAGCATTGCCAAAAAGGCATTAAAAGTTGTAAATCTAATCTTATGAAGCTTCTCCAGAAATATCCAATTGCTAACTAGAACATACAAAACATTTGGTAGATGAATACTCGAATACAGCTCATCAGTTTGGAGTCCGCACTGTATATCAGACAATTGAGTGAGTCCAGAAATATTTCACGAGAAGTGTTCTACACTCCTCTGCTCGCAACAGAATACCCTATATCACCAGGCTTGAGATTTTGGGCTTGGACAACCTTGAACAACACCGCCTATGGTTAGACTTAAGTGTAGCACACAAAATTATCTGCTGCAATGTCCTACCAGTCAATGACTACTTCAGCTTCAACCATAACAATACAAGAGCACACAACAGATACAAATTCAATGTAAACCACTTCAAACTTGATTGCAGAAAGTATGACTTCAGCAACAGAATGGCCAATGCCTGGAATGCACTACCTGACTCCATTATTACATCCTCAAACCCCCAAAACTTTAACCTCAAACTATCCACTATTGACCTCACCCCGTTCCTAAGAGGTCTGTAAGGGGCATGCATAAGTGCACCATCATGCCTACCGTCCTTTTGTCCCCATTTATTCATTCCTGTATTTCTTACTCATGTTTATACTTACCTATTATCTTGTAAGTGATTGATAAACCAAATAAAAATAAATAAATAAATAAACTAAGCTGATAAGAGGAATAGCAGGATAATTTTTACGAGGAATGGTTAAAGGAATTAGGTATGTCTAGCCTAATGAAGAGAAGAATTAAGGGTGACATTATAGTTGTCTTCCAGTACATCAGGGACTACCACAGAGAGGAGGGGGTCAACTTATTTTCCAAGCTCTTAAAAATAGGACAAGAAGCAATGGGTGGAAGCTTGTTAAAGAAAGATCCAATCTGGAATTAAGGAGAAGTTGCTTAACAGAACAATTAACCAATGGAACAGCTTGCCCCCCAGAGTTATGGGTACTTTGTCACTGGAGGTTTTCAAGGAAAGATTGGACAATCATTTGTCTCGGATGATAGAAGGTCTCCTGCCATGGGTAGGGATTTGTACTGGAAGATTTCCAATGAGTCCTATGAATTCTCTTCTCTCCTCTCCTCTCCTCTCCTCTCCTCTCTTCTCTCCTCTCCTCTCCTCTCCTCTCCTCTCCTCTCCTCTCCTCTCCTCTCCTCTCCTTTCCTCTCCTTATTTAAGATAAAACTAAATGTCAATAAATGCTTATTGTCTTCAATTTTCCTTTATGAATGAAGATATGATATTTGCAGTGAATTAATTTCTGACTTATGACCACTTTTCACACTTATGACTGTTGCAACATCCTCATGGTCATGTGATCAAAATTCAGACGCTTGGCAACTGGTTCATATTTATGATAATTTTAGTGTCCTGGGTTCATGTGACCTTCAGACAAACAAAGTCAATGGGGAAGCCAGATACACTTAACAATTGTGTGACTTATTTAACAACTGAAATGGTTCACTTAACAACTATGGCAAGAAAGGTCTAAAATAGGGCAAAACTCACTTAAGCAATGTCTCACTTAGCAACAGAAATGTGGGGCTCAATTGTGAATGTAAGCAGGGGTGGGATCCGACAGGGTTAACTACCAGTTTGGTCATTTACAAGGTTCGATGATTTATGATGTGCTTCCCTGCACGCTGCCGTGCGTGCCTGTAAATCGGCATCAGCGCGCTGCGTGCAGAGAAGCAGCCTTTCAAAAAGCCTTTTTTCCCTGCTTTTTAAATGGCAGCTGTGTCTTGCACGGCAGCTGAAGTTGAAAAATAAAATCAGGAAATAAAGATCAGGTAAGAGCCCAGCTGGGCAGGTGGGCAAAAACATCAGCAGACATAGAACCTGTTCTGTCTGCTGCTCTTCAGAGCTACCGGTTCTACAGAGGTGGACAGAACTGGTAGAAACCCACCCCTGATTGTAAGTTGAGGACTACCTGTATAATTGGTCTTTTTTAAAAAATGGATTTCTCCATGAAATAAAAACAGAAAGATGACTTAGCCAGCTCCATAAACTATAAGAATTCCATTTTCTTTAACGTTATCAAAAGTTCACCTCAATATCACCAGTCTTTCTCAATCTTTAGGAGGAAACTGATAGAAGCAGAAGGTGAAAGTAGCAGGACACATAATTGTCATCTCTTAGGAAACAGAGACTAAGAATTGTATATTTTTATTCTGAACAAATATTGTCAGGCCAGTTTTCTAAAGAGCAAGTAGATGTTCCTAAATGCTTTTAGCCTCACATCAAGTAGACATTTCCTCTGTGACATTTACCATATGGTCTTATAATTTAACACCATCTCTGTAGAAAGATGTGTGTATTTGTTTCCACAGTTGGGGAATGATACCTGCTTACAACTTCTTGCCCTTTCCTTTGGAAGCAGCTCCTCTCTGTAAAGTTGCTGGAGACTGAACTACAGACTTTCAATCTCCAATCCAATCCAATCCAACTCTCAATCCAGACATAGAGAATTACTTTTCCTTCAACCCAGACTTTTGAGGCTCAAATGACCAGGTTTAAATTATCCTTCTTTTGACGCATTATGCAAAACCAAGCTCTCTGGAGAAGGCTGAGAATACTGGGAAAGGTAGAAGGAAAGAGAAGAAGAGGATGACCTGTAGCAAGGTGGTTGGGCTTAGGAAGATCTGAAGGACCTGACTAGGGACAGATCAGTATTGAGAAAATCGATGGGTTTACTAATGATTTGATGGCATATAATTAATTAATGCCATTCCCAGTTTCTCCCCCTTGTAGAAATGCAAAAACTAATGCCAGCTGAGGGGAAGTGAAATGCCAAATAGGCCATGTGTTTTTCTATTGCCTTCGGATCTGAGCATTGACCGTATCAACTGTCCCGATGATGTAGTTGCAGCAACCCTCTTTTCTCAGAGTAATCTGACTACAGGGCTGGCTGCTGGATGATATATGGGAACTACTTTGAACTTTTCATAGGGCAGCATAACAGCCAAGTATTATAACATAAAATATGGCCATGGCAATGAGTGACCTGACCTTCACTGGCCAAGAGGTAACTGCAGAAGCTTGTCCCCGTGAGTAAACTTATATATTCTAAGAGTGAAGTGTGTGCGAAGGGCATTTTTTCACCCACAATTTACTTCTTCTAAAAATTGGCATTTTTGCTGTTCATTTTTCAGTTCCAAAACAATAGCTCTAGCCCAATACGTTTCAGCAAGAAAATGGATTCTGACACCTGCTTCATCAGGTAAGCATGAAAATCAGGAAGGATTTCTTATGACACTATTTTCATCCACTGAAATTGACTTTATCAGATATATATGTTTGCAGGAATGGCTGTTGGATTTTATTGTACACAGCTTAATCCTACATCTTCCATAATGTTTATTTCCAGAATTGCAAAAAGAAAGAAAGAAAGAAAATTACATAGGAGTAAATCCCAGTTGAATGGAGAGCAAGTTAACCTTTTCAGTTAAATTATTAGTCTACAATATTATCATCATCTTCTTTTAACAACTCCATAATCCTTTGCAGGGTGGAGTCTGGGCAACTGAATGGAGCTGAGTGTTTACTGGCCAGATGCCCTTCCTGTCACTAATGTAGAGTTTTGTTCAGCAGATAAATTCTCATTGTGCCCAGAGAGGGAAATATCTGCCTTTACCTAGGATTGAACTCACAGTTTCCTGATTGTGAGGTGAGAGGTCCACCTCTAGTCTACAATATTATGATGCAATAAAATAACAGAAACTTTCATCTTAAAAAGCAAGGCTGCTTGAGTTGGGTTATAACATTCTGAAGGATCATTAAGTCCTCAAGCATTCTGTCATGCCCTTGTTTGAGTCTGATTCTGAAGGGGAGATTGAGCAGCTGATAGGGAGTGGGAGTGTGGATCTGGTGGCTGTGGAAAAAACCGGGGAAGGGCACATTCTGGCTGGGCATTCAGAGGAAGACCCAGGGCCATTCCCTCTTCATCCTAGGGCACTCAGGGAGGAATGGAGAAGGGAGCAATGTGGCTTCTGGAAAGGAAAAGGCCCTGATCCCCTTCATGGGCTGCAGCTGGGAAGACTGTTTAAAGGGAAAACTGCACATGGCAAAGTTGCTGGAAGCAAAGTATGCATTATCTTTGTTGAGGCCTATCTGGGTTTTGCCATCCTCCCAACTGTGGGCTCTGCATTATCTTTTGGAAGTCTGCAATTTATCATCCTGGCCTGTCATGTTAATTACTTCAGCGTGGTTTATGTTGGTTTTTTATTTCTAATTATTTTTATTTGGGGTTTGGACTGCATTTCTTCCCTTCGTAGACTGTTTTTGGAAGAGTTTGATCTCCAGCTGTGGATAACTGGACGTTGGGGGCCAAGTTGGAGGCATTAAAGGGAATTTATCTACTTTGGTGACTTTATTATTTTTGTGCTACGCCCCAGGTCATCACACATTCTGTATCACTTGTCTGCTACTGTATGTAGTGGTTGTCCAGAATTCTGCAGTTCAAATCCAATATCCCCATTAGAGATACTTCTTGCCTTATGTGTTTCTTCATAATCAATAAACCTATATTGCTTTTTTTAGCTTTGAAAGTCCCAGAGAAATTCATTTTATTAGAGACAGAGCTATGTTTTTCTGTTCCTCCTTTCACTGAGCAAGATCACCCTTCATACTGCGCTCCCTCCTCACAATCTTGCAAGTGTTCGTAATGCTGACATTTACATGTTTTCAAAAGGAAAGCTCTTTTTTTGGAGCCAGTTATTTTGCATCTCAGATATTATGCACCATCCTGCTCAGCTGAGACAAGGAGTCAGCTTGGCGATATCAGTATAAAACAGCTGTGGGCAGCTAAACACCAGCAAAGGAATAGCGAACATCATTCACAGAATGCTTCTGGGAAAATCTTTATCACTTAAAGTAGCCCTTGCCCTAATCAAAATTCATAACAACCCTTTAATGGCCATTGTAAACCAAATCCATTCACAGTGAGTTATTGTCAGCCCTGAAAGGAGAGGGTAAAATAGTGGCGAATATTTTTTAACCACACTATAGGCAGTAATCAAAGTACATGAAACTTCTAATATCCTAAAAGCTGATGAAGACAGGAAAGTCAAAAGGCCTGAATGACTGTGGAGAAAACTGCTGCCGCAAACAGGTATTTCCATTTGCAAGAATGCAACAGGCATAATTTCTGTACATGGGTTATACTCACCTGTGCCTTTGCATAGTGATGATATCCATGTATAAAAATAAATGCTAATTCTAAAATAGAAGCGAATTGTTCACAGCCGGGGAAGCACATGTGGCCCTTGGCTTTAATTATGTATTTTCATCTGATTTCTTGCTAGCTTATTGATTTCCCATATTTAGTTTTAAAGTGCAAGCTACCTTGCTTCCAGTGAGGGGTGTGTGTCTGTGTCTGTGTCTGTGTCTGTCTCTGTGTTGTGTGTCTGTCTGCCTATCTATCTATCTATCTATCTATCTATCTATCTATCTATCTATCTATCTATCTATCCACACATACATATAGTACATGTATGTATCTATGTATCTATCTATATACAGTAGATAAATAGTTATAGATATATAGTGTATATATTCTGTGTGCGTGTGTGTGTGTGTGTGTGTTGAATACAGGTAGTCCTCAACTTATAACAATTCATTTAGTGACCATTCAATGTTATAACTGCACTGAAAAAAGTGTCTTATAACCGTTTTTCACAGCATCCCCATGGTCATGTGATCATCATTTGGACGCTTGGCAACTGACTCATATTTATGACGGTTGCAATGTTCTGGGTTATTGAGATCATCCTTAGCAACCTTCCCCCAAGTCAGTGGGGGAGCCAAATTCACTTAACAACGATGTTAGTAACTTAACAACTGCAGTCACTTGCTTAAGGACTGTGGCAAGAAAGGTTGTAAAATGGAGTAAAATTCACTTAACAAATGTTTCACTTAGCAACAGAAATGTTGGGCTCAAGTGTGGTCATAAGTCAAGGACTACCTGTACATCTGTACACAATTCCAGCACTCTTCTAACAATGTGTTGTGTAGGTTCACTCTCAGCTTCCCCAAAATTGTTTTCTCACTTCACTTTTATTGTTCAATCCATATAAATTGTGTGTGTGTCTTCTCCATCTAGCAATTAGGTCAAAAATTTAATGTGAATGTTAAAAAAACATTTTTTTTAAAAAAAAAAGTCAGGTTAAACAGGCCTGCCATCCTCTCTTTCTCCTCTATAAAAATGAAATCATTGTCTGAAACCATGACAAATTTGCAGAATCAAAGAGCTATGAACAATACCTTTTCCAGCTTTTGTGGGAAAGGGCCCTCCAAAATTAGAAACTATTTGTCAGTGAGGCATTTGTCTCCCTTTTATCCCTTGTGTTATGGGAAGACTGGTGAGACAATTATTAAATGAAAGTGAAAAAGCTTTGTTTTCTAGAGAAGGAAAGCTTGATAACAATATGACCAAACTTAGAATAGTAGACAATGAATGCAATTGTTCCTCTCACCCCAGGGGTGGGATTCTACTGGTTCTCACCTATTTGCTAGAACTGGTTGTTAACATTCTAAGCAGTTCGAAGAACCAGTTGTTAGCAGAAATTACTGGCCTAATCCTGTAAGGAAGGCAGGAAGGAAACATTCTGGTATTGCTTACAGAAACTGTAGGGATGATGAAGGGGGTATTTTGAATGACTGCACTTCTGTTTTTCCTGTTCTAATAATTCTGGAAACTACATACAAGGAGTAGTACATTAATTTGGAGTACTTAAACTTGCTCTTAAATAACCAGGCCATTAATTAAGAATATTTTATACCAGGTTCCTGTTTTAATGTGAAAGCTTAAATATGTCTGCTTCTCTTTAGATGCAGAAATTCTTCAGCTTGATTTAAATATTTCTTTTTCTATAGTATGCCAAAGGTGGCTGGGTGTACAAATCAATGTATAGTGATTGACTGTGATGACTCATGGCTTTTTTTTTTTTTTTGCAAGGGAAGTACTATAAGTGAATGAAAACAAAAGAGAGGAATAGACACCCAAATGAATTAAAGACATATATTTCTCCATTCTCTATTCTAAAACAAGTAGTGAAGTAACCATCATTTTTAATAATTAGACTAACTAGAACAAAGGGGTGTTTCCCAAGTTGACCTGGGTTAGGTTCTATAAGAGATGCAAAAAATATAAATAGTTGATATGGAACCTTAGAAATTTAATACTTTAGTTTAATAAGTACACAACTTAGGCAATTAATAGAACACAATTTTAAGTCCTAAGAAGCTTTTGGCAAATAGATATTCTATGTCATGGTCAATTTTTAAAAATTATATGCTCCTCAATAACTTCCCACCTTTACATTTTGTCCATTATTGTTACCGAAGTTATTATAATTCACTATTTTTTCTACTATTCTAGAATTTCTAAATTATGTGAACTATATGAGAATTGAGATGATTAACTAACTAATTATCTAGTAAATGAAAATAATTCATCCTCTGAAAATCCAAAGCTTCCTTCCTGGAATATGGAACAATAACTATAGAACTGTAATTCTCAAGCTATAGCATTATAGTGCTGCTTTCATAAAACACACATGTATGTAAAAACACACGTCATCTCTTTAATATATTCTGTTGTAGGTCTGTCAAACTCATGGCCCACGGGCCGGATTTGTCACACACTGGCCACCCCCATGCCCGGTTTAGCGAAGGGAAAAAAATTACGATACGTCATGTGTGACACCAAGGCAACACAAGTTTTCCACTTTTGTTCTATAACATATATCGTCATGCATTTCATTGTTTGATTTACATAACCATTGATTCAGAGCATGAACCAATGTCTACATATTATCAATTAAAAAATAAATGTTAAAAGCAACAAATAAAATCACTAGTCCGATTATCAAACCTAAGAAGAACTGCAGTACCTAATTTGGTCAAAAGCAGTAGTGGCACTACAGCGCAATAAACATTCCCCTGCCAGAGTAGCTCAGAGAGTAAGAATCTACCTTCCCAGTCCCTAATCCCAATTTCAACATACTTGTGGGCTTGCAGGAACTTGCTTTAATTTAGGAAATCACCTGGCTCTATCTATTTATCAGTAGCATCAACTTCTGCATTAATAAACACCCACTTGTGAATGCTAATATCAAACATTCATTAATATGACAGTGTGTAGCCTTGGGAAAGTTAGGAGTAGCAGACAAGTGTCAAAAGAAAGAAGGATGAGTTTCATTGTTAGACATTCTGGGTATTCCTATTCATCCTTTCTATTTAAGACTTAAATGGATGTCACTGACAACTCCCCAGTGAAGTCTTCCTCCTCTGAGCCAGGAGAATATCAATAATGAAACATGGCAGTTCTACTTTAATTAGACTGTTTGCTAACAGTGTCAAGACCAAGAAATACTCTATGTTGTCACTACTGGTTTCTGTACTTGCCAGCTCCCTTATCTCTCAGTCATCATATTCTGCAGATGCAGTCTAGCCAGAGGGAAGGGTGGTGAAAATTCAGGAATCGTTATTGTACTAACTGCAATAATAGATTATTTGGGAGATAGGATTTAACAATAAGAAAAGCTTAAATCCAAGCCATGCTATCTTTCCACAACCTACTTCTACAAGGTTGTTTTCACTTTTGAAATAGCATTAAGGCTTTGCGAGAAATCATCGCTGTCTCCCAAGAGCATTGCTTCATTTTCTGCTTTTCTTTTTTAAAAAAATCAATCCTACCATCTCTTTCATTGTCATGCCTCACACTATTTCCTGGTTCTTGCTATGCTACAATTAAGACCTTTTCATCTCAGGATTCCAAGCTGAATTGTATCTTTGTTATTATACCTTTTGGATACTAAGTAGTTGAATACCACATACCACATTATACTCAAATATCTTACCTTCAGTTTTCTCCAGGTGGATTTCAAAAGGCTACTATATTCATATCTTTTCCCAAAAAATTTTTTAGTACATGTCATTTTCTGTTATATTCTTCATGACATGAAATTATATTTTATATAATAACAGGATTATTTTTCAAATGATGCACTTTTAAGTTTCTTTTTTCCATTATTTCTTTTGGTCACTAAAAACATTTACTGATTATGTCTCTGAATTAGTCTCACTGTTCATATCATCATATGGCCAAATCATAATTGCCTATGTAATTTTCTGACGATGCTTCCATTCTGGTATCTGTCATGCAAATATTTCAGAAAGAAGCAACAATTGAATGAAGTGATGGAGCAACGATTGAAATGAAAAAGACTCTAAGGAAGGTAAATATTTTTTGCTGACTTTGCTTTCTTCTCTAATTAACAAAATGAGTTAATATGTGATGTAGTCCAAGAAAGCATCCTCTCCAGGGGTGGATTTCTACCAGTTCGCACCTATTCGCTAGAACCGGTTGTTAACATTCTAAGCAGTTTGGAGAACCTGTTGTTAGAAGAAATTACTGGCCTAATCCTGTAAGGAAGGCAGGAAGGAAACATTCTGGTGTTGCTTACAGAAACTGTTTCTCCGTTAACCCTTATTACATTCTTGGCAGGACTAGACTTCCTGTCTCTGGAACTTCTCTGGAGCTTTTTTTCTTCCTTTGCTGGTACTTTGCTTGTGTGGGGTGACCATTTAAAGTTACAATGGCACTGAAAAAAGTAACTTATGACCATTATTCACACTTACTACTGTTGTAGCATCCCTACAGCCATGAGAGGCCAGGTGAAGAGATGCGTGCCTCGATGTGAGTGATATTGAGTTGGCCAATAACATGACCACCAAGCCATGTCCACCTGGTCACATGACCACCAAGCCACGCCCACCAACTAAGCCACACCCACAGAACCGGTTGTTAAAAAATTTGAATCCCACCACTGATCCTCTCATTTGACACTTGATGTTTCTGATGTAATTCATTGATTTTAAATCATTACATAAAGCACATTAGGTATGTGTTCATTGGTGCTAGTCACCCTATAGCCATGATGGTGAATCTATGGAATGCATGCCGGAAGTGGCAGGCAGAGCTACTTCTGCCAGCACGTGAGAGGTTGCCCAGAAGAGCCACACTGCACATGCACGCACGCTGCCCACCCGCCAGCTGATTGTTGGGTATCTGGCATGCATGGGTGGGGGGCGGGGGTGTGAGGGAGATGTGTGCATATGTGCAGAGATGCATGGGGTGTGCAGGGGGATTGCAAGTGCATGCACAGAGATGCATGGGGGTCATGCATGCATGCACAGGAGGCATAGGGGGCTGCATTCATTGCCTTCTGGGTGCTGGCACATGAGTGCATGCATGTGAGCACACAATTTTTGGCACGGAAACCCAAAAAGGTTAGCCACCATTGCACTATAGCATTGAATCTTACAACTTGAATTTCCATGTAGGAAATTAAGTGTTCAGTAGGAGTGCCTGTTCTTTCAGAAGTATATAACTTTTAGTGATTTGAGATCCAGAGCTTATTGAGGATTGTACTCAAAAGGAGGAGGAAGAAGAGGAGGAGGAGGAAGAGGAGCAGGAGGAGGAAGAGAAGGCCAGAATAATTCTAATCCTTTGTAGGCTTGGTGGTTCAAAGAGTTAATAACCTTTCTTCAGTCTCCCAAACTTCAAAATAAATTTCTTAAAAGTAAAAGTTTTGATAATACCCTTTATTAAGAGCCAAAAGAGACCTGAAGGTTTTGTTTGTGTTGCTATCTGATAGCAAAAAGTTCCAGTACTTGGGTTTGATGTGGCATTTGAAGATCTGACTACTAAAGTCCAATACTTTCCATTACTCCTATTTTGACTATATGCTTTGATCAATATATTAAAAAGTTTAGTCATTAATCACACTCTCCAAAATATATGTGCTCAGATCTGTATTGCTGATTATTTCTTTGCACTGTTTTTTTCTGTAGTAAAGTAGGGCAATGTGACTGGTTCTTATGTGAGAAGATGCCATAATTTTTTTTTCTGTGCAAGAGAGATTTTTGTAAGGATAAAGGGAAAAAAGTCTAACACTATAATAGAAATGGTTTTACCTTTCTAAATATTTATTATTTAATTTTTTAAATGAAAATTAGAAAAAACAAATTTCTAAATGAAACAAGACTAAATGTAAATTTGAAATAAAAACAGATCACACTGAATTTTAGCAAACCTTACAGATATAAAACTCTTTTTTCCATAATAAGATATTTATATGGCTTGTGCTCTTCTTTAGGTTTCACAATTTTTTTTTACACTGTAGATTATATACAATTTGTATACTTCCTACAAAGCTGATTTTTTAAAAATGTATTTTCCATGGGACGTTGACATTATAGGTGACCTTCTAAGATTTTGGATGCTGTTTTTTTTAGGAAATTTAAACAAGATGGAAATGTTACCTATTGAATTACACTATGCAGCATTTGCAGTAATTTTCATAGGAGATCTAATAAATTATGTACAGATGCTGCTATTTCTTACTCTTAAACATTATCAAACACAGTTTTCTAATCTACAGTTCACAGATATTCTTTATAGTATTAGCTGTTCCTCAAGTTTGGGCTTTGACTCCCAGAAATCTAAGTAGAAATGGAAAAGGAGAACAGCCAAGATGAAAATTCAGATTGCAGCTCAGCTGAATAGGTACTTTGATGACTTGGGTCGGTTATTATTTCTCATCCCTAACCCACTTTGAAGATGCCATACACGTTCTTATAGGAAAGATATAAATGTTACATAAATGCAATGATACAAAGCAAACCATAGATAGCTCTTATATCAGGAAGATAGAGAAGACTGAACTCAAGGGGGTAGGGCAGGGGAATTTGAATAAATGTTAAATATAACCCTATTTACGGTTAAACAAAGTTCACAATAGTAATTTCTTCCCTGGACTCATTGTTAATGTTCAGTCATGTGTGTTTCCATTTGGACCCATACCAGTAATATTATGTATTCAGATCCATTTTACTGAATTTCACATTATTCAGGACCATGGATATTCTCTAGGCCATTTCAATGATGAGGCTGTATTTTCAAATATTCACATACTCTTATTAAAAAAAAATCAGACAAGAGATTTTAGCTGGCTCAACTTCACATCTTGGAGGAAAAGTTACCAAGAAAAACAATTAAATATTTGTTGCGAAATTTTTAATAAAGTACCTGTAATAATCTAGATAGAATAATCCTATTTTTCCCCTAAGAAAACATTCCCCCCAACCTCCCAAATGAACATTTAAATTAGTTTTTATTCTGATGCCTGTGAACTGAAAGAAAAATTGCCATGATCTAAAATAATAAATTATCCTGAAATAAATCATACTTATGAGTTGGTTTGGAAGTTCAAATTATTTGCAATTGAGTCTGTGTATGTTTACATTTTTAAACTTTCAAAAATCTTGGTTTGTTATGGAGAATGGTATATAAAATTTAGATGGGCTTTAAATATTTGTTAAAGATTTATTTATGGAAATTATTCTGAGGCTGGACAACTTGTTCTAAATCATGTATTGTGAATGTAGAATTGTTTTTGTGGGAATAATATTCATTTAAGAGCCGTGGTGGCACAGAGGTTAGAGTGCAGTACTGTAGGCTACTTCTTCTGACTGCCAGCTGCCTGCAATTAGGTAGTTCAAATCTCACCAGGCTCAAGATTGACTCAGCCTTCCATCCTTCCGAGGTGGGAAAAATGAGGACCCAGATTGTTGGGGGAAAAAGGCTGACTCTGCAAACTGATTACAGAAGGTTGTAAAGCACTGTGAAGTGATATATAGGTCTAAGTGCTATTACTATTCATTCATCTATGTATTTATATAAGACATTAAAAAGATGGAGCAAGAAATACTTTAGAAGTATTTCTAAAGAATAAAGAAATACTTTAGTCCTGAATTACAACTGATGAATTTTTTTAAATAGTTTTGTCTATACAGTACATACTTCAGGAATATATCTGAATTAATATAAACCTCTCATCACTTGAATTTGTTTCCTGTAGAGAATTCTGTACAGGTTTGTCTTTTTCTGGCTTTTCAGATAGCACAAATATGAACTGCCAGTTTTAAGAAACCTGTAATTTTGTTACCAACCATCAATTTATCTTGTTCTCCAGATGAATTATAGTTGCAAGATGATTGCAAGAAGCTAATGAAACAAACAAACAAATAAAAAAAGACAAAGACAGACTAAGAGAGTGAACAAAACTGACTGAATCATCGCAGTGTAGGCTAAGAGCATGGTTGGATATAAATGTGATAAATATATAAACAAGCCAATAAGATGCTTAATCTTGGCTTAATAAGATGCAGAACCTTCTTGTAGGTTCATTATGCTCCACTTAAACTCAAAAAGCTTCAGCTAACTTCATTTTCCCCATTTAGTCAGAAAATATGGTTAAAGGATTTAGAACAGACCCCGCTACTACTGGTGATGGCCTGTTCAAAACTGGGCCATGGAAGAAATGGGCAATTGTACCCTCATGAAGCTCCACCTACACACAAAGCTCCATTCGCATGACTGGAGGCCACACTGTCACGCCACTCTCACAAATGGAGCTGTGCAGGTTCATGTGCACCTGCCACTCCCACATCGCTCCCCCAACTGCCAGGCTGGGCTGGGCCACCAGGCTGGAAAGATTGGAGACCGCTGGTTTAGAACAAGCCAAAATCATATGAAAACTTCAAGCTCTGATTTAAGATCTTAGAATAAAAAAACATAAGGACAGTTCTGGTGAGTCAGGCCTTCAATTCATCTTAAATGTGCTGTTGTCAGAGTGATCAGACAAATATTTTTTGGTGCTGGTGCACAAGGGAGAAAACCCTTTCCCTTCATTATTCCCCTGCAACTGGTATTTGGAGTATGATATTTCCAACCTGGAGGTAACATTAAACCTTCAAGAGTCTTAATCTGAGTATATTTCAAGGTGCTGGTGGCACTTCAAAAGACCTTGGGCTCAGAGTCTGTAGAGATTCTCAGTCATCCAGGTCATTGTTGCCCCAAAAATGCTTCTTCTGGAAGCAACTAGACTTTCTTCTTTTTTTTTCTCATCCAAGAAGCTTCTTCAGCTCTGACAGGATTGCAGGAAATGGAATGGAACCCTAACCCTTGCAGACAGCTGGTCATTCGCATACTTTTAGAGGGCCATTGAAGCACTTGGAGGTTTATCTGTGTCCTCAGGGTCACCTGAGTAGTGCTCCTGGTTCCTGTAGTCTGCAATTTTTCCTCTGGAAATCCATTCTTACTCCCACATCATTCAAAGGCTGTTCCTCCCAAATTGTATAGTTAAAAGTCTGTAGAGATTCTCAGTCCAGTTGCCTCCAGAATAAGCCCCTTTGGGACACCTTGGGCTCAGCGTCTCTGAGGGACCATTTTCTCAGATGGAATCTTCCAATCCTGTTTAATCTACTTAGGAGGGAATGCTGCAGGTTCCCTTTCTCTGAAGTGAGACACCTTGTACAGAAATGCATGC
This sequence comes from Pseudonaja textilis, assembly GCF_049901715.1. Classification (NCBI taxonomy): domain Eukaryota; kingdom Metazoa; phylum Chordata; class Lepidosauria; order Squamata; family Elapidae; genus Pseudonaja; species Pseudonaja textilis. Next base: position 30,056,704 of record NC_141993.1, read on the forward strand.
TGCAGTGGGCAGCTGGTGTGCTAGAATGTGCATCCGAAGGAGAAGAAAGGGGTACTTCTGGCAATACAGAGCTTTCCTAGAGAAAGCTCAGATTAAGAATCCCAAACTGAATGAGAGAAGGGAGAAGGAGGTTCCGGGTAGCCACCTAGCATCAGCAACAGATACCAAATGCCACTTCTGCAAGAAACAGTGGGCCACCTAGTTAAGCTGCAGCAAGAAGATTGCATTATAAACAATGGTATGGCAAAGCAGCAAGAATGGTGCATGGGAACAACGGCAAGAAATATCACTTGCCTGCAAACAAAAAGCTGGTGGGACCACAAAATATACAAAAAAGAGGGGAAGAGAGGGAGATGGAGGGGGAGAGAAAGAGGGAAACAGAGAGGGAGAGAGGGAGAGGGAGAGAGAATGAAGAGGCCAAAGTATTTCTAGGACTTTGGAATGCTAACAGATAAGCATCTGCCACACAACACCCAAGACTTAATAACTGTTGATAAGCAAAACAAAAAATCTGGACAGAGGACACTGCAATATTTGGAGGCAGCAGAAAAGAAAAGAAAGAGCTGGAGAAAATCACAAAATACAAACAAAACCATCATCATTGAAGCTTTACTTGGAACAGCTTACATCCTGTGACAATACCTTTAATACTATCAGAAAAAAATATCTGCCTCTCCCAAGTTCTTGGAAAGGACAGGCCAAATCCAGTCTAAACATTTGGCTGACTGTGCAACCATCCCTAGTAATATATTACATTTATATGATTGCTAACTAGAGCATACAAAACTCTTGCTAGACCAATACTTGAATACAGCTCATCTGTCTGGAATCCTCACTGTATATCAGACATTAATACAACTGAGCGAGTCCAAAAGTATTTCACGAGAAGAGTACTACACACCTCTGCTTGCAACAGAATACCCTATACCACCAGACTTGAAATTTTGGGCTTGGACAATTTTGAACTACGCCGCCTACAGTTGGACTTAAGTGTAGTGCACAAAATTATCTGTTACAATGTCCTACCAGTCAATGACTGGTTCAACTGTCATTGCTTCAACTGCAACAATACAAGAGCACACAATAGATACAAACTCAATGTTAACCGCTCCAAACTTGATTGCAGAAAGTATAACTTCAGCAACAGAGTGGTCAATGCCTGGAATGCACTACCTGTCTCTGTTGTTACATCCTCTAACCCCCACTCCTTTAACCTTAAACTATCCACTATTGACCTCACCCCATTCCTAAGAGGTCTGTAAGGGGTGCGCATAAGTGCACCATACGTGCCTCCTGTCCCTGTCCTATTGTCCCCTTTTAATCATACCTATTTTCTGTATTCTTACTCATGTTTATACTTATACCTGTTATTTTTTAAGCAATTGACAAATCAAAATAAATGAAAAATAAAAAAATAACTTCCAATGACTCCGGGTAATTTATAATTGTTAAAATATATAAAAAGTAGAAAACTCCAAAACAGCACAAAACAAAGGCACAACAATGGCAAAACCCATTGTGAAAAATATCAGCTGAGTATGATGAGTAGTGGAGGTTAATATATATGGTCCCATTTCTTGATAACTGTGGTACGGGAAGAAAATATGGCAGCCAGAATTTATTAAATGAAAGAAAAAAAAGTGTTGTTTCTATGAAACCAACAGGATTCATTATAAATAAAAGGATTAAAATGGTAGTCACATGTATTAATTATTGCTATTTAGATCAGTGACTCCTCAACCTTCTGGGCATCATGGACCAGTTCAATGGAGAAAGGTTTTTCAACAGGCTGGAGGGGCATGGTTTTACATGCTGTCTGAATCCCGCAGATGGGGCTTTGTTTGTTTGCATGGCCCAATTGCTGGCATGACATAGACCAGTGCTGGTCCATGGACCAGGGATTGGGGACCTCTGATCTACATTAATTATAAATGCATATGAAAACAGGAATTCATAACTTGTGTTTTATAGTGAACAATTATAATGAAAGACCAAGTATTGATATGGGAAAAATCGTATGATATTCTGAATGAATGCAATTCTATCAATTATTCTAATAATTACTCTATAAGTGTGATGAGTAGATAGGTGGGAGTAAGAAAAGTGCATAGAGAAAAAGTGACAGGGCCATTGGAGACCCAAGAGTAAATGTCAGAGCTGATAGTTTAGTAAGCATTTGCTTAGAAAAAAAAAGTCTGTTTCAAACACATAATTTAAGCATCTCTAACTATGCACCCACATTTTGACAGACTAATCAATGTAAAAGCATGACTGATGTACTCTTCTATAATGAAAGACTGAGGGAATTAGTCAAGGATACAAAGGTGATCAGAGGATCTAAATTGATGGCATATCATTATTTAATAGTGTAAAGAGTGAATGTTGGGAATAGAAACACAAGGGAAAAAAGTGGAAAGAATAAAAACAGTTGAACTTCAGGAAGATAAAGTATAGCTCCTATAGGAAAATATGTTAGAAAATTATTATTTGTTCCAAACTTGCCCACCCCCCACCCCAATATGCCAGTCAGAATCTCAACACTAAAGATTATTAATCAGTTTTATGTATTTTGGAATACAAATTAATAATCAACAAGAACAATTTCTTTTTTTTTCTTTGTAAATTTTATTTGAGTTTTCACAAAGAAATAGAAATAAAACATCTTTTTTGAAAGTAGCGTAATCCTGGGTTACATTTCTTCGTACAGACACAAATTCAATTTCATGCTCATTTTTATGTTCTATTCCATATCTTATTACTGTTTTACATTTTCTACATAGCTTCTCCCCTCTTTTAATTTTCTCAATTTTATTTTAATTATCTCATCTCAATTCAAATCATTATATTTATACTTTTTGTCTGTCCTGTTTCAATTTCATATTATCTTTTCTCGTTAAACAAAGTTTCTCCTGTAGTTGCTGATTGGAGTATGACACCTTTATATCTTTTAATTTTATCCATTTAACTCTTATTTAAGCTTCAATATATACCTTAAAGTTATAACCTTCAATATAATACATAACTTCCATTCGGATTCTGTTTGGTACAGATAAGCTGAGCCCAAGAACAATTTCTTATATTGTATTTGAGTCTAACAGTACACATGGCAGTGAAATCATTCAAAGTTGAAAGTTCATGGGAAATTTAGCAGAAAAATATTTAAAGATAATGAGATACGAAACAATCAAATAAGAAATCAATTGAGAAATAAAACGCTGATAGGCTATGTAAGATTGTTGTATAGGAGGATTTGAGAAAGACATATCACTCTATCTCTCCATTGTTCCAAACTGGATTCCTTTTTCCAAATTAAATATATTGGATAGATTGGATAAACATCCTGGCAAAAGAATACATAGAAGTCCCAAATTTTGATTTCTAAATGTATTTGCTGCAGGTTTGACAACTTTCAATAAAAAGCAATAAACTTGAATATATTACCATAAACTAAAGCTTGAAAATTAAAACCTAAAACCTAAAGTGGTTGTATAAAGTCTCCCATGACTTATGGGACACTGAATTTCACTATTGCTACACAATTAAATTAACATCCCAATGTCAAGTCAGAAATTATACTTTGTTGTATTGACATTGCATAAGAAGTTATTTAGTCTTATCCATAGCAATAACAATAGCACTTAGACTTATATTCTACTTCACAATGCTTTACAGCCCTCTTTAAGCCATTTACAGACTCAGCATATTGCCCCCAACAATTTGGCTCCTCATTTTACCAACTTTGGAAGAATGGATGGCCAAGTCAACCCTTGAATCTGGTCAGGATCGAACTCCAGACTGTGGGCAGAGTTAGTCTGTAGTACTGCAGCCTAATGACTGTGCCACCAAGGCTGTTTGGTCTATACTTGGTCTTATGCTATCAGTTTTCCACTTCATCTTTCAGAAAACTAAATAAAGATCATACTGCATAAAATATCCACAAATATCTTAACTAACCCCCACCCTCCTTACATTGGTCTTTGTTCAAAATAAAGATTTGGTTGATATTTTAAATGCCATTATCAAAGCTCATATGCTTGACACATTTATTTGTAATGCAAAAGTGCAGTAACTGACAAAATTGTCAAGTACAAAAATGGATAACTATATTCAAGAAAAACACCCCCACACAAAGCTAATGTGTAATACATTCTAACTAAATGTACATAGAATTCAAAAGGTACAATAATTATTTGTTATAGTTCTTAAGGATTTTAATTTTAAGTAAAGAAAAACAAAATTCGGTGATACATCACTTTTTAGGTTAGGAAGCATTAAACGCTTATTCAGGCCTTTTTAAAAGGGGGGAATTTTGGAAGTTGAAGTCCATAGTTTTTAAGATTGCCAAGGTTGGACATTACCACTTTTAAGTCTCACTTGTTTCTGACTTGTTAAAAATTAAAAAACAAAAATGTTCTTTCCTTGCAAAAGATGTTTATTAACTGGCTTTAATCTGTGATAAAATACTTAAATGTGAAATTCATCTCTCTCTCCCCACTTCCCCTCCCTCTATCTCTCTGTACTAATGTAATAGAAATTGCCTTTCCTATTGCATTTGTGTGTATTAATAATTTAATATGTGCCTGAAGATATCCTAGCTTAGCTGAAGTTATAAATATGGCTTTGGACCCTGGCGGCACATAAAACTTCTGGCAGTTTTACTTATTAAAGAAACACAACATATGTCACAAACCAAAAACCAGAAAATTATTGGCAGATGAGATGCAAATCTTTTTAAGGTTATTTGTTTCTCAATCCATACACACAGAAATACCCACACTCACATACTGTTAACTGCAATACACGCTTCGGGCCTATGTGTGTCTCTTGGCCCATAATGAGAAAAAAATGCAGAGGCAAAGTTTGTCAGAAACTTTTGAAGAAATTGTAATCTTGTAAATCACTAAGTCTAGGGGGCACTATTGGAGAATACCATTCAAGTGAGTCTCAAAGAACCAGGTTGTTTTTCTAACTGGTCCAAATGAGTGCCGTGTTTCAATTCTTGGAGTGTATTTTGTTTTTTATGCAGAATCAGCTTAAATAACATATTTTTGCTAACACTGGAGCCCAATTTCTCTATTAATTCTTCACAACTGGCAACCCAGTGATAGGACTGCTGTTTATTAAAGGTCTCAATTTTAGGTATTAGAGTTTGGGGAGAATCAGCATTTAAGGTACATCCAAATGCTGGTTTGGCTTAAGATTTTCTATGATTCCTATTGCTGATGTTTTAAATTTAGGTGATTTTTTTTTAAAAAAACCATCCTGTCCATAGAGACTGTTTCTATCATTTAAATAATGCTCCAAGTTGTTTCTATAATTCTGGGACCACTTTAGAGTAAACTTTATAGGATAGAAATTAGCCATTGCCATAATGTTTGCCATCATGTATATTAAATCAGGGGGCCTAAACCCCTGGGCAGTGGCCCACTACTGGGCTGTGGCCTATCCAGAATTGGGCCATGCAACAGGCTGGCTGGAATGTGTTTGTGTGTGCACGCAAATCAACTCATGCAAGCGGCGGGCTAGCAAGCATCATGTACGTGTGCGTTGGCCCATCGTTTGTGCAAGTTGAGCTGCATGCATGTGCACCAGCCCGCCACTCATGCGGCCCAGTTCCCCTCTGCCCCCTCCCCAAGCCAGGCCACCAAGCTAGAAGGTTGAGGACTGCTACATTAAATTATATTTTATTTACTTATATTCATTATAAAAATAGTATTACCAATACATTTTGCTATATAACTGTAATATGCCTGGTAGTGTCCTTGCAGAATTATCAAATTTCATCATAATACCATTGCATATAGGAATATTTATATTTATAAATATTTATATTTGGTATAAATATTCTTAGACATAATTGTGCTAGTTTAGTCTCTTTAATATTAAAAAGAATAAAGCCATGCATACATAGATGGTTTTCTTGCTGTATGACCCAGAAGTCAGAATGTTTATATACTATAGGTCTAATATATCTAATAATAGGGCTTAAATTCTAAGCCTTTTCCTCCTAATTTTCTGAGTCAATGAAGACACAGTCTTTCTCTTGGCAGCTTGGGAAAGGACTCGATCTACTCTGACATAATGGTTCCCTCTAGTTTGGTCCCATTGGCTTTAATCTTTAGATCTTTACACTGTTCAAGGTTACTTTCTTCCTTCTATATTTCTGTATTTCTGAAAGTGCCATGTTAAATTATTATGAGAGAAAATAAGGAAGATATATTTTATGGAACATTTTCAGTCAGAGTGTAAAGTAATCAATATTTTCTATTTACCACTAAGCTTGTATTTCTTAATCATCTACTGAATATGTTTTTCTCCTTACAACTCTAATATCAAATGATTTTGACTTCATAACTGTAGGAAAGCAAGTCAGAGAATGGTGCTACTTTTGAGCCACTGTGTCATTCCGAAGTGCATTGTTCTTTCTGGGCAGTAGAAGGAAAAGCGGGGGAAAATACTTTCATTCTTGCAAGATTCTGTTAATACAACCTTACAATAAAGATGGACTGACTAACCATAGTTCTGCTTCTATCTTAAAGGTTTAACAGTCTGTTACAAGATGTCTAGCAATTATTAAAAGCACTTGCACATCATCTATTCTTTATTGTAGAAGGGTGAAATACTATGACTTGTTAAACAAACCTAATGTACTTGTAATTTACTGTCCTCCGTCAATCTTGAAAAAAGATCTCAGCAATACAATGCTGGTGGGTATTAATGAGGGTGAAAACCCATGTTTATTTTACAGCCTGTGGGTCTTCTTCAGAGAAATTTTCAGAAGAACTGGAGATTATATAGAGATCTAAGCTCTTTTTTTATGGGATTCATGCTAAATACTGTATATAATTGTTCAGATGTCTATTCATTTAAATGAATAAGAAATGCTGCAAACAAAGTCATAACCAAAAGCCAACATGGGTTTGTTGAAAACAAATCATGCCAGACAAATCTTACTGCATTCTTCAGTAAGGCATTTGATAAATTAGACCACAACCTACTACTTGATGAAATAGAAAAATGTGGGTTAGACATATACATTTGTACTGGTTGACCAACTACATTCAACATGTAGTCCTCAATGGAACTACATCTACATGGAGAAAAGTATGTAGTGGGGTATTCCAAGGCTCGGTTTTAGGCCCAATATTCTTTGACATCTTCATCAATGAGAATGAAAGGGTAGATAGGGAACTCATCAAATCTTCAGATGACACCAAGCTGTCAGGAATAACCAACACTCCAGAAGATAGGCTTAAGATACAGAAGGATCGTGACAGATTTGAACATTGGGCACTATCTAACAAAATGAAATTCAATGGTAAAAAAAGTAAGGTTCTACATTTAGGTAAGAAAAACCAAATGCACAGGTATAGTTTAGGTCAGGGGTGTAAAACTCATGGCCGGTTGCCCAGATGCATCACGTGCTGGCCCGCCCCTGCCCAGTTTAGTGAAGGGAAAAAAAGTCCAAATAGGTCACGTGACGCTGCCGTACATGAAGTGAGTTTGACATGTCTGGTTTAGGTGGTACCTGGCTGAATAGTAGTAATTGTGAGAGGGATCTTAGAATCCTAGTGAACAATCACTTAAATATGAGCCAGCAGTCTGCTGGAGCTGCCCCAAAAGTCAAAACAGTTCTAGATTGTATTAACAGAGGGATAGAATCAAGATCATGTGAAATGTTAATACCACTTTATAAAGCCTTGGTAAAACCATACTTGGAATACTGAGCCAGTAAAAAAAAGATGTAAAAAAGATGTTGAGATTCTAAACAGAGTGCAGAGAAGAGCAACAAAGATGATTAGTGGACTGAAACATATGAAGAACAGTTGCTGGAAAAGGGTATGTCTAGTTTAATGAAAATAATGACTAGGGGTGACAACTCCAATATCTCTGGAGTTGCCACAGAGAAGGGGGAGTCAAGCTGTTCTCCAAAGCACCTGAGGGTAGGACAAGAAGCAATGGGTGGAAACTAATCGAGGAGAGATTCAGCCTAAAAATAAGGGAGAAATTTCCTGAACAATGAATCCGTGGAACAACTTGCCTCCAGAAGTTGTGAATTCTCCAACGCTGGAAGTTTTTAAGAAGAGATTGGACAACCCTTTGTCTGAAATTGTATAGGGTTTCCTGTCTGAGCAGGGGGTTGGACTAGAAGACCTCCAAGATCCCTTCCAACTCTGTTATTCTGTTACTCTACAGGACAGGGACTAAATCAGTTTTTTTAAAACCTTGGCACACTTTAAGAAGTGTGGACTTCAACTTCCAGAATTCCCAGCTGGCTGGAAAATTCTGGGAATTGAAGTCCATGCATCCTAAAGTTGGCAAGGTTGAGAAATATTGGACAAAATGATTAAAGTCTCTTCTAACTCTTAAATTCTATGATTATCTTATATATTATTCATGATCCATCTTTATTCTGTTTGTCATATTGATTTTACTCACAAGATACCTTTTCATTCACTATAAATAATTTTTCCCACTTTAAACATTAGAAACTGAGAAGAAAAGATACAGATTGCCAAGGTTAGTCTTGAAAATGAAGAGGATTCTACCCACCTCTGAACATTCTATTCAATTCTCTCTATATTGATTGTAATTACCTTTCTTAATATGCAGCCACCAAAACAGCAGCTTGAAAGAAAATGGCATCATTTTAAGTGAAAATTGGTTTTAAGGAATGGATCCAAGTAAAAATTTGTTATAATTAAATCCAACTGTCATTTTTACAATAAAACTTTATTTTATGCTAGATTGAAGTTTGCTTCAGATTAGATATCACTAAAGAATTATGAAGAAAGGATATTGATCCAAAAGAGAAATCAAAATCCCAGTCTATCCTGGACTGCTTAAATTCTATTTCAAGAGAATACACATATGAAACTAAATCAAATGGCATGCCAAAAAATATTTAAAAAGTGGGAATGTTTCAGCTTCCTCTAATTTTTAAAATACATTCTCGCTCTAAATATTTTGGCAAATTTATTTTTTTGAACAATAGTATTGTTCCAGTAGTATTATTTTTGGAATCAATAAATATTATGCTTTCTATAACATTCTTTGCATTATATGTGAGTTGGGAAATATATACTGTAGGGTTAAAAGTTAACTACATCATTATTTGATGGCTTAATGAATCCTGCAAAGTTTAATTCAGATTTTGTGACTTTTGATAATAGAATGGTGCTTAAGGTTTCTCCAACATGTTTAACAAACTTAGGAGTTTATTATGAATGGTGTGAAAAGTTACCTATGCAATGCATAACTGTTTACCATGTGTATTGCAACTTTTATTTAAGAATAATAAATATTGCAAACATGTATATATTTTTAAAGGTGAATCTATTGAGATAAGTACAGGACTGCTAACCTCAGTTAATAACATTTTAAAGGATGGGAAAATAACATTTTAAAGGATGTTTGTGGAAAGCCAACTTCTCTGAAATAACACAAACAAAGTGTGACTGATATCTGAGAAAGCCAAACCAAGTACTGTTCACCTTCCCTGTGTAGTTTAATAAAGGCATCCAGCAATCTTATAGCACTTGCATGTAAAACTATTAGTTACCAAGATAGCTGCTGACCAGACAATCTTGGTAATGTGTCTTTCAGTCCTTTTCCTCCTGAGTTACAGCCTCAAGGCTGCTGACAAAGGAAAACGAGTATTTATGCTAGTGGTCACCATGGGCACTTCGTCTATTTGGACCAGAGCTACCTGGGGAATTCTGGGATTTGAAGTCCACACATGTAAAAGTTGGTAGGTTTGAAAAGCACTGTGCTAGCTAGAGGAACAATTCTTCTCCCTTCCTAACCTTTATTCACAACCCATCTGATGTTACTTTTACTTCTGCATCTTAGAAAATTCTAGCCTTGATTTAAAATTAAAGATGTCTATTTAATATCCGTTTACGTGGAAAAGTTGGCAGTTTTGCTATTAGTCTAATCAGCAAACTGAATAATTAATTTCTCAATAAATAAGCATGCCGTACCAGGAGCGCTGGAGGGAATAAAGTGTTTTTTAATTAAAAAAAACAAGCTGAACAGGTATTGCAGCTGAACTGAAAATCTGAAAAAGAGTGGATGGAGAGCTCTCCTTTCTTCCTACCAGTCCCTACTTTGCTTTATATCGGAAACAGAAGTGCAGTGCTACTAATAAAAGGAAAACATGAAGCTGGTTTAGTTAAACAGATGAAGGCTGCAATCCAGTAACAATATTCCCATTGCAATTGGCACATCCTGGTGCTCTCCTGAGCAGAGAATAAAGGGACTCTGTTCATTATGTGCTATTTCCACCCAGCATCTGAGTCACATCTATTCTCAGCCAAAATCAGTAGAAATGGAACTGATCCCTGCCCCTGTATGGGCTACACTGAAAATAATTTGGAAAGAAACACAACATGACACAATAATCCATGTGACAAAAGCAGAGCATTCAGAACGGAGAGAACACTCATGCCAACACTTCCTCAAAGCACCTCTGTGTTATTCCAAGGATGTACTTCCTTTCAACGCAGGAAAAAGATATTTCATATTTGATATGTTTTTTATGTCCTTTTTTGAATAAGTGGGGTGAAGAAGTCCAACCTTCCAAGTCTATACCAATTGTGCTTATGTTCATAGCCTAGTAAAGAGAGATGGTTGGTGTATTTTAATATTATCCTGAAAATAAAAAGCAACCACTTATTTGTCATATTAAACCCAGGCATGAAAGAATAAAGTCTAAAATAAGCTGTTGGAGGCACAACTTCTTTGGGGCTAAAAGGTAAAGGTAAAGGTTCCCCTTGCACATACATGCTAGTCACTTCCAGCTCTAGGGGGTGATGTTCATCTCTGTTACAAAGCCAAAGAGCCAGCGCTGTCCGAAGACATCTCCGTGGTCATGTGGCCAGCATGACTAAATGCCGAAGGCACGTGGAACACTGTTACCTTCCCACCAAAGCAGGAATCCCTATTTTTCTACATGCATTTTTATATGCTTTCGAACTGCTAGGTTGGCAGAAGCTGGGACAAGTAACGACAGCTGAACTGCTGGCCTTTCTGAGCTACAAGCTCAGTATCTTAGCCTCTGAGCCACTGCGTCCCATTTCTCTGGGGCTATTCAGGGCCAAAATACAGTCTTCTATATATCAGGCTTTTACAACTGTTTAAAGGTCTTCCGCAAATGCTTTTCTTTGCCAATATAAATATACTGGCTGGTTTGCACTAATATATACTATGTCAGAGGAAGGAAATGGAACACTTACTCCTTAAAACTACATCTTACAAAGGTTTTTTTTAGTATCTCTGGGAAAGTGAAGTTTAGAATCAAACAATGTGCTTATAAGTAAGTTATTCTTGGTTATTCTTATATCTGTAATTTGTGTGCAGTCACAAATTACAATCCAGAATTGCAGTTTGAGGATGGTTAATTCTCCACTCAGCTTTAGAGTGTTCTTACTTCATGTAGGGAAAAATAAAATTACTTCCATGAAGCAAATGCAGAATTTCCTTTCCTTTCTTTCTCTTAATCACACATAGAGAAACACATATCCTATCCAGCATGGAAAATAAGAATATTCAAAAGGGTCTTTATTTATTCATTAAACTTTTAAACTTCATTTTTGGAACATAAAACTGTTCTCTGTACTATGAAAGACATATTAAGTTATTTACTATAAAAACTGTGAATCTGAGAAAATCATATAGGGTCATAAGTGACAAAAATTTCATATAACAACAAATGGGGACTTTAAATATTTTAAAACTAATATTGCCTTGTGATGTTTGCAGGGATTAAATTAATATTTTCAATACATCTTATCTATTCAAGTTCTAATTTGTTCAATGGACTTACTGCTAAGTAAATGTTTTAAGAATGCAGTTTGTGAATATACAAGTGGAGTATATGAACGGTAAATATTATTTCATATTGCAATTCATTTCATATTGTGCTGGAATAAGACAATTCCATTCCAAATCAATAATTGTATTACTTTCAGATCAAATGGGGTGGAATGAAGCTAATGTTATCGCATTAGTTATGCACATGTAAAAGGAATGTTCTATCTAAAAGAAAACACTCAGAATGAGATATTCCAGGAATTTAATAATGAATGTGCAAATTCATCTTCTGTACAATCTGGTTTGAACTGCTCCTTCTCCTCTAGATTAAGATGGATATCTTCTCATTAAATAAATAATAAATGTTGATATTTTTTTGCACTGAAATTTTATCTTCTTCCCTAACTACTATTACATTATCTTTAGGGTTATTTTCTTCACCTGAACATGCAAGGGTTTTAATCCTTAAATTAAAAAAGGTATTAGCAACTCTTACATAATCTTATTCCGTCTGTAGTAATCCCGATGAGAAGTTCAGCCACGGAACTGTAACCAGCAAACTTGCATTTTGTATGATTCCAAAGCCAGCATACCCTAATTTATGATCTTGGTCTCAATAAAACCATGTGATGCATTAATCCCATTAAGTTCATTTATGCACCAATCATATTAAAGAACTGTCTTAAATCTTAAACAAAGCTGGTGTCTGCCTAAAAGACTCTCATATAACACTTCGCAGCTTAAATTTTGAGCTAGATTTTTCTTCTTTTCTAGCAGCTTTGCAACATTGAATTTAAAGAAAACCAATAATTGGGGGGAAGGATTGGGAAATTAGTCTCTGGTCCAGGTTTTACTCTCTAAACAATTTTAAGTTTCATCCAGTCTTTTCTGTTACAGAGAATTATCAGTGACTTTCGTCAATAGTCAGGAAGGGCAGTGAATGTAGGATTCTATGCTATCTGCTTATCATTCACTGTTGAACAGCACTAATCCAATGTAATCAAAACTTAAATGATATGAAGATATGATAGCACATATTTTGACATAAAACATTTCCATATCACAAATATTTTGCTCTCCTCCTTAGCAAGCACCTGATTAAAGAACTTTGTTTTGTTGCTTTTCTTTAAATGCAGCTCTCAATTTTTGTAACTTTTAAGCAATATTACTACAAAAGTTGTGAACACAATCTATGGTCTCCTGAGAAAAATTTGAACTGAAATATTCTGAATGAAAAACATCAATGCTGGGTTTTAATGGGTACTTCTAATATGATTTGAGCTTCCATCTATTAACTGCTGAAACATCTTTTAAGAAAAGTTGTTAAAAAGAATAACTTCTATGCTGTACAGTAGAAAATGATGTATTTTCAACTATGATCATATTTGTTCTTTCCTTATAGATTTCCATAGCTTTCTAATTATAAATCAATTTAGCATATCTATCATCACTTTCTGTGTTTGTCATTTGGCTTATTCATTTTTTCAGACACTAAAGACAACTGAGAAAAAAACAAAAACAAGAAAAAGGAACAGTAATTACATAGCTAAATATGAACTATTGGGCACAATTCAGAGGTTTTATCGAAATAACACTACATGAGCTTGATCTTTATTGATTTCAGCAGGATTTTGGGTATAGTACGTGCTGTTACAGCCTTTATGCCTAATGCCAGCCGGAGATTAGAGTGAATGGCAAAAAAGAGAGTAAAATTATAATTTTCAACTGATCTCTTGGCATTCTTTATGTATTTCATAATTTCTGTTTGCCCAAGCAAAAATTATGACTTTTTCTCTTAGTATTTCCTAAGCCCAGTAACTTCTGAAGCTATCTCTGTGGTTCTGTCTACCATTCCATGATGGGACTGATAATGAGTTGGGCTTATTTCTCTCCCACCCACCCGCCCTCACCCAAAGGTGAGTGGAGACAATACTTGTAAATCAGAGTTTCTTAAACTTAGGAACTTTAAGATGAGTGGGCTTCAACTCCCAGAATGCCTTGGGAGCATTGGAAATGACAATCGTGACTATATCTGATTGTGGCAGTAAGGTAGCATTGCAGCATTGAATTGGCCACAAATTTGCCAAATTTCAATCCCACGGGAGTCATGGATTTTGGATGCATTCTCTAATTATGTTGAATAAAAAATTGTTGTCCTATGATGCACTGTTTTGCCCAACTGATGGTTACAAACAAACATGAGACTTTTAATAATATATATATTAAGTTATTATGAAGTGATTTCTTTGAAAAGGAAACAAATTGACAGTGAATTTTTTCATGACCTTAGAGCTATTAAAAAAAATTTTTCCGTGCAGGTAAGAAATATCTAATTATTTATGACCATAAGCAAGTAACAGAGGTATATTGAATCTACCCTTTCTGATCAGAAAGGCAATACTTGTAAAACATTGTGAAGAGGGAAAGGACATCTGTGTGAAAGGTAACATCCCAGGTTAAAGAGGTTATAGGGAAGATCAAGATGACAAAGTTGAGAACATACCCTTAGTTTTGCACAACAATGTGAAAAATGCTATTTACAGGGGTTTTCAAAATCCCATAATGTACCTTGTTTCATACATTTGGGAATAGAGTAAAAATGAGGATTTCCCCTCCCTTCCCATTTTTTTCATGCAAAGTCAGGATTGATGCATTTCATAGTATGCATACAGTCCTTTCAAAACTGAAATACATGAGGTGTTTTTTTTTAATTTCCTTTGTTGAATATCAGGACATTTGGAGAAATAGAACAGAACATGTGGAGAACAATGATGGTAAGAGAGTTGCAACAATAAACTGAACTATTTATTGAAAACATCTTGTTTTGGGTTCAGTCTAGGGTTGGCATCTGTTAGATTAATAAGTAGTAGATAAGTGAAGTAAAGACACAACAATAAATAGTGTGATGAAGTGAAGAAGACAAAAGAATAAAATCTGGCCTGCAGTGATACTGAAAATAACAAGAAAGCTATATGAAAAAAAAAGGAAAGAGATAAGGCTTCCACCAGAAACAGAGCCAATTTGTTATGAAGAATAATGTAAATATGTTTGTGCAGTGAAGTAAAACATCAAAAGAATGACCTTTCTTTTTTGAAGGCTTTTAAGAGAGGGCGTAGCTGGTTTAATAAAAGGAAATCTACTAATAGGAAAAGAATCCCACTTCTGAATTTCTGTTTTTATAGCAGAAAAAGCAAGATTGCTTAATGATCAGATGTTCAGCTCAAATAATTTCTGCAAGAGCGAAAAGAGCTGCAGCACAGAGTAATCAATATTACTTTATTAGCCACCAAAATTTAGTTCTGAAAACTATGAATATTTCTTCTATGGCTTCTTGAACAATATTGCCTCAAATTTCTTATATGTATATACTCAGAACATATTATAACCCTTCTTCTTTTTTAATTCCAGAAACTTTGGACCTAGGTAATTCTTATGTGTAGGCTGAAATGTCAGAAGGGAAATTCAAAAGTAATGTTAAAAAGTGTTACTTCACAGAACAGCAATGGAAGCTTGGAACCAACTTCTAACAGAGCTAGTGGGTCAGAGATCAATAACTGATTTAAGCATGTTTGGGATAACACATGTCCATCATCCAACAAAAATTAAAAATAAAATATAAAAATAATTAAAATAATAATACATAAATAGATTAAAAAGAAAACAAAAAACAAAAATACACATACAAATAAAGGGCAGACACAGAGAAAGATGTTGCACACTTATTCTTTTATGGAAGTGAATTGATTTAAGGAAAATTAATCTGAAGCAAAAGCTATCAGGAGCTTAGGGGAAACAATTCAAGCTCAGGATTTTGTTCCACAAAAAACAGTCACCTGTTGTTTTAGTTTCCTGTGTTTGATGTAGACACAGTTTATGAGATGAAGCTATTGCTACTCATAATAAGCTAAAGTAGCCACTAGTATCTCTACTGATATATTCTTCCCTTCTGTAGTATATATTTAAGAAATAAAGTCCAGCCTTCAACAGTATCTGGAATAGGAACTGCCCAGTATTGAATCTGCATTCAGAAAAGGGAGACCATATTGCTAATATGTATTGAAAAATGGAAAAGGCAACAGTGTTCCAAAAAGGTGGCTGTTTTCACTTTACTAATTATACAAATGCTTGTACAACCTTTAGTAAATTGAAGACGGTCCTTAAAACATATAACAATCCTCTTCTAGCTATTTATCTAATAAGCAGGCAGCAAAAAATTGAATTGAATGAGAAACAAATTAGTGGGTCAAAATTGGGGAAAGAATGTGCCGTGGTTCTATATTGTTGTTTCATGAGAAATGTTGGACTACAAGAAATAGTAGACAGCATTAAAATTGCTGGGAGGATCAGCATCAGATATGCAGATGATAGCTGGAAGCAAGGAAGACTTAAGAAATCTATCGACGGTGAAAGAAGAGAACGCAAAAACCAATCTGTTGCTTAATACTGAAAAAAGAAGCATTATGTCAGCCAGTAATAGCAATCCAGTGTAGATAAATAGAGGAGAAGCCTGGAGTACCCTATCTTTCTAAGCTTAAAGTAACGATGACACTAGCCATGAAATAGAGACATTTGGCTACTCAGAAGAACCACTGTGACAAATCTAGACATCACATTAACCACAAAGGTATATCTTATCAAAGCTGTAATTTTTGAAATTGTAGCAGAAGGTGGAAAAAGCTGAGACATCAGAAATGCCAAAGAAAAAATCAATGCCTTTTGATTGGGTACTGGAGAAAATTGTTGGGAATACTTGAAAAAAAATGATATTAGAAGAAATAAAACTAGACTTCTCCCTGGAACACTAATCATAGAGCTAAAGCTTAAATATGTTGGACATATAAAGGGAAAGAGAGAGTAAATGGAGAAGCTCTGGTTGCTTAGAAAATTGAAGCAAATGCCAAAGAGGCCAACAGAAGTCAAGGTGACTAAATCATGGTGCTTGCCCTCTGGAATAGCATCTCTCTGGAGACCTCTACTGCTCCTATCTTGAAGCTGTTCCATAAATCTCTGAAAACCTGACTCTGCTTTTACATCTGAGGTTAATGTAGTTGCTGAATCTCTGTTATTTTTTCTGTTGTGGTGGATTATTTTTTCTGGACATACATACAAAACATACAGTGGTGGTATTCATTTTTTTTAAATACCGGTTCTGTGGGTGTGGCTTGGTGGATGTGACAGGGGAAGGATACTGTAAAATCCACATTTCCATCTCACTCCAGGGGAAGGATATATTGCAAAATCTCTTATTTCCACCCCATTCCAGGGGAAGGATACTGTAAAATCTCCATTCCCTCACCACCCCAAAACCTGCTTTCCAGCTCTGTTCTCCTGTGCAGGGCAACAAAAGATGACCCAGCCAATCAGCTGGGTCTTGGGAGGCAGTGAACAGATGGGGGCAGGGCCAACCAGAGGTGGTATTTACTGATTCTCCAAAATATTCAAAATTTCCACTACTGGTTCTCCAGAACTTGTCAAAACTGACTGAATACCACCTCTGAAAACATATGTTTATTCTTTCATTTTACTGTTTTCTACTTTTAGAGGTGTAAGCTGCTTAGAGTCTTAGGGAGTGCCCTTTAAATCTAATAAAATACTAACATGGGTTTTCAGGAGTTCAGAGGCGCTTACTGGGTATCAATGCTGATGAAATGAAGTCCACCGGGCCAGAAGAATTGGAAACAATAAAATGACTAAAGTCCAGCAATAGCATCAAGCTCTTCAAGAATATATTAGTCCCTCTCACTCTCCTGAAAGCTTTCTCTAATCCAAAGTACAATTGATCATCCATTTTTTGTGTGATTTGGCTCTTCCTTCTTTCAGGAAAGGTCATTACATTTACAGGCATATAAATATTTGCATTTTAAAAATCTAAATAAACAATGAAGTCTAAAAATATGGTCAAATCACAACTAGTAATTATGGATATTTTTATGCAGACCTATCCTTGATTGCACTCAATAATTGGTCAGATGCTGCATTGTACTGTCTTTATAAAATGGATCTTCTATATGACTGTAATGCTAAAATTTTCCATCAGGTTCCTAAAGATGAAAAAAGTACATAGAGCAAAGGTGTAAGGATTTATAGAATTTCAATCTTTGTATTTCACTAAAAATATTTGGGATAGGAAATGTGAATTTCTTCCATATAAATAATATAGGAAGTATGTAAATGAGAAGAATAATAGCAATGGGCTTTGAAAGCAATCCAAGATCCTTCAAGACATCTAGCAGGAGTTAAAATGGTGTGGAAATACCTTTCCTGAAACTGAGATTAGAAAATTCTTAGCTTGTCTCAGCTTAATTTAACTACAAATTGGACAGGAGAGGAGATTATTTTAGACTCTTTTTCCGCTTTTTCCTCCATAGGACCTATACTGAGGGCCTCAACCATAGTAGCCTGTAGATGACGTATCTAGTTCTCATTTTATTCCTTTGAGGGAAGTGCATAATTAAAGATAGAAAAATCAATAAAGATTAAATACTTGGCAAATCCACCTTCCTCTGTGGAATGTGAGTCAGCAGCACTTTGGAAGTGATTTTTGCTTGGCAAATATTCAATATTCTGTCTTCTATTCAATTCAATACCCTTTAGATGGCATGTTGTCATCCACTAGCAATTTATACTTGTTACTATGGTATTTGGCATATGGCTTCCTTTTTCTTTTGAGACTGTCTTGGAAATCAGGCTGAAATACTATTTATCCACTGATCTTGTTGGAGAGTAGGTGTTTTTGGAACCAAAGAATATGGCTGAACAGGCTATCAAGTGTTTCTTGACATTTCTGAAATTGGGATGCAAGCCCACTTAATTAAGAGCAAGTCCCACTAAATGAGGGAGGCTTACTTTTATATAGATATTCTTAAAATTGATACTTATAGTAATAATTCCCCCCTATTCTTAAAGGTATCTTTCAGATAGCTGTCTGAAGCTGGGCCAACAAAAAGAAATAATATTTGGAGATAATTTAGTGTTTAGTCAATTCTGTGGTATTTCTGCTTCTGAAAATTAACTGAATAATTTTTTAAAAAGTTTAGTGGCTTCCCAACAAATCATTAGTGCAAACTAGAGAAATAGGTGTGACTTAAGAGAAGAAAAAGGCTTAATTCCTCGCTTTTCAACTTACCCCTCTAAGGTCTACTTCACAGAATCATTCATTGTTCTGCAAGTAACATTACATTTATCTATCTATCTATCTATCTATCTATCTATCTATCTATCTATCTATCTATCTATCTATCTATTTTATTGGCCATCCATCTTACAATTGGGTAACTCGGTGGTTTACAGTCATTAAAATATGTCTATACATATATATTAAAGCATAAATAAATTAAAATCAAACATTAAAATCTAAAGAAACATGGGGATATTAACACCATGCCATTTCTTTCTCTAAGATCATTTAAAAATCTAACATGTTCATTTGAGACTCTCTCTCTCTCACAATCAACTCCATTTATGCTAGTGGAATGACTTTTCTTGACTTATCCCATATCTCCTTTTTTCTTTGCTTCTGAATCTCTCAAATGTTTAAGACTGATCATCCCATATCTCAGCTTTATTTAACATCCTACTACCTGAAGTTATATTACACTGCAGTAGAATTATTTTTCCTTTCATCACTAGGGAACATGTGATATTCTTTCCTGAGCAATAATTATTAAGAAATATAGGATATACGTTTAATCAATGAAATACAGTGCTGATAAAATAAAGTTCATAAATACATTATTGAGATCATATTCAAAAAAAGAAGCAAAATACATTCTAACAAAATTAAACAAAAATATTCAGCAAAAAAGGATAATTTTTCACTCTGAAGGTTGAAAAGAAGAAATAATTTGCACACAAGATCAATAAAAAATGTTTCTTTCCCAAGGGCTGAGACTCAGAATCAAAAGTCTTCTTAGAGATGAAATCTGATGATGTCTGCTTAGATAATGGTGACCATATTTTCTGGGGGGAAAGGACAAATGTGAAAAGGACAAATTTGAAAGTGGTTAATTATGATAAATTATTTTAATTGTGAAATCTAAAGGACATCTTTCTGAAAAAAAGGAACTTTTTAAATAAAGAACTTTTGGTCACCAGAGTTTTGAAAGACACAAAAAGCTGTTACAAAATTAAGTAATTATATAGCAGCATTGGACTGAAATAAATCAAATTTTTGATGTTGTTGTCCATTCATTAATATCTTGCAGTGCACATTTAATTTACATTATATAAAATACTAAAAGGATTGCAGCTGCCATTCAATTTTTTTTTCTAATATGAAAAGACCAGATTTGTACCTGCTGCTAATAAAAGAGAGAAGGGTAGCCTAATCTCGTATCCAGCTGTTATGTGAAATACAAGTGGAACCATCTTAAAAAAAAAACCTACCTGGAATCAATCCATCTAACATTTAAAATCTCTTTTTCAGGCCCCTAACTGAGTCTCTAATGTCCTGACTGAGGTCCAAACAATGGTGAGATTCAGCCAGTTCGCACCAGTTCAGGAGAACCAGTTGTTAACTTTCTGAGCAGTTTGGTGAACTGGTTGTTGGAAGAAATCATTAAGATGGAGAACTGGTTGTTAAATTATTTGAATCCCACCACTGGGTCCAAACCATTATCAGATCCAATCAACATGTAAGAATGTTTCATGTTGGTTGCAATTACATTACTACTTTCCCAGTTAAAGTACCTTTACTTTAGAAATTCTTTTTTTTAAATAATTCTAGAAATATTTTAAGACAAAAATGGATCCAGTATGCCTCCTTCTTCATTCTAACAATTTAAAGGACTATAGTCTGCACAGATTTACATCAATGGGTAAGTAAAATATATTGTGGTATGATGTCATCAATATGTCTTCATTTTCTAAATTCACCAATTTCTCTCTCTCTCTCTCTCTCTCTCTCTCTGTGTGTGTGTCTCTCTCTGTGTGTATGTGTGAGTGTGTGTGTGAGAGAGAGAGACAGAGAAGGAGGGGGAGGGAGAGAGAACACACACACAAACACACACACATTCTAGATAGATGATAGATGATAGATAGATAGATAGAGAGAGAGAGAGAGAGAGAGAGAGAGAATTTCACAGCTGGGAAAGTTCACATATCTTAAGCTTGCAAAATTTGAAAAATGGTTTCGTGTGTATGTGTGTGTGTGTGTGTCTGTCTGTCTGTCTGTCTGTCTGTCTGTCTGTCTGTCTATCTGTCTCTTTACTTCTACCTCTATTTGTCTCCTCTACCCGAATATCATTCTGTCTCATTAACATGATAAAATTACCTTGACAGTTGCAAAGTTTTCCTTGAATGCATATTGAATCATCAGATAGTCATCAGCAGAGTGACAAATGTTGTTGTCTGAAATAAGCTTATATGATTTATTGTTGGTTATGTTTGTTTATTGCATCTATTCACCTGGGTTTTTATATATGACCTGGATCAAAATGAAATTACCTGAGTATATTTGTTTTATATACTGCTTGTTTCCACACCAAGATTGGAAATGAAGCAAATCATTAGATATAGTTTATTCCCATTTATCACTTTTTTTAAAAAAGAGAGGAGCACAGTACCAGGATATTTGCAAGCCCCTGGTTTTAACCAGTGAAATAAATAAAATAATGCAATCCTTACTAATAAATATATTGACCCAGTTGCCTTCATTAAAAACATATTTATATAACATGCATTTAAAAAATGTATTCTGGATTCATCAATGACTTTAAAAATAATTACTTAAAAGTGAGCTTCCTTTTTGAGCCTCTTCAGAGACAGACAGAAATCCGCGATCATGCACGGTTTTGGTCTGGGCTCGTTGCTGAAGCGCCCCAAGCTGGCTGGTTTCAGGGCTAAGCCACCCCTTAGAGGTGGTGAAGAGGGGGAGACTTCCAACGGGGTTGAGTAGAGCCACATCTCTCCTCCTCAGCTGGCCATTACTCCCTTTCCTGAACGCGGTTGCAGCAGGGATCAGAAATGGCCACCTCAAAGAAGAACACGACTGGAAAAGAATGTGCAGGAAGAAGATAAGAAGTGAAAGTTCTGGCTGACCAGGTTAAATTGCAAAAGCAACAACTAATTTAAACTAAAAAAATAGTAACATCGTTCCCAAAGAAGATTTGGAAGCAGCGAAGGAAAGTGAAAAGGGAAAGGTTTGGCTTTTTCTTCTTCTCTCCCTTTCCCTATATTGACAACCAAGAGACTTAAATAAGAAATTGGAAAAAAAATCATTTAACATCAACAGGCAATTAAGCTGAAAATAAAATAAAATGTCAAAGGGATAATAAAGATTTCTGGACATTAAAAAGATTTTTATAAACAGGGAAGGAGAGAAAAAGAATAAAAGGGCAGGATCTGGAAAAAGGGAGGAGACTGCCTGGAATTAAAAGGAATCCATAGTAAAACTTTAACAAGACTTTTAAAAGATACATTTTAACTGAAACTTGGTAACTAAATTGTAGAACCCCAGGAAGAGAAAGTGAAAAAAAGCAAAAAGAAACAGCTTGAGTGCATTTGGATTATTTGGTGATCATTGGATACTTGGTTATTGCATTTGAATGACTAAAATTAATCGGGTGGCTGTTTAAAAATTTATATAATAGCACTACTTCTGGATGAATTGATGGGTGAAAATTTAACTGAAAAGGGGATTCTGTAAAGGTACATAAGATTGTATTGTTAGCATTAGAAATAATTTTAGAAAATTGGAAACAATGTATTATTAAAATGAGGGATAAAATAGCTATTGTAATCTTGTGAAATGTTTGTTAATAAAATAAATGAAATAAAATAAATGAGAGAATTGAATTAGCAAGGGACGGGAACATTTTAATTAGTTAATGTTTTATAAAATATAAGTGAAGAAGGGGGGGGAAGTTAATTATGGAAAACTTATAACTGTTCCCATAGAAGTATGATATTTAATTGAAAAGTAATGTTAAAAAAGTTAAGATTTTAATGAATATTAAGGATAGAATTGAATTGGAATGGAATGTGTTGTTTTAACTACATATGTTTATAATCCTTTTTTTTCTTTTTAAGAATATAGTGTATATTTTAAGAATGTACTAAGCAGAATCCAAATTGAAGTTATGTATTATATTGAATGTTAAACTTTAAGGTATATATTGAAGCTTAAATAAGAGTTAAATGGATAAAATTAAAAGATATAAAGGTGTCATACTCCAATCAGCAACTACAGGAGAAACTTTGTTTAATGAGAAAAGATAATATGAAATTGAAACAGGACAGACAAAAAGTATAAATATAAGGATTTGAATCGAGATGAGATAATTAAAATAAAATTAAGAAAATTAAAAGAGGGGAGAAGCTATGTAGAAAAAGTAAAACAGTAATAGGATATGGAATTGAACATAAAAATAAGCATGAAATTGAATTTGTGTCTGTACGAAGAAATATAACCCGGGATCACGCTACTTTCAAAAAAGATGTTTTATTTGTATTTCTTTATGAAAACTCAAATAAAATTTACAAAAAATAATAATAATTACTTAAAAGCAGGAAACATACTGGAAAATTAAATCTAGAACCAGCACTGCTATGTCACAGATGTAAATTGTAGTTTTTAAAATGGAAGTGACATCTACATAAAGATGAACGATTGCAGAAAATGTAAAATGAATACTTTGTATTAACAGTTAAATTACTGATTGTTGGAACCTTGGACAAGTAGATAATTCCTTATCAATGTAGTTCAATCAGCACGAATCTCTCACAAGCGAAGCACATCTTTTGATCCATTACTTGAGTTGTGAAGCATCCACCATCACTTGAAGGCTTGATGTAACAACTACAGTACTTCAAACTCCCCTTGAGATGGATGCTCAGATAGCAAAAGAAGCATCTCATCCAATTAATTACAGTGGCCCAATTTCTGTCTCTATAGATCTTAAATGAAATTATTCTTTTGAAGAAAAGTTACTTAAAGGTGGGGTTTTTGCTATCTCATGCTGCATTGAGTGTATTTGTAAAGAGCTAGTGATCAACTATATGTCAATGTTGCAAATTATTGGGGAGGGGATTTGGTTTCTGAATGTCACCGGCGTTCATTTTATTTATTTTTATTTATTTTATTAATTTTATTTGTCAAGTGATTATAAGATAACAGGTATAAGTATAAACATAGTTATGAATACATGAAATGGATACATATAAGAAAAATAAAAAGAAACAATAGGACAGGGACGGTAGGCACGTTGGTGCGCTTATGCACACCCCCTGCAGACCTCCTAGGAAAGGGGTGAGTGAGGTCAGTGGTAAACAGTCTAAGGTTAAAGTTTTTGGGGTTTGGGGAAGAAACCACAGAGTCAGGTAGAGTATTCCAGACATTGACTGATCTGTTGCTGAAGTTGTATTTCCTGCAATCAAGTTTGGTGCGGTTTACCTTGAGTTTGTATCTATTGTGTGCTCGTGTATTGTTATGGTTGAAGCTGAAGTATTCATTGACAGGTAGGACTTTTTTTCAACCTGTAGTTAAATGACAGCTATTGATAAGAAAACAGCCTCAGATCTGATATGACGAACATCCTGCAGTGCTGCTAGAGTGCAACAGAGTGCAGTGTGAGATAGCTAAAATGATTCTCAGGTTTACAAGTAGAACATTTTCAGTCACTGTAGAGATTTGCATTTTGGACTTATATGTCTATCAGAACAGGAAGTGGAAGACCCCAGGAAAGTTCTACAACGATAGGGGATAGAAAAGAAAAGTGTTTTTGTGAGAGAAGGAAACTTTAGGGAAATTGGAAGACAGCGCCTATTACAGAATCTGCAGAGAGAGGACAAATGCTAAAAGTGCAGGGGTGGAATGCTGCCAGTGTAACAACCAGTTTGGTGATCGCTGCGCACACGTGATCAACTTTCCAGAAAAACTTACCTGCTATGTTACTACTGGGGAGTAACACAGCTGAGGAGCGGCAATGCGCTCTGCCATGCGAATCAGCTGAGAGGATATAGGTAAGTACAGCGCAGGGGCAGGCAAGCCCACATGATCATCGGAGCGAACCAGTTTGCTGCCAGTTGATTGTTGGAGCTAGGGGTTCGCCCAAACTGGTCTGAACTGGGAGAATCCCACACCTGTAAAAATGGCATTGCAAATTCCACCCCTTTTGAAGGGACTCTTTATTTATTTATTAAATTTAGATGCTACCTATCCTGCTGTCCATCTTGTTGATGCCATCGATGAACAAAAGGGGCAGATCTTGAGTCAGATTAGCTTAATCTGAAATTAGAGCACCAAGGTAAACTGTAGCCAGGTATGCAGCTTAAAATGAACCTCCTTTCTCAATATTAAAAGTTTAGTGCACAGATACATTTTATTTAGATAATCTTGTAGAAATCTGGAAATATCGATTTCAATATTCATATTTGGACGTCAGTGGAGAGATTTGTCAGCCTCTGTATTTCTAAGCAAGAGGTTATATTATAAGCAGAAACAAAAGAAGTGACATACCTCGCTTCTGCATTGTTGTCTCATACAATTCAACACAAAATGTAAGGATATGTATATTAATACAATACCAAAGCATCCACAAGATTTATGGCTTTTGTTAAAATGACCATAGCTTTATATCCATTGCCTGGAGTCACAATCCTGAGATGAACAGCTGTATACATTTATAGATGTAGGTATAGACACACACACACAATGAGACACAGACGTACAAACACATCGAATGAATGAATGAAAAACATTGCTTCCAATGTTATTGCCAATAGATGGCAGTACTAATGCGCTTGAAGTTCTGACGCATCTTTTAGCATCTGCTCTTTCACTTCAGTTGGTGGAAAATTGTTATGAGAAAAGGCTGTGTTGTTACTGTTCATGAAATGGAAGCCTGCAGTGATTACTTGTCAGTGCACTTTAAGCAAAACACCATGACTGAATCTTTGCCAAAAGGGTCCTGCCAAATACAGGTTTGTTTACTGCATTAACATCGGTATTGTTTGTTGCACGGCCAATAATAATAATAATAATTAGAAAAAAAACAACAGTGAAAGAGCTGATCTGCATGATCAAGAATGAAGTGGGTGACCTGTGATTAAGGACAAATTACTCTGGGGGAAATTGCTATCAAGTTTGGCATTTTGGAGGAATATTTTGGTCACATTACTAATGTTCATCAGTAGTGGAAGGTGGGTTTTTCTTCTCCTGCTAATGATAGATATGAAAACTTCTAGAAAGGAGATTGGCCAGTAATTAGTGTCATATTAGTGCAAGATCTATTTCACAGACAAAAGCCAGGAAAAGCACCAGGGCCAGACAAAATAACTCCTTCTTGCTTAAAAGTCTGTGCTGACCAATTGGCCCCCAACTTAACCCAAATCTTCAATAGATCACTAGAGATGTACTATGTTCCTTCCTGCTTCAAACGCTCTACTATCATCCCAGTGCCAAAGAAGCCCTCCATCAAGGAACTGAATGATAACAGACCAGTTGCTCTAACATCTGTAGTTATGAAAATCTTTGAAAGGCTTGTGCTGTCCCACCTGAAAACCATCACAGCAGATCCACTGTTAGATCCCACACAGTTTGCATACTGAGCAAATAGATCGACAGATGATGCTGTTAATATGGCTCTGCATTACATCCTACAACACCTTGAATCTCCAAATACTTATGCAAGGATCCTCTTTGTAACTTCAGTTCAGCATTCAATACCATCATTCCAGACATTCTTCTAACTAAACTAAACCAGCTAGCAGTACGTGAACACACTTGTAAGAGGATCATAAGCTTCCTAACAGACAGGAAGCAGCAGGTGAACCTAGGCAGAATCACATCTGATATTTGTACAATTAGCACAAGGCTCCCCCAAGACTGTGTGTTTTCTCCACTTCTCTTCTCCCTATATACCAATGACTGCATCTCAAATGATCCATCTGTTAGCAGATGACACAACAGTGTTTGATTTCATTCGAGACAACGATGAATCTGCATACAGACAGGAAGTTATACAACTTGTCTCATGGTGTAACCAGAACAATTTGGAACTGAATACACTCAAAACCATAGAAATGGTGGTAGACTTTAGAAGAAACCCTCCCATACTACCACCTCTTACAATACTAGACAACACAGTATCAACAGTAGAGACCTTCAAATTTCTAGGTTCTACTCTATCACATGACCTAAAATGGACACTAACACCATAAACATCATTAAAAAAGCACAACAAAGAATGTTCTTTCTGTGCCAACTCAGAAAGCTCAAACTGCCCAAAGAGCTGCTGATTGGTCATCTGTACCTCTATAACTGTCTGGTTTGGTTCTGCAACCCAACATGACAGACACAGACTTCAGAGAGTAATTAGGACTGCAGAAAAAACAATTACTACCAACCTGCCTTCAATTGAGGACCTGTATACTGCACAAGTCAAAAAGAGGGCTGTGAAAATATTTACAGACCCCTCACAACCCAGACATAAACTGTTTCAACTCCTTCTCTCAAAACGACGCTATAGAGCACTGCACACCAGAACAACTAGACACAAGAACAGTTTTTTCCCTAAAGCCATCACTCTGCTAAACAAATAATTCCCTCAACACTGTTCAACTATTTACAAAGTGTACACTACTATTATTGTTAATCTTCTCATCACTCCTTGTCACCCATCCACTCCCACTTGTGATTGTAGGGCTGTAGCTTTGTTGCTTGTATCCTTACGATTTATATTGACTGTTTCCTAGTATGATTTGATTGCTTATTGTACCCTATGACTATCATTAAGTGTTGTACATTATGATTCTTGACTCTTGATGAATGTATCTTTTCTTTTATGTATACTGAGAATATTTGCACCACAACAAATTCCTTGTGTGTCCTACCACACTTGGCCAATAAAAAAAAACTTCTATTCTATTCTATTCTATTCTATTCTATTCTAGGAATGAAAGCGAGAAATTTCTTGACAGTTGCATCACAACTGTTGAAACAAGGGCTCATTATTATGATGACCAGTCTATTGTTATCAGTCTATGAATGTCATCATAAAGCTTAAAGCAGGAAAATTTACAGTTAGAGTTTTCTGGGCACTCATGGTACACTTCAAGGATTTCCTTGAACTTGGAACCACTGTCAGCTCAGTTCTACTTTAGAACAGGAATTTCCAAATTTGGCAACTTGAAGACTTGTGGACTTCATCTCCTAGAATTCCCCAGTCAGCATGGCTGGCTGAGGAATTTTGGGGATTGAAGACCACAAATCTTAAAGTTGCTAAGTTTGCTTTAGAACACCCAACAGCTTGAAACAATGATTAAGCAGAGTTTAAGCACAAGAAAGCATTTTTACTGCATCATGAAAACATTAGGCCTC
Source organism: Pseudonaja textilis (assembly GCF_049901715.1). Classification (NCBI taxonomy): domain Eukaryota; kingdom Metazoa; phylum Chordata; class Lepidosauria; order Squamata; family Elapidae; genus Pseudonaja; species Pseudonaja textilis. The sequence continues at coordinate 30,084,836 of NC_141993.1, forward strand.
ATAATTCAGGAGCTACCCAAGAAACAATTAAGAGGTTGGATCTCCCAGTCTCACTTCAACCTCCAATTAACACAGATTTCCAACTTTTCCAAACTTGAAGGAATATTGTAATGGACAGCCATTTAACTCAAATGAAAAGTCCTAAAAGGCTATTGGGACCAGATTAAAGAGATAAAGTGTGCAGTATTTTTTAAACAGCTTTTAAGAAACTTGTCCACTGTTGGCAGAAAACTATCACTAATGGCGGATATATAAATACAAGTAACATAAGAGCTTATTTCTTGGATTTAATGTTTTGTTTATTAAAATAGCCATATGTAAATGAAAATTATGGAGAGAGGGATGGAAGTCTTTATTCAACCCTCTTATTTATTATTTTAGGTAATATATATGTATTATATCTAATAATTTTAACCAATAGTTTGAACAGGGCAGCTTTATATAAAAGTGAAAAGAGAAATTGGACCTACCATTAATGAATTGGGAAAAAGGGCATTAAGACAGAGGGCCATTCCTTTTCTTGGCTTCCAATATAATATAATATAATATAATATAATATAATATAATATAATATAATATAATATAATATAATATAATATAATATAATATAATATAATATAATATAATATAATATAATATAATATAATATAATATAATAATATAATATATATGGTGTTCAGCTTTGTTTGGGTATTTTCCCACGTCATTATAGTTGTGCTTTTAAAGTTGTAGCGACATTTCAGCAGAATCTCATCTGCCATAATCAGGCTTCTGTACTGTGTTCGTCTGTGAGTCAGACTTTCACAGCTGTTTCTGTTTTAAATTTGGTGCTAGCCTACTGCTGTGTCAGAATGGTTTTTTCTTCATCCTGATTGGTTGGGAGTCTTAGTCTGTGTTTATTGGTCTTGGAGTTTGCTGTGTTCTGCTTGATTGGTGTTTCTAATATCTCCTGTCTGTTTTTTGGCTCTTTTTGTCTCTTGATTGGCTGGCATCATTGTGTTACTTTATTGGAGGCCTTTAGTGCAGCTTGGCTCCAGGTAAATAGACGGCTATCATTAGTTAGGAAGCTAGGTTTCATCTGGGTGCCTGGTTGGGATGTGTTTGAGCTGGAGGTATCAGTGGGGGGTCTGTTTGTGCCCAGGTGTTTGCTTGGCTTGTGATGTGGAGATTTTTTTTGTCTGTGAGTGCAGGCTTCCAGATAATTGACAGTCTGGTGGAGTCCTCTCTTCTATTCATGCTTTCAGGTCTTTTTTCAATCTCTATGGCTTCTCTGATAATTCTGTAGCTGGGGTTTTCTATAGTGACTAGGGCTTTCATGTGTTGGACTAGTGAGGAAGTGTGTTCCAGTTTTTTTTACTGCATTTTTGTGTTCATCCAGGCAGGTACTTATTCTTCTATTGGTCTGTTCAATGTTTGTTGCAGGGCATGATGCTCAGGGGACTTCATATATGCCTTGGTTTTCCAGGTCAATTTTATCTTTGGGGTTTCTAAGGATGGCTGCTATTTTTCTGTCTGTTTTGAAGACTGTCTTGATGTGATGCCTGTGTAGTATCTTACTGATTTTGTCTGTAGAACCTCTTATG